>NW_020173108.1:3151987-3335533 GCF_003031525.2 Neophocaena asiaeorientalis asiaeorientalis
AATTTAAGAAAAAAAAGTCATGAAGAACCTAGGGGTAAGACAAGAATAAAGACACAGACCTACTAGAGAATGGACTTGAGGATATGGGGAGGGGGAATGGTAAGCTGTGACAAAGTGAGAGAGTGGCATGGACATATATACACTACGAAACGTAAGGTAGATAGCTAGTGGGAAGCAGCCGCATAGCACAGGGAGATCAGCTCGGTGCTTTGTGACCGCCTGGAGGGGTGGGATAGGGAGGGTGGGAGGGAGGGAGACACAAGAGGGAAGAGATATGGGAACATATGTATATGTATAACTGATTCACTTTGTTATAAAGCAGAAACTAACACACCATTGTAAAGCAATTATACTCCAATAAAGATGTAAAAAATAAATAAATAAATAATCCTGGGAATGGTATCTACCCCCACAGAAAATGTCGATTCTATGCTGGAATAGACAAAGGGTCCCTTGGATCCTTGCTTCCCTTTTCAGGACATATTTCCAACGATTCAAACCAGAATTGGGCAGTTAATAGGGGTTAAACTGTATAGAACATATTAAGCAAATTTGAATCATGCAAATTTAAAATGGTTTGTTAAAGAAAACATTAATAGTCCCATCTTATTTTCCAAATTTGAAAAAAGGTTAATTTCCTTAATTTTAAAAAGTGCATCAAAAGTCTTATGACTTTATAGTTGTTGAAGCAAGTGAATTATATTCTCTGTTTATGACACTTCCTGGTTAGTCCCTGAAAAGAAATCCCTGCCGTGTTTTGTTATTTTAACACAACCGTGCTGTCGTTTGGGCATCTGAACTTGTTTGTGTGACTTTGGTGACTAATGTGATGTTGTTTTAACATTCATTGGTATTTTAATATGAAGTCATGATATCCCCAATCCCACCTGAGCACTTTTAAATAGAGTTGTTAGTGTTAGCTAAAAAACACATATGAAACTTATAACCCTAGAATGAAAGTTAGCGAGGAGGGAATTAGATAATTATACTGACGTGAATACAGTTAATTTGAGAAAGAGCTCTCTGCAAAACATTAAAGAAAATGCAAAGAAAACGAAAAGCAACACACCAGTATCTTCAGATTGCTGCCCTCCTCGACCACGTTTATCTGACTTGGCTTTTACTTCTGCTGGAGAATTTGTCTTGAATCAAGTGACTTCTGAATTACCTGAGGGCTTCAGGAACGCTCCCCTTTCACAAAATGCAGCCACCTGTTTTGGAAGCCTCCTGCCTGGAGCCCCTCCTTCCTTGCAGCCTCCTCCCCGCCAGGCCCCATTATCCTGGGAAAGAGGGGCCCAGGACTCCGCCCTGCCCCTAACGCTACCGCTACCCGTACCTGCCCCTTCTCAAGCTCTCACCTCCACGGCAAGGCCAGGAAGACATCTAAACCAGAGCCCACGCTATTGAGTGGAAATAACAGTTGCCTTTTCCCACGTTCAGGATAACGTGTGCAAATTAACTGCAGTCTTGGGAGGAAAAAAGGCAGTTAACAACTAATGTTTGCATGTAAATTTCCAGGTTACAAAGCTCCTCCCGTAAACAACCACTCTTTAAGCCAAAAGGGAGGCAAATGATGATTCCGAGCTGTGGGGGAAGAGGCAGAGCAGCTAGGATCACAAACAGGTGCAGAACGTTTCGGGAACGCAGCCATAAGGTGCCTTCAAAGTCACACCTAGCCCACCAGTGTGTCCTTGTGGCCCTCCTTAGACATAGCAGACCTCAACATCTAAGAGCAGAATATCTTTACACATGTCCACGTGTGATAAATTCTACTCAAAATATGTTATTTCCAACCTTAGTTATCCGTGTCTTACGTTTATCCTCATGCCACGCATGAACCGCATTTTCAACTTCACTAAATTTTTATCTCTTACTTAATGAGTCATCTTTGTAGAGTCTGGATGCTATTCCAAGAGTACAGTCTGGTTCCCTGTAGAGTATATGATGGACTCCTTCACTTCCCAGAGCTGAGCCAGAGCCAAGTGCAACATTCCACTGATAAACTCATCCCAAATTTCAAGTTTCTGGCTAAGACGGTGACTTTCTTAGGCATGTTCCATTTCCTCTTTGCTTTCTGTGGCAGCTGGCTTTCTTTCCAGGGTGATCTTTCATGAAGAAACAGGTATGATCCTTTATAAGAATTATTCACTGTGCAGCAGCATTGAGAGCAACAAGCCACTGGAGATGAGGATGCTGACAGTCACCTTGGGTCACTCGTGAGCTCCAGGCCCACTCCTTCATGCCAGGTACAAACTATGGGCTTCCACCTCATGCCTGAGTAGATTTATCAATATATGCCATGAACATCTGACTTGGCTCATGTTATATCTGTGAATATGAAGCATCTACCAATGATTGTTCAATGAGGGAAATCAGGCTGGATCCAACAGCTGAGGAAAATGAGTTGTTGTTTGCATCTAACACGGTATTATTAATTCATCCTTAGGAGGAGGGGCTTTGAACGATTCTCCCCCCGGTGACAGACTTGGCTCATCCACAGCTTCCTTGCCTCCACAAGTCAATGGCACAAGCCTGGAAGTTCACGGGCCCAGGAGAGAGCCTCCGCCTGCTATAGGGCCTGACTCTCCTCAGCCCGGTGCAGTCGATCTGACTAGGAAGAACTGGGCCTGAGGCACTGGCCCTACTTACCTCCACACTCTAGCGTAGGGAGTGAACCAGTCTATAAAGTACTGCTACAATAACCTTGATATTTCTCTAAAGGATTATTATGTAAAGAGAGTATAATTGGGTGAAAAATTGGGTGTTTCAGGACAGAGCACCTATTTACACAACTCTAGGGAAGTGTTCATGCCCCAGAGGTGAGGAACCCAGCGGACCTGCTCCTTGATAGGGATGATGCTTAACCTGCCTGCAGCATTTCAGCCAGAGCAGCTGTCCCAGCTGGTGTCAGTTTGGGTTGTTTGGTGTCTGTGTCATAGTGGCTGCTAGGCATTTTGGGCAGCACCCTGGCTTCAAGGCTGCAGTAGCATGTAGGCGAAAGCAACAACAGGTAAACCTGAGCTTTCAGGTGCTAGTGTGCCCGCTTTCCCTGTTCTCTCCTGTACTCTGAAAGGCAGCGAAAGCCCAGGAAGTGGGGGGGGCTCAGAACCTGCCTCGAGTGGGCTTAATGAGCAGCCTTTCCAAAGAAACCCGTCCGCAGAACCGCAGTGGGAACCGTTGCATCCCGTTCTGCAACTCCGTGCTGAGAGTGGTAACAGGGCTTGGGGGAGATCAGAGGGAGAACCAGGAGGGGACGGTGGGGTCTGTAGGCATAGCCCCTAATGCAGGAGTGCCTGAGCAGTCCGCGGCCAGTACAAATGTCCCCTTACCTGGAGGGTCTCCGTCACTCACCTCCTTGCCCCTTTCAGTCCTGCTGACGTGCTCGTAGTCACAGATGGCAAAGGCGGCTAGATAAGTGGGCATGTGGGGCGTGGTGTGAAAGGTAGTAACAGTCCACTTGCTTCCATTCACGTCTTCTCTCTCAGACTGACCTAGAGAAATTGATTTTAGTCCAAATCACTGTAAATAAGCAATAATAAGCACAATTATCTACCTTTGAAATAATTCATCAAGTCGACTGTCACTCAGCTAGTTCTTCCCAACTCCTCTCCAGAGTGCAGCAGTTTGGACTTGTCTACCTCCAAGCTATCAAAAGCATATTAGGAAGGCCTAAGGACAGTATCTCGGTCCTGAATTAGCACCTTGAATGACACGGTCTGGATGGAGGGCAAATCTACGGGCACTGTAAACTAGACCCATGAGCTACCTCCTCTCTTTCCCATCCACGACTGTTTCCTAGTCCAGCCCATCTCTCTCAGCACTTAATCTAGGGTTTCCCAGGCCTATAGTAGGTCAACAAGGTACAATTCTGCCATTCTCAGGTTTCGGGCAGGTCTTCAGTGGAGTCACACTGTGGGTTTTAAACCTGAAATCACAAACTCAAACACCTGTGAGGGCCGGGTACTTGATGTGAACGGGCTGGTTTACACTAACAGGGAGTGGTGGGGACAACGGCAGGCAGGGGCATGGGCTTGGTCTGAAGGAGGTAGCGCCTTCTCAGTGGCAACTATCACTGGCACCTTGGAAGTGCAGGGCCAGTGTTGTTAGTTGTTCTGAGTTTCAAAAAAAAAAGTAAGAATTTTTATTTTTATGAGGAATCTCTGAATTAAAAGAAATTGGATGCCAATTCAATCAAAAGAAAAAACTACTGTGAGCCAAAAACAAAACAAAAAAACCAAACCAAACCAAACCCACATCTATGTGCCAGATTCAGACCAAGTTCACTAGCTTGTTACCACTAATGATCAATAGTTGAAGCCCAAATTAACGGGCAGACAGGCTGCCAATGTATGAGAACAGTGTAGTGTCCTCAGCTCCTAATACAAACAGAATCAGGATTTACCATCACCAAGATGTGGGTGCTGATGCATATCCCATGTGACTGCCCTCCCTGGTTATAATATACTACAATCATAACGCACTCTCAACACATTGACCAGAAAATCTACTGATATAAAATCTATCACAGAGTTAAATATATATACACATATATAATTCATATAAAAACATACAAATACAAATATATAAGTAAACATATAATTATATAACATCATATGTATATGTGTATGTATATTATATATTATATATGTATACACATATACATATATGTACATGTATACATATACAGCGATAGGAAACATTACTTACCTAGCTTTGGCATGTTGGAAAGGGCCACGTAACTTGGATGATGAATAAGTGTTATATTAAAAGTTGCCTTCAGAGCTGGCTCATCAAAACAAGGGAAAACATTCCTGGCAAATGTTGGTTCCATCTGAGATGCTAAGAGGGCCCTGAAATACATTTTTGGGAAAAATCTATTTTTATTTCAAACCAGAGGAAGCAAAAAAATGTACATATTGAGGGATTATGGCTTATAATTATCTTCAGGAAGGAGCTGTAATGTTCTCCCCTCATCTTCCTCACTGCCCTCCCCATAATACAAACACACTCCAGTCCTCACTGTCCCTGAGAATTCCTGTAAGACCTAAAATACAAAAGAACTCTTTAATTTTCAACTGCAAAATAACATTTACTTCATTACATCATATGCCTTTAAAACTGTTTACAAACAAAATAGGAACAAATATAACAAACATGCAACGCCAGGCTTTTGAGAACCAAGGATTTTTTTTTTTTAAACATCTTTATTGGGGTATAATTGCTTTACAATGGTGTGTTAGTTTCTGCTTTATAACAAAGTGAATCAGCTATACATATACATATGTTCCCATATGTCTTCCCTCTTGCATCTCCCTCCCTCCCACTCTCCCCATCCCACCCCTCCAGGCTGTCCCAAAGCCCCGAGCTAATATCCCTGTGCCTTGCGGCTGCTTCCCCCTAGCTATCTACCTTACTACGTTTGTTAGTGTGTATATGTCCATGACTCTCTCTCGCCCTGTCAAAACTCACCCTTCCCCCTCCCCATATCCTCAAGTCCGTTCTCCAGTAGGTCTGCATCTTTATTTCTGTCTTACCCCTAGGTTCTTCATGACATTTTTTTTCCTTAAATTCCATATATATGTGTTAGCATACGGTATTTGTCTTTTTCTTTCTGACTTACTTCACTCTGTATGACAGACTCTAGGTCTATCCATCTCATTACAAATAGCTCAATTTCATTTCTTTTTAAGGCTGAGTAATATTCCATTGTGTATATGTGCCACATCTTCTTTATCCATTCATCCGATGATGGGCGCTTAGGTTGTTTCCATCTCCGGGCTATTGTAAATAGAGCTGCAATGAACATTTTGGTACATGACTCTTTTTGAATTTTGAACCAAGGATTTTTTAAAACTAGGATTACTTCTTTGGGGATGGGCTGGCTTTCATCCTCCATCAAAGTGCAAGTCAAAAGAAGAATGTATGTTTTTTATCTTTTTCTCACATGTTCTTCTTTTTCCTGGTTGAAAACTTTAAGAAGTTTTATTTTGCATATCCTTGGGGCTAAACAATATGGACACATCCCAACTGAACAAAACAATTTTCATTTACATGTGGATGGATTTATTGAATCCCTACTGCTCCTTCCTCCATCTCCAAGGAAAAATACAAAAGGTGACACGATCCCACAATGCACTGGTGATTTACAGGGAAAAGCTTAGGGACAAGAGTACCCTGAGCAAACAAGATTTCCAGGTTCATCCTCTGTAAACACTACCTGAGTCTGACAAGAGCACGGGTCCTATCAAACAACTTTCTCCTCCAAAGAAACCTGCAGTCTCATTATCCCATTTTCCAAGACTCTGTGACCTGGGAACTGCTTTTAGATGACAATTGTGGATGATAAATTCCTTTTTTTCTCCGAAGGTGCTGAGACTTAATGTCTCTCATGCATTTACCCCAGCTCAGGCCCAGTCCTTAGATAAATAAAAGGAGAATTCAACACAGATATCTTGAGAGCACTGTCTGTCCATTATTCACCTCTGTAAATCCCTCCTCCACCATGATAAGGGCCCTGCTCACATAAAACTTCACACAGCTTTAGGAAGAGCACACACAACAGGAGGCATGTTCAAAAGCTTTTCACAGTCAGCTAGTTTGATGTGCTCATAACCTCACTGTGACAAAATCGTAATTTTCAACAAGCCTATTTTGCTTTATTTGCTTTCCCCTACTTTATTCTACTCTTGCTTTCTTGGCTGAAAGGGGGCTTGTGGGCTCTGACAAGCAGCCACTTCGGCTGCAAGACTCTGCTCCATCTACCGCTGGCTGAGCAACCCTGAACTAGTCACGTAGTCTTGCTGAGCCTGTTTCCCCATCTAGAAAAAAACGACACTAGCTATGTTTCATTGCTGGATGAGCTTTTATATTATTAGTAACTACATTTAGCAATAAATGACCTGTGAATTCGCCTATATTCCTTCCAATCTCACAGATTATTCTTGATATAGATGAACTACAGAAGAATTCAAGGAAGAATAAGTTACAGAGTAAGGGTGGAGGGTTGGAAATTACAAATGCATTTAAAAAGGTTCCATCACCTTGCTGTACAGCAGAAATTAAACACAACATTGTAAAAAAAAAAAAGTTTCCAGAGATCACAGGTGGCCACAAGCTGAATATGAACCACATTTGTCTCCCCAATTAATTTTAAACTATGAGAAATTAGGGGTTATGTATTTTTTCTTCTGTATCATTTAAAATACTTGGCTAAAATATGGTTTCATGGCAAATAAGTATTTTCTCAGCCGTGGAGGCACTATAAAGTAAAGGAAGCTTGATGTTAGTATATACAGAAGAACATGAAGTATTTTGCAGAGTTTGCCACCTTGGCATTTGTTTGTTTTGTAGTATTCGTTGGTATCTTTTAAAGGGATGGGATAAAGTACAGAAGATTCAAGCAATTGACAATACAGTAAAAAGAAAGATGAGCAGGGAATTCAGCAACCTGAGTAGTTGCTCAGGATCTGCAGTGTAAACATGGTGGTGTAACTTTGGGAAAGTTGCTTAAACTCTTTGGACGTCCATTTCTATAAAGTGCAGGATGGGACTAGATGATCTCTAAGTCCACTTAGAGCTCTAAAACTGATTCCAACAGAGATAATGGCTCCAACAGGATGGAGAAAAGAGCCCTTGAGGTGGCCATGACTGAGTCATCTAGGATGAAGAGAAATAGTCCCCTTGGGAGTTTTCATACCTGGCCTTCAGCGGATCTGTGAGCCTCCTGAAATCGCAGGGACACTTTGTACAAATAGTGATCTGTTAGCATGAAAAGTGCAATGTAAAGTGAAAAAGTGCATTCAATTATATAATACATGCTTATATATTTGGAAAGCCAACACATGCCTATTGTTTTTGTAATGGAAACTACAGAAAGTACAGCTTGATGACATCTCTGCTGCCATAACTCCCCAAAGCATGTGAATCTCAAGGAGGTGGCAAGGTGGGGATGAGGGAGAAAATCAGCCTCTTCAAGGAGGTGGGAAACTTTTATGCTCACCAAAGGTGCAGGTTTAAAAAGGCGAGGAGACACCAGCTTAGGGAGTCACTGCTTTAACAAATGAAGCCTCAAGCAAGTCCTTCCAATTCCATGATTAAGGTCTCCAGAGAAGTGAAATAAAAGAAACACTTGGATTTTACTCAACTATTTCCCTCCCTGGTGTTATACAAGCAAACAAAAAGGGAAAAATCCCTACAACACACAGCCTTTCTGGCTCTCAATCTTAACTCCAAAGGTCAGGGCCAGCCGGCAGCACATACAATCTGGTTATGCCACATCTGGACCCAAGGCTGATATTTATTTCCCTTCTCTCTCTGCTTTGGACTCAAGCAACCCTGTAAGGATATCCTTCCTCCCTTCAAACCTCACAGAAACATGTTATTATGGTGCCTGTGAGGTCTGGGTTTAGAGTGGTCAGCCGGTGAGGGAGTTCATTTGGGAGAATTTGTCTCCTAGTGGCTCACTATCGCAAAGCCACTTTCCTGCCCTCTTGTACAGCAAGAGAATGGTGGGCTCACCACTTTCTTGTGCTGGAAAAGGTCTTAGCAGGCAAGACACGTGATGCCCTTGGGGATCCATCTACTACCACATAAAAAATATTCATTCAGTACAGTATTTCATTCCAAATTATTTTATGAACTCCATATGCCTACAGCTCTAGTTAAGAAGTGCGTAATAACATAGCTGGTCAAGGATTAAGTAAGACTCTTTAGAGAGTTGTCTGCCCTGATTTTTTTTAACACAGTAACAACACTCAGATATCAAAATGTTTAGTAAAGACGGACGTTACACCACTGGATTGGCCTGTGAATCATGTTTGTTTATTACTTGCGTAATACGATCTTAAAACTGAAGTTTCCACCAGACGACAAAACATAATAGATGTAAAATTCCAAACAAAGGTGCCAGACCATGTTATGAAGATTTTGAAAGTAAATGGCCTCAAGAACCTTCAAGCCACTCTTGGGTTTCTCAGCTACATCGAGGACATAGAAGAAGGGTCAGAGAACGTAGATAAAAGAGATCAGAGGAGAGATTCCTTGGTGGGGAGGGACATTATGTTGCCATGTCCTCCTGCACTCAGGGAGTTGGGAGGAGGTGCAACCCTCTAAACCTGAGACAGGGGGAGAAAATCCCTCAGAGAGCAGTGGAAGTGTTTCCTAAGGCTGAGGGACTTAGAGGCTGGTACCCAATTCACTCCTGAGAAAGCTGAAATTGACACTGGCTGGAGTCGGACTCCTATCAGGTGGGAATCTACACAGACTGTTTTGGAGCCAGAACCAGGAGAGTGCTGCTGCCTTGGGACCCACATCAGTCCCAGGCAAGGGATGTATGAGTGTTCCTTGGAAAAGCTGTGGGCCCTGAGACAGAATCTTAGATTCTGTCCAATAGAGCCACCTGGAGGAGCTTGGAGATGCACTACTGTGTGTCTAGGGGCCGAGGAAGGAGTTACAAATGACAATCAGAACAGAGAAATAAGAGAAGCAACCTTCAGGGACAAGAGAATTGTAGGAGAAAGAGAAACAGTGAGAAAGCTCTGAGGAGTCCAAGAAAATGACATCTCAAGGGAAAAAGGCATCTGCTAGACCAGAGTGAGACCAAGCGATGAGAGTACTGGTTCAAATAAGAGCTGCCCTGTGTGTTGCCTCTCCCTGTCTCCACTAGTCCCACTGGACCTGGTAGGGTTTAAATAACAGCTCAAGATGGAAGGGGAGGACTAGAAATAGGAGGCAGAGAGATGGAAAGACCACTACCCTCTATGTCACTGCAGGCTTCTATCCTGAAGTCAGCCCAAGCTTGGAGAAGTGAGGTTGGAGAGAGAAAAAGGGAGATTTAACAGCAACTTAAGTTCAAAGTTTTAAGTCTATCACCCAGGACTGGATTTCCTGTTTTTTGCATCTGGATAATGTTTGTAACTTAGTGACCATAGATCATCTATTAACTAAGAATTAGCAGGAAATTATGGGTTGCTAGAGTATACATGCAGGAGCAAGAGCTATTATCCCAGAGACTAAATTGTAAAAGGACAGTGGGAGAAAAATGATTGCATTTTTACTGAATTATGAGGTGTGGTATTTCAATATGCTAGTTACACTTGTTTTCAAAAGATACAGGATCTAAACCTCTGATGAGCAAACCATCTCCCAGAGAAAACTGCTCAGCCACATAAAATATGTGGGTTCAACAGCTCTATAAGGTAATGAACTGACCTCTTTTCTCTGTGACACCAGCGATATCATGTGCTTGGCACTTGAGTTCACTGACCTTGTTTTGAGACTTCTAAATTCTTTCCTAATATTACTCAAATTTCTCTCTTGTGTGTCATACCCTGAGGACTGTGCCAGATTTCCTGCATAAACAGCAACTGGAAGGGAGTCTTTTTAAATTCACTGCTCACTCTTTGGACACCTGCACAAAATGATTGACCTTGATCATGCTCTTTTCACCGTAATTTGTCCCAAATAAAGATCTTAATTTTCTTCAGGCATTTGACACTAACAAGCCACTCCCACCTCTTGATTTTTCTATTTTCATTTCTCTAAATACTACCGTATTTTTTCTTATCTTTTAAAAAGGAAATGGGGTGATCAGAAATACAAGTATTCCTAAAGGATACTGCACAAGAAAAGGATTCATACATTCGCTCTCTTTTTTTTCTTAAATTTCGGTTGGTTTTTATTTTATTTTAATTTAATTTTGTTTTTACACAGCAGGTTCTTATTACTTATCTGTTTTATACATGTTAGTGTATATATGTCAATCCCAATCTCCCAATTCATCCCACCACCACCACCAACCACCGCCCACTTTCCCCCCTTGGTGTCCATACATTTGTTCTCTACATCGGTGTCTCTATTTCTGCCTTGCAAACTGGTTCATCTTTCTAGATTCCACATATATGCGTTAATATACGATATTTGTTTTTCTCTTTCTGACTTACTTCACTCTGTATGACAGTCTCCAAGTCCATCCACTTCTCTGCAAATGACCCAATTTTGCTCCTTTTTATGGATGAGTAATATTCCATTGTATATATGTACCACATCTTCTTTATCCATTCATCTGTCGATGGGCATTTAGGTTGCCTCCATGACCTGGCTATTGTAAATAGTGCTGCAATGAACATTGGGGTGCATATGTCTTTTTGAATTATGGTTTTCTCTGGGTATATGCCCAATAGTAGGATTGCTGGATCATATGGTAATTCTATTTTTTCCTTTTTAATGAATGTCCATACTGTTCTCCAGAGTGGCTGTATCAATTTACATTCCCACCAACAGTGCAAGAGGGTTCCCTTTTCTCCACACCCTCTCCAGCATTTGTTGTTTGTAGATTTTCTGACGATGCCCATTCTAACCGGTGTGAGGTGATACCTCATTGTAGTTTTGATTTGCATTTCTCTAATAATTAGTGATGTTGAGCAGCTTTTCATGTGCCTCTTGGCCATCTGTATGTCTTCTTTGGAGAAATGTCTATTTAGGTCTTCTACCCATTTTTGGATTGGGTTGTTTGTTTTTTTTGATATTGAGCTGCATGAGGTGCTTGTACATTTTGGAGACTAATCCTTTGTCAGTTGCTTCGTTTGCAAATATTTTCTCTCATTCTGAGGGTTATCTTTTCGTCTTGTTTATGGTTTCCTTTGCTGTGCAAAAGCTTTTAAGTTTTATTACATCCCATTTGTTTATTTTCGTTTTTATTTCCATCACTCTAGGAGGTAGGTCAAAAAAGATCTTGCTGTGATTTATGTCAAAGACTGTTCTGCCTATGTTTTACTCTAAGAGTTTTATAGTGTCCGGGCTTATATTTAGGTCTTTAATCCATTTTGAGTTTATTTTTGTGTATGGTGTTAGGAAGTGTTCAAATTTCATTCTTTTACATGTGTCTGTCCAGTTTTCCCAGCACCATTTATTGAAGAGACTGTCTTTTCTCCATTGTATATCCTTGCCTTCTTTGTCATAGACTAGTTGACCATAGATGCATGGGTTTATCTCTGGGCTTTCTATCCTATTCCATTGATTTATATTTCTGTTTTGGTGCCAGTACCATATTGTCTTGATGATTGTAGCTTTGTAGTATAGTCTGAAGTCAGGGAGTCTGATTTCTCCAGCTCCGTTTTTTTTCCCCTCAAGATTTCTTTTGCTATTCGGGGCCTTTTGTGTCTCCATACAAATTTAAAAATTTTTTGCTCTAGTTCTGCAAGAAATGCCATTGGTAATTTGATAGGGATTGCATTGAATCTGTAGATTGCTTTGGGTAGTATAGTCATTTTCACAATATTGAGTCTTCCAATTCAAGAACATGGTATATCTCTCCATCTGTTTGTATCATCATTGATTTCTTTCATCAGTGTCTTATAGTTTTCTGAGTACAGGTCTTTTACCTCCTTAGGTAGGTTTATTCCTAGGTATTTTACTCTTTTTGTTGCAATGGTGAATGGGATTGTTTCCTTAATTTCTCTTTCGGATCCTTCACTGTTAGTGTATAGGAATGCAAGAGATTTCTGTGCATTAATTCTGTATCCTGCAACTTTACCAAATTCATTGATAAGTTCTAGTAGTTTTCTGGTGGCTACTTTAGGATTCTCTCTATATAGTATCATGTCATCAGCAAACAGTGCCAGTTTTACTTCTTCTTTCCCAATTTGGATTCCTTTTATTTCTTTCTCTTCTCTGATTGCTGTGGCTAGGACTTCCATAACTATGTGGAATAAGAGTGGCTAGAGTGGATACCCTTGTCTTGTTCCTGATCTGAGAGAAAATGCTTTCAGTTTTTCACCATTGAGAATGATGTTTGCAGTGGGTTTTTCATATATGGCCTTTATTATGTTGAGGTAGGTTCCCTCTATGCCCACTTTCTGAAGAGTTTTTACCATAAATGGGTGTTGAATTTTAATCACAGTTTCAATTCATTACTTGTGATTCGTCTGTTCATATTTTCTATTTCTTCCTGGTTCAGTCTTGGAAGGTTATACCTTTCTAAGAATTTGTCCATTTCTTCCAGGTTGTCCATTTTATTGGCATAGAGTTTCTTGTAGTAGTCTCTTTTGGTGCATTGTATTTCTGCGGTGTCCGTTGTAACTTTTCCTTTTTCATTTCTAATTCTATTGATTTGAGTCCTCTCCCTCTTTTTCTTGATGAGTCTGGCTAATGGTTGATCAATTTTGTTTATCTTCTCAAAGAACAAGCATTTAGTTTTATTGATCTTTGCTATTGTTTTGTTTCTATTTCATTTATTTCTGCTCTGATCTTTATTATTTCTTTCCTTCTACTAACTTTGGGTTTTATTTGTTCCTCTTTCTCTAGTTCGTTTAGGTGTAAAGTTAGATTTTTTTATTTGAGATTTTTCTTATTTCTTGAGGTAGGATTGTATTGCTATAAACTTCCCTCTTAGAACTGCTTTTGCTGCATCCCATAGGTTTTGGGTCATCGTGTTTTCATTATCATTTGTCTCTAGGTATTTTTTTATTTCCTCTTTGATTTCTTCAATGATCTCTCGGTTATTTAGTAACATATTGTTTAGCCTCCACATGTTTATGTTTTTTACATTTTTTCCCTGTAATTGATTTATAATCTCATAGCGTTGTGGTCTGAAAAGATGCTTGATATGATTTCAATTTTCTTAAATTTACCGAGGCTTGATTTGTGACCCAAGATATGATCTATCCTGGAGAATGTTCTGTGTGCACTTGAGAAGAAAGTGTAATCTGCTGTTTTCAGATGGAATGTCCTACAAATGTCAATTAAATCCATCTGGTCTATTGTGTTATTTAAAGCTCGTGTTTCTTTATTTATTTTCTGTCTGGATGATCTGTCCATTGGCGTAAGTGAGGTGTTAAAGTTCCCCGCTATTATTGTGTTACTGTCAATTTCCTCTTTTACAGCTGTTAGCATTTGCCTTATGTATTAAGGTGCTCCTATGTTGGGTGCATATATATTTATAATTGTTATATCTTCTTCTTGGATTGATCCCTTGATCCTTACATAGTGTCCTTCTTTGTCTCTTGTAACAGTCTTTCTTTTGAAGTCTATTTTATCTGATATGAGAATTGCTACTCCAGCTTTGTTTTGATTTCTATTTGCATGGAATATCTTTTTCCATCCCCTCACTTTCAGTCTGTATGTGTCCCTAGGTCTGAAGTGGCTCTTTTGTAGACACCATATATGTGGGTCTTGTTTTTGTATCCATTCAGCCAGTCTACGTCTTTTGGTTGGAGCATTTAATCCATTCACATTTCAGGTAATTATTGATATGTATGTTCCTATTACCATTTTCTTAATTGTTTTGGGTTTGTTTCTCTAGGTCCTTTTCTTCTCTTGTGTTTCCCACTTAGAGAAGTTCCTTTAGCATTTGTTGTACAGCTGGTTTGCTGGTGCTGAATTCTCTTAGCTTTTGCTTGTCTGTAAAGCTTTTGATTTCTCCATCAAGTCTGAATGAGATCCTTGGTAGGTAGAGTAATCTTGATTGAAGGTTCTTCCTTTTCATCACTTTAAATGTATCATGCCAGTCCCGTCTGGCTTGTAAAGTCTTTGCTGATAAATCAGCTGTTAACCTTATGGGAGTTCCCTTGTATGTTATTTGTCATTATTTTTCCCTTTTGCTTTTAATAATTTTTCTCTGTCTTTAATTTTTGTCAATTTGATTACTATGTGTCTTGGTGTGTTTCTCCTTGGGTTTATCCTTCCTGGGACTCTCTGCCTTTCCTCGACTTGGGTGGCTGTTTCCTTACCCATGTTAGGGAAGTTTTCAACTATAATCTCTTCAAATATTTTCTTGTGTCTTTTCTCTCTCTCTTCTCCTTCTGGGACCCCTATAATGTGAATGTTGTTATGTTTAATATTGTCCCAGAGGTCTCTTAGGCTGTCTTCATTTCTTTTCATTCTTTTTTCTTTATTCTGTTCCACAGCAGTGAATTCCACCATTCTGTCTTCCAGGTCACTTATCTGTTCTTCTGCCTCAGTTATTCTGCTTTTGATTCCTTCTAGTGCATTTTTCATTTCAGTTATTGTATTGTTCATACTGCTCTCTCATACATTCTGTCTTTCATTGAATTTCAAAATTGGAAGAGACCTTGGAGAGTTCCACCATCTTAGTTTACAGATGGGGAAGCTGACACCCAGGAAATTTATGCAACTGATTTGATAACTAGTAAGTGGTAGGGATGGTACCAGAACCAGGGCTCCAGCTCCCAAGCCCAGGGTCTTTTCCATGCACTGCCTGCTTGAAGTATATAATGTCACAAATACTAAAATTAAAGTAAGATATCATGAAGATGACTGAGGATTAACTTCATAATTAATAGCATTACCGAGAGATGATAAGACTTCTATTTCCAGCATAAGGAAGCAGCAAAGGCTAGAATTAGCCTTCTGCTGAAAACAACTAAAAAACCTGATGAAATATATGAAACAACTGATTTCAGACATTGGATAACAGGACGCACAGGACTGTGATTCCCAAGAGAAGAGAAACAAAGAAGTTGAACTCTACAATCACCTTGTCTTTCTATCTGGAAGTGATTTCTAAACTGCAGCACAGGGAAGGAGAACTGAAACAGAGTTCATTTGTCTCACTAAGTTGAGGAGGCAGAGATGGATGCTCAGGGAGACCTAAATAGCTAGAATTTGCAGGTAGACTATAAGGGAGGAGTAGGTATGCAGAGAAAGACACCCAGAAATCTGCATAGAATCCCCCTCGAGTCTTTGGTCAAATAGTAATCTGCACTTCAGAAGGTCAAGCAAAGAAAATCTGTCGGGGAAAGAATAGCTACCAGGGCGGGGAAAGCTGAACAATTCCCAGAGTTCACATAGTGCTAGGAGTTGTTCAAGCTTCCACAAACCAGAGTATAGACATCTCCAGAATATTTGGATTTTTCAACAGAGACCAGAAGGGTAATGCCTGCATAGTGAACTAAACTAGCCCTAGAGTAAAGGCGACTTTAGATCCACTCTAAAAGTGCTTAAACACAAGACTCAAGAGATCAAACAAGGATCAAAAGGATCACCAAGTAATTTATGTGCCTATTCAAAAAAAGGCCATCATTCATTAAAGCAATATAACAAAATGCAGCATTCAGCAACATAAAATTTAAAATATCAGGGGTTCAATTAAAAAAATGAGAAAATGCACAAATATTTGGAAACAAAATAAACAGTTCTAAGTAACCCATGAGTCAAAGAAGACATCAAAAGGGAAATTAGAAAGTATTTTCAACTGAATGAAAATGAAAAAGCAACATAACATCATCTGTGGCATGTCACTAAAGCAGTAGTTAGTGGAACTTTTATAGCATTAAATGCCTATATTGGAGGAGAAAGAAGATCTTAAATCAATGACCTTGCACCCACCTTAAGAAAACAGAATAAGAAAAGGAAATGAAGCCCAAAGCAAAAAAAGGAAATAATAAAGATTAATGTATGAAGTACTGATATAAAAAACAGAAAAATAGAGGAAATGTATGAAACAAAAAACTGGTTCTACAAGAAGATTAATAAAGTAGATAAATCTCTAGACAGACAGGTCAAACTTGTTGACTATCAGAAGTGGAAGAGACTTTACAGAGCTCCACTCTCTTAATTTACAGATGTAAAAGCTGAAGCCCTGGGAATTTATGCAACTGGTTAGACAACTAGTAAGGGACAGGAGTGGTAACAGAACCAGGGCTCCAGCTCCCCAAAGAGAGAAGACACAAATGACCAATATCAGGAAAGAAAGAGGTGACATCACTACAGATTCTACAGATATTAAAATAACAAGAGGAAAGGAATATTTTGAACAACTTTATACTTATAAATTTGGCAACTTTGATTAGATGGACAAATTCCTTGAAAGACTTAAACTACCAAAGCTCACTCATAAAGAGATAGATAACCTGAATAGTCCTATATCTATTAAGGAAGCTTATTTTGTAGTTAAAAACCATCTCACAAAGAAGCTCCAAGCCCAGGTGGCTTCATTGGTGAAACTCAATCAAGCATTTAAGGAAGAAATAATACTAATTCTACATGAATATTTCCAGAAAATTAAAGAAGGAATACCTCCAAATTTATTATTTGAAGCCAGTGTTACTCTGATACCAAAACCAGACAAAGACATTGCAAGATAAAAAGCAAAACAAAACAAAAAGCCACAAGTCTATATGTCTCATGAACATAGATGCAAAAATTATAAACAAAATTTTAGTGAGTTGAATGCAACAAAATATAAAAGGATAATACATCAAGACCAAGTGGGATTTATCATGGCAATACAAACTTAGTTTAATATTAGGAAGTCAATCAGGGCTTCCCTGGTGGCGCAGTGGTTGAGAGTCCGCCTGCCGATGCAGGGGACGGGGGTTCGAGCCCCAGTCCGGAGGATCCCACATGCCGCGGAGCGGCTGGGCCCGTGAGCCATGGCCGCTGAGCCTGTGCGTCCGGAGCCTGTGCTCCACAACGGGAGAGGCCACAACAGTGAGAGGCCCACGTACCGCAAAAAAAAAAAAAGAAAGTCAATCAGTATAATTTGCCATAGTAACAAATTAAAAAAGAAAAATCATATGATTATCACAGAAGAGCAAATCTCATACAGAGGAACAAAAATTAAAATCCCTAGACTTCTCTTCAGAAATTATTCAAGCCATAAGTCAATGAAATAACATCCTTAAACTGCTGAAATTAAAAACAAAACCCCACCAATCAAGAATTCTATACTGAGCAAAAATATCTTTCAAAAATGAAGGAAAAGTAAAAGTTTTCAGACAGACAAAAACTGAGAGAATTTATCACCAGTAGACCTGAACTTGAAGAAATGTCAAAGTCTTTCAGGTGAAAGAAAATAATATAACATGGAAACTTAGATGTGCACAAAGGAATGAAGAGCCCTGGAGATGGTATATATGTAAGTAAATAAAAATTTTTTCTCTTGTAAAAATTTATCTTAAAGTAATTAATTGTTTAAAGGAAGAACAATAACAGTATATGGTAGGGTTAATAACCTATGTAAAAGTAAGATGTGTAGCAGCTGTAGCACAAAGGATAGGAGGGGGAAAACAGAAACATGTTCTTCTAAGATTTATATATTATACGTAAAGTGGGTATAGTTCCATTTGAATGTAGTCTGTGATAAGTTGGGACACATATTGTAAACACTAGAGCAATCCTCCTGCTCTACTTCTCACCTCACCACACACAAAAAGACATAGCTAATTAGCCAAGTTAATATTAAATGGAATATTAAAAACTACTCAATCCAAAAGAAGAGAAAAATAAAATAAAAAACAGTTTAGACAATAGAGAGCAAATAGCAAGATGGTAGATTTGAATCCAATCAACTCAATAACTACATCAAATGTAAATAGTCTAAACACCCCAACTAAAGGGCAGAGATTGTCAGACTGTAAGACCTAACACTATGTTTCAATAAGAAATTCACTTTTATTATCAAGACACATATAGATTAAAAGTAAAAGTTAAGAAAAGATACATCATGTAAATAGTAATCATAAGAAAGCTGGAACAGGAATATGGAGAGAAGGTCACTGGTACAGAGCATGGCCTGTGTAGGGCACATTCTCTCAAAAGTGCTATGAGCAGGTTAAGCAAGTGTTGCCATTTCTAATGTAGATTTGACCTTCAAACTTTTCAAACAAAGAGAAGACGTTTTTTTCACAGTGAACTTAAAAGATCTCATTTGTTAGAAACAAGACAACAGGCCCACAATGGAGTCATTGGTACTATGCCCCACATCACCAAACCGAGACTTGATACTTAATTAGAGTTTCCCCTTCTCCCAGGAATGGAATCTTAAACCACTCAACCTGGAATTACCTAGTCAGCACTAGTGAGGTTATATGTCTGATAGACCACAGTCACCCCTAAAGAAAGGTGACCTTGCCCTAAACAATCAGTTTTTTGCTAGTATGACTTCCTTGTCCTGCCCCGTTCTGCCTATAAAAGTCTTTCATTTTGTACAGCTCCTGGGAGCACCTTCCTATTTGCTAGATGGGATGCTGCCTGATTTATGCATCACTGAATACATGTACTCAGTTGAATTTTGTTTTTTTAACACAGTCTAAACCCTCTCAATCGACTTACGCCAATAAGAAAAAGAGGTGGCTCTAGTACTGTCATTTTTTTTTAAACAACGTTACTGGAGTATAATTGATTTACAATGGTGTGTTATTTTCTGCTATATAACAAAGTGAATCAGCCATATGTATACATATATCTCCATATCCCCTCCCTCTTGCATCTCCCTCCCACCCTCCCTCCCCCACCCTTCTAGGTGGTCACAAAGCACAGAGCTGATAGGGGATATGTAGTGGGATTGCTGGGTCATATGGTAGTTCTATTTTTAGTTTTTTAAGGAACCTCCATACTGTTCTCCATAGTGGCTGTATCAATTTATATTCCCACCAACAGTGCAAGAGGGTTCCCTTTTCTCCACACCCTCTCCAGCATTTATTGTTTGTAGATTTTTTGATCATGGCCATTCTGACTGGTGTGAGGTGATACCTCATTGTAGTTTTGATTTACATTTCTCTAATGATTAGTGATGTTGAGCATCCTTTCATGTGTTTGTTGGCAATCTGTATATCTTCTTTGGAGAAATGTCTATTTAGATCTTCTGCCCATTTTTGGATTGGGTTGTTTGTTTTTTTGATATTGAGCTGCATGAGCAGCTTGTATATTTTGGAGATTAATCCTTTGTCAGTTACTTTGTTTGCAAAGGTTTTTTCACATTCTGAGGGCCGTCTTTTCATCTTGCTTGTGGTTTCCTTTGCTGTGCAAAAGCTTTTAAGTTTCATTAGGTCCCATTTGTTTATTTTTGTTTTTATTTCCATTTCTCTAGGAGGTGGGTCAAAAAGGATCTTGCTGTGATTTATGTCATAGAGTGTTCTGCCTATGTTTTCCTGTAAGAGTTTTAAAGTGTCTGGCCTTACATTTAGGTCTTTAATCCATTTTTAGTTTATTTTTGTGTGTGGTTTTAGGAAGTCTTCTAATTTCATTGTTTTACATGTAGCTGTCTAGTTTTCCCAGCACCACTTATTGAAGAGGCTGTCTTTTCTCCATTGTATATTCTTGTCTCCTTTATCAAAGATAAGGTGACCATATGTGCGTGGGTTTATCTCTGGGCTTTCTATCCTGTTCCATTGATCTATCTTTCTGTTTTTGTGCCACTACCATACTGTCTTGATGACTGTAGCTTTGTAGTATAGTCTGAAGTCAGGGAGCCTGATTCTTCCAGCTCCGTTTTTCTTTCTCAAGATTGCTTTGGCTATTTGGGGTCTTTTGTGTTTCCATACAAATTGTGAAATTTTTTGTTCCAGTTCTGTGAAAAATGCCATTGCTAGTTTGATAGGGATTGCTTTGGATCTGTAGATTGCTTTAGGTAGTATAGCCATTTTCACAATGTTGATTCTTCCAACCCAAGAACATGGTATATCTCTCCATCTGTTTGTATCGTCTTCAATTTCTTTCATCAGTGTCTTATAGTTTTCTACATACAGGTCTTTTGTCTCCTTAGGTAGGTTTATTCCTAGGTATTTTATTCTTTTTGTTGCAATGGTAAATGGGAGTGTTTCCTTAATTTCTCTTTCAGATTTTTCGTCATTAGTGTATAGGAATGCAAGAGATTTCTGTGCGTTAATTTTGTATCCTGCTACTTTATCAAATTTATTGATTAGCTCTCGTAGTTTTCTGGCAGCATCTTTAGGATTCTCTATGTATAGTATCATGTCATCTGCAAACAGTGATATTACTGTCATGTTTTTAAGTTGTTTTTATGGAGTTAGATCCCATACTTCTCACATCCATCTTATACCGTACATATATCTTGCACACAGTAAATGAAGAGGGGCATATTTAAAAATTCTCATAGCTAGTAACGGTATAATATCATCGCTAATGAAAGAGACCCCAAAGTGTGTATTTATTAATTGGGGTTAGTGATTATGAACAAGAGTCTCAGGGAAGGCCAAGTTCATCTTGCAAGATGTACTAGTGGAACATGGTCCCCTAATATTCTCAGTAGTGCTGTAACCAATTTTACCCTCAGGAAGATATTTCAGAAAAGGTCTCCTTACATCTTTAAAATGGCCAAAGACAACCTATTAGCCATTCTGTACAGTCTAGGGCCATCTGAGCGAGTTGTACTTATCAGGAAAGGAAAGAACACAAGATGTTTTTTATTTCAGTTTTCCTAGTACCTTTTTTATCAGGTGACTAATCAGACCTTGATAAGCTGAGAAACTGGCCTTTAGCATAAGTATTCTCTGCAATGGTTTCCAAAGGTCAGAAGCAACTGGTACAAAATATAGTTTTGGAGTACACTGGTTTATGGAGTCCTTGGTAATAATTGTTTGGAAAGCTTGGATGAATTGGAATGTTATAAGCTCTAGTCATTAGTGTTGGAGGAAACATTTATTTTACATGAAGAGAATTAATTGTCAAAATTTACTTACCAGAACTCAGATGTGTAAAGCAATCTGTCCTATAACTTCATATTCTGGAACCCATATTCTCACTGATGGTAGAGGAAAAGAACGCAAGCTTGCCAATTACAGGTTACTCATCGTTACTGATTTTAAAACAGTCTTGTTTGGGGGGATAGTCATTTAAAATCCAAATTCCCTTTCAGGGCTCTTTTATTTCCTAAGGGCATGAGAACTAAGAAGCTTTCTCCTACACCCAGATGCCAAACTGGGGAAGGGCAGAGAAGGAGGAGACCTCTTGACAGGAGAGGACTTCTTGGATTTGCCATATTGATGTGACTGCATTCTCTTGACTGGTATGACTTGTAACCATTCCTTCACAACAGTCAAGGCTCAGCAGTTCCCACTGATAACACGGCACTCATCTGGGCTCTTGAACACATGGCCAGTCCTCTGAGTCTGGCTGCAACTCCCTCTGGACCACACCTTGCACAACTACTCCACAGCATTCACTGCAACACATTTACTTTGATCCCTGGCATGGTGGCCCCTCTTTAGCTCCCTAGTCAATGTTCTTATCCCATGTGCAAAATTCTAGATCCCCTTTGACCTCAAATAGATCACAAGGAAAACATGCACAATCCAGGGCCCATTGGCCTAAGCCATTTCTACTCTATGAATCAGAAGCCACACTGGTTGCAGACCATGCTAACCATAAAGGGAAGAACAAGGATCTTGCTCTGAGATCTTCTTCAGGCACTCTTTTGGTAATTTTGTTGTATCCTCCATTTTCCATTACGTTCTATCCAGTAACCGGTAATGTCAGTGTTTGACAAGATCCAACACCTATTTGTGATTAAAAAAAAAAAAAGCAACTCAGAAATACTGTGAATAGAGGGAAACTTCCTCAACTTGATAAGGAACATATACAAAAAAACCTCCACCTAAAATCATACTGAACAGTGAAAGGCTAAAATATTTCTCCCTAACATTAGGGAAAAAGAATGTCCACACTTATCACTCTTGGCCAACATAGTGCTGGAAATTTCAGCCAGCAAAGTAAGGTAAGAAAAGAAATGGCATATGGATTGGAATAGTAGAAATAAAACTGTCTCTGTATGCAGATAACATGATGATCTACATAGAAAATCCCAAGGAATCTATAAAAACAAAACAAAAACTCCTAGAACTTGCAAGTGAGATCACCAAGTCCTAGGACACAAGATAAGCACACAAAACTCACTATTTCTTTGCAGTAGAAACTGATACATAAAAACTAAAATTAAAAATACAATACTATTTACAATTGCTCAAATAAAATTAAATACTTAGGCATAAATCTAATAAAACAGGTATAGGATTTGTATGTTTAAAATGCTGTTGAAATAGATCAAAGATTTAAATAAATGAACAGATATTCTGTGTTCATGGCCTGGAAAATTCAACATAGTAAAGAAAGGCAAAAAAAGAGTGGAAGACAAAAATGGGAAAAAGAGCAAGGGCAAAAACATAGAAAACAGTAACAGATATGGTATATATTAATCCATTATATCAATACCAATATCAGAAATGAAAGAGGGAACAGCACTACAGATACCATGGACATTCAAAAGATAATAAGGAATACTATGAACTAATTTATGCCCACAAATTTGATACTCTAAATGAAAAGGACCAATCCTTGAAAGATACAATCTGCCAGAACTCACACAAGAAGGAACAATCTGAAAAAGCCTATATCTATTAAAGAAATTGAATCAATAAGTAATAACCTTTCAAAATAGAAATCACCAGGCCCAGACGGGTTCACTGGTAAATTCTACCCAACATTTAAGGAATACCAATTCTCTACAATCACTTTCACAGGATAGAAGCAAAGGGAATACTTCCTAACTCATTCTATGAGGCCAGCATTACCCTAACACCAAAACCAGAACAAAACATTATAAGAAAAGAAAACTACAGGCCAATAGCTCTCCTGAACAGAGACGCAAAAATCCTCAACAAAATATTAGTAAATCAAATCCAACAACGCATAAAAAGAATTACATATCCCGACCAAGTGGAATTTATCCCAGGTATGCAAGACTAGTTCAACATTCAAAAATCAATTAATGTTATCCATCACATCAACAGACTAGATAAGAAAAATCACATGATCACCCATTAATAGATGCAAAGAAAGCATTTGCCAAGATCCAGCACCCATTTACAATTAAAATTCTCAGTAAAGTAAGAATAGAGGGGGACTGCCTAATCTTAATAAAGGCCATCTACAAGAAAATCTACAGCTAACATCATACTAAATGGTGAGAATTTGAAGCTTTCCACTAAGATCAGGGACAAGGCAAGGATGTCCCCTCTTGCCACTCCTTTTCAACATTGTACTGGAAGTCCTTCCAAATGCAGTAAGTCAAGAAAAGGAAATAAAAGATATATTCATTGGGAAGGAAGAAATAAAACACTCTTATTCACAGATAAGATGATCATCTGTGTTTTCTACAAAATCCAAAAGAATTGACAAAAACCTCCTGGAACTAATAAGCAATTATAGCAAATTTTCAGGATATAAGGTTAATATACAAAAGTCAATTTATTTCATATATACCAACAGTGAACAAATGGATTTGAAATTAAAAACATAATGCCATTTACATTAGTGTCCCTAAAAATGAAATACTTAGGTATAAATCTAACAAAATATGTACAAAATTTAGATAAGGAAAAATAGAAAACTCTGATGAATGAAATTTTAAAAAGAACTAAATAAGTGGAGAGTTATTCCATATTCATGGATCTGAAGACTCAATATTATCAGCGTATCAGTTCTTCCCAACTTGATCCATTGATTCAGTGCAATCTCATTTAAAATCCTAGCAAGTTAAGTTTATGGATTTGGACAAAATGATTCTAAGGTTTATAGTGAGAGGCAAAAAAACCAGAATACCTAACACAGTATCGAAGGAGAAGAACAAAGCTGGAAGATTTACACTACCTGACTTCAAGACTTACTATAAAGCTAAAATAATCAAGACAGTGTGGTATTGGCAAAAGAATAGACAGATCAAGGGAATAAAATAGAGAGCCAAGAAATAGACCCATAAAAATATAGTCAACTAATCTTTGACAAAGAAGCAAAGGCAATACCATGGAGTAAAGAAAATCTCTTACTGGACACCCACATGCAAAAAAAAACTGAATCTAGACCCAGACCTTACACCCTTCATAAAAATTAACTCATAATGGATCATAGATCTAAATGTAAAATGTAAAATTATAAAACTCCTAGAAGATAACATAGGAGAAAACCTAAATTATCTTGGGTATGGTGATGTCTTTTAAGATAATACACCAAAGACATGATCAATAAAAGAAATAATTGATAAGCTGGATTTCACTAAAATTAAAAAATTCTGTTCTGTCAAAGACAATATAAAGAGAATAAGAGGACAAGCCATAGACTGGCAGAATATATTTGCAAAAGACACATCTGATAAAGGACTGTTATCCAAAATATACAAAGAACTCTTAAAATTCAACAATAAGCAAACACGGACTTCCCTAGTAGTCCAGTGGTAAAGAATCCGCCTCACAATGCAGGGGACGTGGGTTCAATCCCTGGTCAGGCAACTAATATCCCACATGCCAAGGGGCAACTAAGCCTGCATGCCACAACTACTGAGCTTGCGTGCCTCAGCTAGAGCCTGTGTGCCACAAACTACAGGGCCCATGCACTCTGGAGCCTGTGAGCCACAACTAGAGAAGAGAAAACCCTCATGCCACAACTAGAGAGAAGCCCATGCACCTCAACAAAGAGCCCGCATGCTGCAACTAAGACCTGATGCAGCCAAAAATAAATTAAATAAATAAATCTTAAAACAAAAGAAAACAAACAACTCCATTCTATGTATGTTAACTGAATCACTTTGCTGTACAGCAGAAATTAATAACATTGTAAATCAACTACACTTGAATAAAATAAAATTAAAAAAAAGAAAACAAACAACTCAATTAAAAAATGGGCCAAAGACTTCAGCAGATACCTCACCAAAGAAATTATACAGAAAAGCATATGAGAGGATACTTCACATCATATGTCATCAGGGAAATGCAAATTAAAACAATGAGATACTTATTAGAATATAGGCCTAAATCCAGAACACTGACAACATCAAATGCTGACAAGAATATGGAGCAAAAGGAACCCTCATTCATTCCTGATGGGAATACAAAATGGTATATCCACTCTGGAAGACAGTTTGGCAGTATCTTACAAAACTAAACATAAGCTTACCATATGATCCAGCAATTATGTTTCTTGGTATTTACCTAAAGTAGTTGAAAATGTATGTCTACACAAAAACCTGTGCACAGAGTCTATAACAGCTTTTTTCATAACTGTCAAAACTTGGAAGCAGAAAAGATGTCCTTCTGTAGGTGGCTAGATAAATAAACTGTGGTACATCCAGACAATAGAATATTATTCAGCACTAAAAAGAAATGAGCTATTGCAACATGAAAAGACATGGAGGAACCTTAAATGCATATTGCTAAGTGAAAGAAGCCACGCTGAAAAGGTGATATACTGTATGATTCCAACTATACGACATATGGAAAAGGCAAAACTATGCAGACAATAAAAAGATCAGTGGTTGCTGGGCAGAGTGGGTGGGTGGGAAGATGAATAGGCAGATAGCAAAGGATTTTTAGAGCAGTGAAAATACTCTGTATGGTATTATAATGATGGCTATAAGTCAGTATATATTTGTCCAAACAGATAGAACATACACCACCAAAAGTAAACCCTAAGGTAAACTATGAATTTGGGGTGATTATGATGTGCCGATACAGATTCATCCTTAGTTTAAAAAAAAAGTGCCATTCTAGTGAGTGATATTGATAATGGGGAAGGCTATGCATGTGTGGAGGCAGGGGATATATGAGGAATCTCTCTACTTCCCCCTAAATTTTGTTGTAAACCTAAAACGTCTCCAAAAAAAACCCAACAAAGTCTTTAAAAAAAGAATTCTTAGACATTACACCAAAGGTATGTTCTATAAAAAATACCAATAAATTGGACTTCTTTAATATTAAAACTTTTGCTCTCTGAAAACCTTATTAAGAAGATTAAAAGACAAGTTACAGACAGGCAGAATGATATTTGTAAGCCACATATTTCACAATGGACTCAGATGTAGATTATATTTAAAAAATCCCAGGACGCCACTGTAAAAAAAACATTCAGTGGGCTTCCCTGGTGGCAGAGTGGTTAAGAATCTGCCTGCCAATGCAGGGGACACCGGTTTGAGCCCTGGTCTGGGAAGATCCCACATGCCGCAGAGCAACTAAGCCCGTGCGCCACAACTATTGAGCCTGCACTCTAGAGCCCGCAAGCCACAACTACTGAAGCCCACATGCCACAGCTACTGAAGCTTGCACGCCTAGAGCCCATGCATGCTCTGCAAGAGAAGCCACTGCAACGAGAAGCCTGAGGCACCTCAACGAAGAGTAGTCCCCACTCGCCGCAACTAGAGAAAGACTGCTCACAGCAATGAAGACCCAATGCAGCCAAATAAATAAATATAAAATAAAAAAACAATTCAATTAGAAAATGGAAAAAAGACATGAAGAGACATTTCATTGAAGTGATATACATACAGATGGCAAATAAGCACGAAAAGATGTTTATCGCAGCAATTGTTAAAATATGTAAATTTCCAAACCCCACTCAAAACTCACTGCTCTGGAAAGTTTTTGCTTTTAAAATTTTTTAAATTGTGGAAAATATTGGGTTGGCCAAAGAGTTCCTTTGGGTTTTTCCATAACATCTTATGGAAAAACATTAACGAAAAATTTGACCAACCCAATACATAAAACATAAAATTCATCACCTTAACCATTTTTAAGTATAACGTTGAGTGGTGTTAAGTACATTCACATTGTTGTACAACCAGTCTCCAGAACTTTTTATCTTGCAAAACTAAAACTCTGTACTCATTAAACAAAAACTCCCCACTCAGGACTTCCCTGGTGGCGCAGTGGTTGAGAATCCACCTGCCAATGCGGGGGATATGGGTTCGATCCCTGGTCCGGGAGGATCCCACATGCCACGGAGCAACTAAGTCCGTGTGCCACAACTACTGAGCCTGCACTCTAGAGCCTGTGAGCCACAACTACTGAGCCCATGTGTCACAACTACTGAAGCCTGTGCGCCTAGAGCCCATGTTCCACAACAAGAGAAGCCAGCACAATGAGAAGGCCACACACTGCAACGAAGAGTTGGCCCTGCTCGCCGCAACTAAAGCCCGCACACAGCAATAAAGACCCAATACAGCCAAAAAAACTCTTCACTCCCCCAGCCCCTAGCAACCACAATTCTACTTTATGTCCCTATAAATTTGACTACTTTAGGTCCCTTATATAATGTCCCCGAGATTCATCTGTGTAGTAGCTTATGTCAGAATTTCCTTCCTTTTTAAGGCTGAATAATATTCCATTGTATGTATAGACCACATCTTGTGTCTTCCCTTCATCCATCAGTGGACATTTGGGTTGCTTCCACCTTGTAGCTATTGTGAATAGTGTTGCTATGAATATCGGTGTACTGATCTGGAATTTCTGAGGGTGTGCCCCTGGAATCTACATGTTTAATAAGCTCCTTTAGTGTTTCTGATGCACATTAAAGTGTGAACCACTACTCTAATGCAGGATTTTCCAAAGTATAGATGGAGAGGGATTTTTGGTAGCCCTCAGACAGACTATTACATAGATCAGACTCACACATGATAAAGTCAGTCCTTTCAGTTTTATGAATCATGCTGATTAGGTCAAGAGAAAGCATTGCTTTGGTGTTATTTATCTTGAACATCTAATTCTAATTTCCCTTTTTTAAGAAAGAGAGAGCAACCTTCAGATTCAAAGCCTTCAGATCTTTCAGCAGACAATAATGATAGCTAGAACTTATTAACAATGTTTTGTTTTCGTTGTATTAGTCTGTGCCATTCCTTTCTATAAATTTCAAATGGTTTTCCGTCTATAATAATGGTATAGAGTTGCTTTTCAATGAATCTACTTAACATTTTTGTTTAAATCAAGTAACTTTTTTAGCAAATAATATGGCCACAGATATTGAATACGGCAAAATCTGAAAATAGTCATATGCCAGTGAATGAAGTTTGGGAAATACTGCTTAGAGGGACATTAACATTTGGATCTTGCTCTCAACTTTCCACACATGGAAGATGCACATGTCCAAGGTATCCAGTAGATGGCTCCTATATGGCAGAAATGTGAAGTCACCTGTCAGGTAGAGAAAGGCTGAGCACAGGTAGAAAGCATCCCCAGCAACCTCTGAAGCTAGCAAATAGTAACCTAAACCTTAGAAGTGTCAAATAGTGATGCTCTTTGTATTTTCTGGATTGACCTTCTTTCTCTCTTCCGTTAGAGTTGAGTAAAATTATTTTAAAACATTAGCCTGTCTGGACTGTGATTAGAGACCATCAAAGAACAGAAGTAAATATGTTCCAACCACTGCAGCTGGAATTACAGACACCCCATGAAAAATGTGAAAACATTGGGCAATTTCTCTGCATATAGAAATCTTCTTAGAATCGTATCTACCAGGAACGTGACAGCTTCCACGTTTAGATAACAGGATAATTTTACCCCAAGCTAATGATAGTAGCCATCACCGCACAGATTATATGCCAGTCACGGTGCCCCCTTTCCCACTTCATTCTCACAACATTCTAAAGGCTGACACTTATTATGTCTATTCCATGAATGAGGCAACAAACTCAGAGAGGTGAAGAGACTGGCTCAAGTGACACAGCTCAAACTCAAGCCTGCTGGGCTTCCAAAATCTGCCTCATCACAAGTCATCATTTTGTTCAGGTTCTTTGTGACCTTGGCTTCAAGCTCAGCTGCAGGTTTCTCTTCTTCCTGGTTTCAGAAGCAGAGACTCAGAAGAACAACTTCCAGGCGACAGCTCCTCTCAAGATGCCCCAGTTCTGGAGCTCCACCTAGGTCTATGAACATCTGTAGGACTTTATTAAATTTTCTGCTTATTTGAATTTGAAAGCTCTCAAAATATGGTTTCTAGTTACTACTAGAGTTGGCAGCACAATAGAAAAATGGAAAGGGACTTTCATTTCCCGTGTTTGCTAGGGCAGTTTGTCCAGGCCAAAGACCCATTAAGACAGGAAGAAGGAAGAGATGGTGAAGAGATGAAGATTTGCTAACTGAAGGCAGAAAACACTGTCAGGTAGCTGTGCAAAAAAGCATCCTTTTCTCCCCCTCTGAAAAATCCTGTACCTTAACAATACACAGTTATTTCAAAAGGTTTCCAGAGCCCATAAGTCCAGTAACACATTATACTCATGAGAAACTTTTCAAAACTGTTTCTCAGGTATTGATGCATTTTTGAGAGAAAAATCAAGCATACTGTCCTTAAAAACAAAAGTTACAGATTACGCTTCCACTTACGCCAGCTTATTAAACTTACTTTAAACCCCTGAAGTTTTGAAAATAGTGCAGGAGAAGAGTTAGGGGGTAATTTAGTGGGTTTCTTTCCCTCAGAGAACATCTGAGAACATTTTCTCTAATAATAAAGGGCAAAGTACATGCAGTTGTGTAAACCGCAAAGGCTCCACCACTGCATGAGCGAAGCAGGAGCTCACCAGTTTGAAAAAAGAAAAAAAAAAAAAGACCATTTCCCTCGCGCTCGCCGGGGGTCAGTAATGTGGTCCTAGAGCGTGGAAAGAGGCAATTCTTGGGCTGGAAACATTCCGCGTGGGAGACACTATAGCAAACGAGTGTAAAGAGAACACATGTACACTATGTGAGCCTGCAGACTCAGAGGGGAGGTCCCTTGTCATCGCTTTTACTTTTTTTTTTTTTTGAATCCCAAAACTCTGGCACATAGCCGGTCAAAGAGCGGGGAGGGGAGGGGATGACGCTGCTCACCCGCAAAACGACACGCGGGGCCCGGGCAGGGGATGGAAGGGCTGAAATGAAAGGGGATTCTGAAGTTTTGGAGAACCTTAGCAAAAAGAAAAAAACTATGGAAACTAACAGCCGCGACGTGGGTCTATTTGTTGCAAGAGCAGCACTTACGGAGCGCCCAGGCAAAAGAGAGCAGGAAAAGCGCAGAGAGGCGCTGGGGAGGAACCGCAGAGCGGCAACGGTGCTCTAGCCCCGTGCTTATCCAACTCTAACGCGGGTGAATCGCCCGAGGAGCTCCGGTAAACGCATATTCGGATCCCCTTGGTCGAGGGTGGGGCTTAAGAGTCTGCATTTCTAACAACCTCCCAGATGTTACGTTGGTACCGCGGACCAGCAACTCAAAGTTTTTGACCAAACTTTGAGTAGCGAGGGGTTTGCTCGTTGCCCTAAGTAAATTCTGGGTTAGAGGACAAAGGGGTTCTCTGAAGAGGAAAATAAACTTTTGGGGCCGCAGCGACCTTAAAAGGGGCAACGATAGAAACGAACTGGAATGGGCAGGGATGGGGCTGAAACCTGGCCAAAGGAAGAGGGAAAGGGAGGAAGGAGGCGCTCACCCTCTGACTCTAAAAGAAAACGTCGCGAAGGATGGGGTGGGTTTCTTTGCGAAGGGCAGGAGACGCGCACCTAAGCACCTGAACCCGCAGTCTGCGCGCGGGGAATGCGGGGCGGGGGCCGAGGAGGCCAGGGCCGGCCTGCCCTTACCTGCGCTCACCCTGGTCCGTGTAGAGATTGAGGAACAGTCCCTCCCTGGTGTCCTGGTACACCGGGCCAGAGAAGCTGAGCTGCAGCTCATAGCGGCTACCGGGCTGCAGGGCTTCGCCGAGCTCTAGCACCATGTACTGCATGTCCAACGCGAACCACACCTCGTCCACCAGCACGCGGCCCACGGTGGCGTCTCCGGCGTCCGGGGACAGTGGTCCCCGCACCTCGGCGCTTTCACAGTCCAGGAAGAGGCTGTGAAGCAGCAGCCGCGCCGTGGCCGCGATGCAGCGCACGGTGATGTTCACGCGGCCAGTGAAGCGCAACGCCGGCACCGAGAGCTCTTCTGGCCTCAGACGGGGCCACAGCTCCAGCTCATAGTGCAGCGGCACGAGCCAGGGCGGCAGGCGCAGCTGGTCCCAGGGTCCCGGGGGTCGCCAGTTGCGCGGGGTGGGCGCCACCTCCGTCTCCAGAGTGGGGCCGGGCTTCGGGGTCCGCGCCGGCTCCTGCCTGCCTGGCGGGGAGGGCGCGGCGTGCGGGCCCCCGCGGTCGTAAAGCTCCGACGGCGGGACGCGCGCGCAGTGGCCGTACAGGGCGGCGAGTACGGCCAGCGCCAGCAGGAGCACGGCAGCCAGCCCGGCCAGCAGCAGGGCTACCACGCGGCTCACGTAGAAGCCGGAGCTGGAATGGGGTCCCATGGCCGCAGCCCGGGGCTGGGGGTGAAGTGAGAGCCCGGCGGCGGCGGCGGCTCAGACCCCCGGCCTGGGTGCTCAGTGATGGGACCCCCGCCCCTCCTCTCTTGTACCGTCCCTCCCTCCTCCTCGAGGAGCCTGGGAGACAGAAGAGAGCTGTTGGGACCTCGGCTTCCCCTCCCAGCTAATTAGATCCAGGTCCCTGCCTACCCACCCCCGCCCCCGCCAGGGCCTGGGGAAGAGGCGGACCTGGAGCAACTGAGCGCGCGCCCCTTTGGGTCTGAAGGGAAAGACCTCGCAGAGGAGCTTCCAGAGTAGGCGCAGGGAGGGGACGGTAGGACCAAACTCGAATTTGGGCACCTCCGACGGGGGGGCGGGTATTTGGATTCACGGGATCTGTTGGGCGTGACCCGGTGCGGTTTCGGGTGTTGTCGGAAAAGAGACAGGTACAGAGCACCCTCGACTCCTTGACTGTAGTGATGAGCTGCGGGCTGCACAGTTGCCGGCCACTACCTAGGGAATTCGTGCGCTAGGGGCTGGGGTGAGGGCTTACGAACCGGGACTTTGGGGCACATGTTTTGAAATGAACCTGCTAGGGACAGCCGCGCTGTCCGAACTAACTTCCGGAGCCAAATTTTTGGCCCTAAATTCGCCTCCTGCATAAGCTCGGGCCTCACGCGGCCCAGGCAACAAGTGCGAGGCTGGAAACAGGGTCAGGGGTGTCCCAGAGCCTTTTTCGAGCTTGGGAAGTGGAGCTGGAAGACGGGACGTCAAAAAACCGGAGAGCGTGGCGTCTGCGTCTCCAGATGATGGAGAGTGGAGGGCCGCTTTACCTTGGGAAGGGGCACGGCGGGAAGCCGCCTCTTAGATCCGCAACTGCCGGGGATGGGGTTTCCAGTCCTGGGGCAGTGTCTGGCTCTCCGCACCCCTGCCCGGGGAAAAAGGATGCCCTCCTTTCGAAACCTACTGGTTTCAAGCACAGAGAATAATAGAGTCCGGTGGCCAGCCTTTTCCACTAGGAAACCGCTGTCTGGAACTCATCTCCCAGGCGGTGCCCTAGTCGGGCGAGGTCTTTGGCATCCTCGGCATCTGTTTGCTATTTATCGGATACTTCTGGGAGAGTTCCGCGTCCTGTGAGCCGAGTTCCCAGTCTGCAAGCATGCACTCGAGTGAATTGAGAATGGCTTTGCAAATACTCAGGAGGTTCTGGGGAAGAGGAAGGGGAGGTGATTAAAGATCCTGCTGCTGGCCGATGATTTATTTGAGGGTATCCCGTCTTTAGACTCCTTCAGTTTTTTTCAGAATGAAGAGAATTTTTCCGTCGCAGCCATAAAATGGTCTTCGCTTTTCTGCTTGGAACTGTTATCTCCATTCCAATGAGGAAACCCTTCCACCTGAGGTCAGAGGCAGGGTAAACGAAAGTGATTCTCCTGGGAGATGTGATCTTCCCAGTTCCTCGAACTGAAATTAATCACATTAACAAAAAGACTTCTGGAACAAGACAGGGAGGAGAAAGGAGACTTAACACCAGGCTCATGCAGATGGTTGTGCTGTAATCTGTGGACCAGTCTCTCTTTTTTTTTTTTTTTCTTTTTTTGCGGTACGCGGACCTCTCACTGTTGTGGCCTCTCCCGTTGCGGAGCACAAGCTCCGGACGCGCAGGCTCAGCGGCCATGGCTCACGGGCCCAGCCGCTCCGCGGCATGTGGGATCCTCCCGGAACGGGGCACGAACCCGTGTCCCCTGCATCGGCAGGTGGACTCTCAACCACTGCGCCACCAGGGAAGCCCTGGACCAGTCTCTTGATTACACGTTTGGTTTGCTTTCTTCAGAAATGGAACAATCATATTTTAAAATAATTATGACCACATACATCACTCTCAGAAGATTCTGGGTAGAGCTGAGGGAGGAGAAGCTTGTTTCGTTTCCCTCTACAGGACCTACCACCAGTCAGACTGTCAGAATTGTGAGCTACTGAGGTAGCAGGGCCCTCTGGGTGTAGGTCATTGCCAGATGGGGATTGCCACAGATATGGAGCTAATTAATTATTGGCCTTACCACTCCCTGGACAATTTCTTGAAGGATTTTGATGGATTCCAGACTTCCAAGGAAAGGTTAAAAAACAAAGGAAAGAGAAGAAAGGAAATGGAAAGAAAAGGAAGGAAAAGAAAAGGACTCAGTAACAGAACTACTAGAGGTGTCCCTCCCTTCAATTTTAAATTAAAAATTCTACTGAAAAGTGTATACGTGGATCTGATTATTTAATTCCATTTCTCCAGTATCATTAAAGAAATAGAGGTTGGCTACCACACAAAAAGTTTCAAAGTGATAAAACCACATTAAATGGTTGAACAATTTAAATATCTTATTAAAGGGAAAATATTCCTAATAAATCATTAATGTCACTCAAAAGAAGTTGCAAAATAACATACTGGTTGAGTCATGCTTATGTTAATAATTTTTAGAGAGCTAGAAAATACTCTTATATGAAAGATTTGACATCTCAGTGAAAGAGTAGTTCTGGGACACAGATCAGTTGCCGGGAAAACGTCTCTAGAAAATTAAAAAGAAAAAAATGTTTTCATGAGTTGCTCACTCTTCAGATAAGCTAAAGCAGCGATGCTCAACTGGGGAGAATCACTTTTGGTGCCCCCTTCTCTGGATATCTGGCAATGTTTAGAGACATATTTTGTTGTCACAATGTTGCAGGAGTGGTGCAACTGGTACCTAGTGAGTGGAGGCCAGGGTATTGCTAGATGTCCTACAATGCACAGGACAGCCTCCTCCAACAAAGAAGTACCCCACCCAAAATGTCATCAGTGCTGCCCTTCAGAAATCCTAAGCTAAACAATAATCCAAGCCTTTTATATGCTACCCAAGGGAAACTTCTTCTTGGTATCTTGTGTTGCTATTTACTTTTGTTATTTATGCTTATTCTTTGGCATGTCTATTATTTTTCCATCTTTTTTTCTTGGTATTTATTATAAACCTCTGTAATACTTTACTATCCCCCTTGGGCCACATGACCTAATTTTTATTTTCCTTTTTTCTTCATTTACTTTGAAATTTTAATTTTTTTTTTTTTTTTTTTTTTTTTTTTTTTTTGCAGTCCGCGGGCCTCTTACTGCTGTGGCCTCTCCCGTTGCGGAGCACAGGCTCCGGACCCGCAGGCTCAGCAGCCATGGCTCACGGGCCCAGCCGCTCCGCGGCATGAGGGATCTTCCCGGACCGGGACACGAACCCATGTCCCTGAATCGGCAGGCCGACTCTCAACCACTGCGCCACCAGGAAAGCCCGAAATTTTAATTTTTTTGAATGGGTAACATATTCATAAGTTTCAAAAACTGAGACAATATGAAAATTTATATCTTGCTTCCACTACTTCCACAGTTAATAATTTTCATAGTTATTTTGTATTCTTTCAGTATTTCCTTATGCAAATCAAGCAACTACAATTATATACCTTTGTGTGTCTCTTCTTTCCTACTTAAAAAAATACTATACTAAATATGCAGTGCTGCACCTTGCACTTTCATTTAACAATATATCCTGGATGTCTTTCCATATCAGTCCAGAGATATCTTTCACATTCTTTTCTGCAGCTGCATGCTATTATATTGTTTATGTACATACCATTGCAAAGATTTCCCCAGTTTGGTTATTTGAAAGGATTCACCAGCTTTCACAGAGTATTTTCATTTAAGCTTTTATTTAAAGGAAAATTATGGTTGCAGCAAGAGAAAGAGAATACAGGCAAGCATTGGAAGTCAGAGAGACATCCCAAGTGCAAGCTCCCCAAGGGCCCTTATTTGCATGAGTGAGCCATGCTATGTCACCAGCTTGAACCACCAAGCTCTGTGAAAGGAATCTTGTTTACAGAAAGCTCAAAGGAGAAACTCCTAGGGAGGCTCTTTAAATAATCAAGCCAGGTTAGTCAGACACATAAATCCAGTTGTAAACCATCACTAAAGAAACTAACCCTAGGGGTCTCCAGGGAAAATTCCAGACCTTAATCAGCACATCATAAATTGATCAAGAGTCAAAAACCATATATCCAGAAGGAAGGCAGAGCCAGGATCACTGAAAATCTTCTCTTCCATGAAACCAATGTGAACACTGGAAACATTGTCAGAATTAACTATTTCAGAACTCAAGAAAGTAACCAAAATCTTGCAGCAATTAATAGAGTGTTTGTTCAAGAAAAATAGCCAAATCTCTGTAAAAAATCAGTGAGCTTTATGGCATTTTAACTTGCTTTATTCTCATTTTCCTCTCCTCAGTTCTGCAGTAGACTTAAAAATCAACGGCCTGGTATTGTGAAAACCAGCAGTCTGGCAGGCACTTAATGAAGCATAGAAGTGTTAAATTCCTTTAAAGCCTCATTCTGAGAGAACTGTCATTATTTGAACTATCTGATGATTCCCTGGAAGATGCTACTCTGATGGCTGTCTTTATTGACCAGATTCAGAGCTGACGCAGTGCAAACAGTCTTTCCCCAGGGGTACTGGTTGAAAACAATCATAGGCAATTGTTTAACATTGCAACTGCCTGGAGTGGGCAAATAATTGAGGCAAACACTAAGCTCAACAGAAAGCTTAAAAGGAAAATTTCAGGAATTAGATATCTATAGGGGGCTTTGAAAAGCTCCAACATATTCCAAAAATCTAGAAGGCCACATGCATGTATACAGCTGTGCACACAACTAAGGCTGTACACATGCTTAGAAAAGAACTGAGAAGGCCCTAAACTCTCACATCTAGCTAATCTTGAGGCACTGCTCAAGGCAGATGTGAAGACTATGGCAGAAATGTCAACTGCCTGGATGTGTTGAAGGGGTGCCTCAACACACACAGAGAAGCCCTTGGCAAAAACTGGGAAACTTACTGATTCTAGGTATTTAAGGAAACCTCTGTCTAACCATTAGCTGACCAATAAGCTAACTGAACATAGACATCAGTGGCTACTATAGCAAAGAATACAGACTTTACTGAATTAGTTCAGAAAAGTCTTTAAGCTAACAAATGACAACAACAACAAACCCTGAAGAAGCAAGAAAATATTTTTTTTCAGAGTTGTCACATTATTTAAAATGTTTCCAATGAAAGAAAATTATGAGAAATGAAAACAAACAAGAAAGTATGCTCATACACAGCAGAAAAAACAATCAATAGAAAATGTTCCTAAGAACTTTTAAACTTTGGCCTTATGAGAAAAGACTTAAAATTAGCTATTTTAAATATGTTAAAAGAACCAAAGGAAAGCATGTCTGAAGACCTAAAGGAAAGTATGGGGACGATATCTCATCAAATAGAGAATATCAATAAAGAGATAGAAATTCTAAAAGAAGGACCAAATAGAAATTTTGAAGTTGACAGTACAATAACTAAAATAAAAACTTCACTGGAGGAGCTCAAGATCAGTTTTTAACCAAGAAGAAGAAAGAATCAATGAAATTGAAGATAGGTCAAATGAGATTGTCCAGTTTGAATAACAAAAAAAAAGAAGAAAAATGAACAGGGCCTAAGAGCCCTGTGGGATACCATCAAGAAGACCAACATATGGGAATGTAAATTGATACAGCCACTATGGAGAACAGTATGGAGGTTCCTTAAAAAACTAAAAATAGAACTACCATATGACCCAGCAATCCCACTACTGGGCATATACCCTAAGAAAACCATAATTCAAAATGAGTCATGTACCACAATGTTCACTGCAGCTCTATTTACAATAGCCATGACATGGAAGCAACCTAAGTGTCCATCGACAGATGAATGGATAAAGAAGATGTGGCACATATATACAATGGAATATTACTCAGCCATAAAAAGAAACGAAATTGAGTTATTTGTAGTGAAATGGATGGACCTAGAGTCTGTCATACAGAGTAAAGTAAGTCAGAAAGAGAAAAACAAATACTGTATGCTAATGGTATTTTATTCCATATATATGGAATTCCATATATAAATGGTATTAGATTCTATATATATGGAATCTAAAAAAAAAAGGTTATGAAGAAACTAGGCGCAGGAAGGGAATAAAGATGCAGACCTACTAGAGAATGGACTTGAGGACATGGCGAGGGGGAAGGGTAAGCTGGGATGAAGTGAGAGTCGCATGGACATGTGTACACTACTAAATGTGAAATCGATAGCTGGTGGGAAGCAGCCGCATAGCACAGGGATATCAGCTCAGTGCTTTGTGACCACCTAGAGGGGTGGGATTGGGAGGGGGGGAGGGAGGGAGATCCAAGAGGGAAGAGATTTGGAGATATATGTATATGTATAGCTGATTCACTTTGTTATAAAGCAGAAACTAACATGCCATTGTAAAGCAATTATACTCCAATAAAGATGTTAAAAAAAAAGAAGACCAACATACAGATTGTGAGAGTCTCAAAAAGAGAAGAGAGGGAAAGGGGCAAAGAGATTATTTGAAGAAATAATGTACAAAAACTCCCCCAGTCTTTTGCAAGATATAAATCTACAAATCTAACAAGCTCAACAGATTCCAGGATAAACTCAAAGAAATCCACACCAAGGCATATTATAATCAAACTGACAACAGCCAAGGACAAAGAGAGAATCTTGCAAGAGAAGAAAGAAGTGATTTGTCACATTCAAGAGATTTCCAATAGGACTATCAGCTGATTTCTCATCAGAAAGCTTGGAGACTAGAAAGCCGTAGGTTGACATATTCGAAGTATTGAAAGAAAAAAACTGTCAGCCTATAATTCTATACCAAGCAAAACTGTCCATCAAAAGTGAGGAAGAAATAAGACATTCCCAGATAAACAAAAGCTGAAGAAGTATGTTACCATTATATCTGCCCTGTAAGAAATGTTAACAGGAGCCCAGGTTAAGATGAAAGGACACTAGGCAGTAACTCAAGGTCATTTGAAGAAATAAAGGTCTCTGGTAAAAGTAAATATGTGGGTAATTACAAAAGCAGGTATTATTGTAATTTTGGTTTGTAACTCCACTTTTTATTTTCTATGTGATTCAAAAAATAAATACATAAAAAACTTAATTTACATTATTGAACACACAATGTATAAAGACATGACATCAATAATAGAAATGTGGGGGGAGGAGAATCAAGCTGTATATGAACAGAGTCTTCATATGTTATTGAAGTTAAGTGGGTATAAATTCAAATTGGATTGCTATAACTTTCGGATGTTAAGTGTAATCCCTGTGGAAACCACAAAGACAATATCTATAACTTATATACATAAATACATGAGAAAGGAATAAAATGTTTCATACAAGAATCAATCAAAAGGGTTTCCCTGGTGACACAGTGTTTAAGAATCTGCCTGCCAATGCAGGGGACACGGGTTTGAGCCCTGGTCCAGAAAGATCCTACATGCCACAGAGCAACTAAGCCCATGCTCCACAACTACTGAGCCTGTGCTCTAGAGCCTGTGTGCCACAACTAATGAAGCCTGTGCACCTAGAGCCTGTGCTCCATAACAAGGGAAGCCACCAGAAGGAGAAGCCCGCCTACCTCAACAAAGAGTAGCCCCCACTCACTGCAACTAGAGGAAGCTGTCATGTAGCAATGAAGACAAAACACAGCCAAAAATTAATTAATTAATTAATTAATTTTAAAAACTCAAACACAAAAGAAGGCAGTAATGGGGGAAATGAAAAAAAATTAAGGCATATAGAAAACAAATAGCAAAATGTCAAAAGAAAATCCCTTCTTATAAGTAATTACTTTAAATGTAAAAGAATTAAACTCTCCAACCAAAGGACAGAGATTAGCAGAATGGATTTTTTTAAACATGATTTATCTATATGCTATCTACAAGAGACTCACTTTAGATCTAGAGATACAGGTTGAAAATGAAAGGAGGAAAAAAGATATTCCATGCCAATAGTAACCAAAAGAGCTGAAGCAGCTATACCAATACCAGACAAATAGACTTTAAATCAAAAAAGTTTACAAGAGACAAAAATGGATTTTATATTAGTAAAAGGTTTTCTACAGCAAGAAGATACAATAATTATAAACATTCACACATCTATAACATATTCTCAAAATACATAAAGCAAAAATTGACAGAACTGAAGGGAGAACTAGACAGTTCTACAATAATAGTTGAAGACTTCAGTACTCTACTTTCAATAATGGATAGATCAACCAGACAGATGATAAGTAAGGAAACAGAAGACTTGAATAACATAATAAACCAACTAGGCTTAACAGACATATACACAATACTCCATCCAAACAACATCAGTCTCAAGCACACCTGAGACTGCTCCATGGACAGACCATATGTTAGGCCAGAAAACAGTTTCAATTGCTTTAAAAGAGAGAGATTATACAAAGCATCTTTTCTGAACACAGTGGGGTGAAGTTAGAAGTCAATAACAGAAGGAATACTAAAAAAATCACAAAAATGTGGAAATTAATAACACACTCTCAAACAACTAATGAGTCAAAAAAAAATTAAAAGGGAAATTAGAAAATATTTAGAGTTAAGTGAAAACAGAAATACAACATACCAAAACTTATGGCAACCAATGAGACAATGCTCAGAGGGAAATTTATAGCTGCAAATGTCTATATTTAAAAAGAAGAAAAATCTCAAATCCATAACCTAACTTTATACCTTAAGGGATTACAAAAATAGGAGCAAACTAAACCTGAAGATAGGAAATAATAAAGATCAGAGTGGAGGTAAACAAGAGAGAATAGGAAAACAATAAAGAAAATCAATGGAACCAAAAATTGGTTCCTAGAAAAGATTGACAAAATTTACAACCCTTTAGCTAGAATTACAAGGAAAAAAGAGAAGATGCAAATAACTAAAATCAGAAACGAAAGTGGGGACATTACTATCCATCTTACAGAGGTAAAAAGGATTATAACAGAATAATACAAAGGTAGTTAACCTGAAAGAAATGACAAATTCTTCAAAACGCACAAATTACCTCAACTGACTCAAAAAGAAATAGAAAATAGAGATTGAATAAATAATCAAAAACCTCCCCCCAAACAAAAGTGCTGAACCAGATGGCTTCACCAGTGAATTCTACCAAATATTTAAAGAGGAATTGAAACCAATCCTTCTTAACCCTTCCAAAAAATTGAAAAGGAGGAAACACTTTATAAAAACATTATTTTGATAACAAAGCCAGATAAAGACATCACAAGAAAAGAAAATGACAGACCACTATCTTTATGAATATAGATGCAAAATAGCCAACAAAATATTAGCAAACAAAATCCAACAGAGTATTAAAAGGATTATTCACCATGACCAAGTGATATTTATCCCAAGAATGCAGGGCTAGTTCAACATAAGAAAATCCATTGATGTAATAGAACAAAGGAATAGAACATGAATAAAACAAAGAAAAAAAACTACATGATCATCTCAAACGATGCAGAAAAGGCATTTGATAGAATTCGATATCCTTTAATTGATAAAAGCTCTCAGAAAACTAGGAAAAATCCTCAACATGATAAAGAGTATTTATGAAAAACCCACAGCTAACATCATATTCAATGGTGAAAACCTGAAAGCTTTCCTCCCTGAGATCAGGAACAAGACAAGGATGCCTGCTTTCATTGCAGCTCTTCAACATTATACTGGAAACTCTAGTCAGAGCTATTAGACAAGAAAAAGAAAGAAAAGAAATGCAAATCGGAAAGGAAGAGATAAACCTACTATCTCTTTTTGCAGAAGACATAATCCTATATATAGAAAATCCCAAAGAATTTACAAGAAAGTTATTACAGTTAAAAAAATAAATAAATAAATTTAGCAAAATTGCAGGATATAAGATCAACTCACGAAGATCAGCTGTGTTTCTGTACACTAGCAATGAATAATCAGAAAATGAAATTAGGAAAGTAATTCTATTTACAATAGCACCTAAAAGAATTAAATACTTAGGAATAAATCTAACCAAGGAGGTGAAAGACTTGTATGCTGAAAATTACAAAACACTGATGAAAGAAATTAAAGAAGACCTACATAAATGGAAAGACATTCCATGTTCATGACTAGGAAGATTTAAAATTGTTTAAATGTCAAGGTCACCCAAGGTGATATACATACAACACAATCCCTATTAAGCTTCCAACAGCCTATTTCACAGAAATGGAAAAGCCAGTCCTCAAATTTATATTAAATTGCAAATGGCCCCAAATACCCAAAATAATCTTGAAAAAGAAAAAGCTAGTGGGCTCACACTTCTCACTTTTGAAACTTACTACAAAGCTAAAGTGATTAGAACAGTGTGGTACTGGCATAATGATAGACATATATACCAATAGAATAGAATAAAATAGAGAGCCCAGAAATAAACCATCATAATGGTTGAACCATCACGTTAACAAGAGTGCCAAGACTATTCAATAGGAAAGAACAGCCTTTTCAACAAATGGTGCTGGGAAAACTGGATACCCACATGCAAAAGAATGAAATTGGAACCTTATCTTACACCACATACAAAAATAAACTCAAAATGGATCAAAGACATAAACATAAGAGCTAAAAATATAAAACTTATAGAAGAAAGCATTGGAGAAAGTCTTTATAATGTTGGGTTTGGCAATGACTTTATGGATATGACAACAAAAGCACAGGCTACAAAAGAAAAATAAACTGAACTTCAACAAACTAAGTACTTTTGTACATCAAAGGATACTGTCAAGATAGTAAAAAAAGCCCTGCAGAATGAGGATATTTGAAAATTATATATCTGATTAAGGATTAATATCCAGAATATATAAAGAACTCAACAACAAGAAACCAACAACCCAATTCAAAAATAGTCAAATGACATGAATAGACATTTCTCCAAAGAAGATAGACAAAGGCCAATAAGCTTAAAAAGATGCTTAACATCATTAGTCATTAGGGAAATGCAAATCAAAACCAAGATAAGACACTACTTCATATCTGCTAGGATAACTATAATAAAAATCAAAAACACAAATGAAAAACAAAAAGTGTGGACAAGGATGTGGAGAAATTGGAACCCTCATGCATTGCTGGAGGGAATGTAAAATGATGCTCTGTAGAAAACATTTTGGTGGTTTCTCAAAAGAGTAGACATAGAACTACCATATGACCAAGTAAATTCCACTCCTAAGTATATATCCATAAAAATAGAAAACAGGGAATCAAAAAGACATTCATATACCAATGTTTGTAGCAACATTATTCACAATAGCCAAAAGGTGGAAAAAACCCAAATGTCCATCAACAGATGAATATATAAACAAAACATGGTATATACATACAATGGAATATTACTGTCATAGAAAGGATTGAAATTTTGATGTATGCTACAACATAAGTGGACTTGGAAAACATCATGCTTAGTGAAATAAGTCAGACACAAAAGGATAAATATTGTATGATGGTATGAAGTTATATGAGGTACCTGGAAGAGGCAAATACACAAAGACAGAAAATAGATTAGAGGTTACCAGGGGTTGGGGTGAGGGGGAGAAGAGGTATTGTTTACTGGGTACAAAGCTTTTGCTAGGGATGATGAAAAGTTTTAAGTGTAGATAATGGTTATGGTTACATAACCCTGTGAATATATTTAATGCCACTGAATTATACACTTACAAATAGTTAAAAGGTAAAGATAACATTTTGTATATCTCACCACAATAAAAACACATAGTACTATAAAACTAAGCGTAATAGTAAGATTTTATTATTGATAGTGATCAAGAGCTATTACTTATTAAAATCCAAGACTATGCAGGCAACATTAGCTTAAAACTTATTGTCACTCTCTGGGTGTTTTAGTCCATGAGTGTTTGTAATTATACCTGTTATTTTGCAAATTTAACAAATGAACTGCTAGGGAAAAAATATAAATCCTTTTGAAAAATGAATATTATGCTGGAGTAAAAGACTACAAGCATACCTTGTTTTTTTGTTTGTTTGGGGTTTTTTTGCGGTACGCGGGCCCCTCACTGTTGTGGCCTCTCCCGTTGCGGAGCACAGGCTCCGGACGCGCAGGCTCAGCGGCCATGGCTCACGGGCCCAGCCGCTCCGTGGCATGTGGGATCCTCCCGGACCGGGGCACGAACCCGCGTCCCCTGCATTGGCAGGCGGACTCTCAACCACTGCGCCACCAGGGGAGCCCAAACATACCTTGTTTTATTGCACTTTGCTTTATTACACTTCACAGATACTGTGTTTTTTACAGATTGAATTTTTGTGGCAACCTTGCATCAAGCAAATCTATTGGTGCCATTTTCCCAACAGTATTTGCTCACTTTGTGTCTCTATGTCACATTTTGGTAATTCTCTCAATATTTCAAACTTTTTCATTATTATTATATTTGCTATGGTGAACTGTGATCAGTTGTCTTTGATGTTACGGTTGTTAATTGTTTGGGGGCACCAAGAACCACATACACATAAGAAGGTGAACTTAACCAATAAATGTTGTGTGTCTTTCGACCACCCCACTGACTAGCCGTTCCCCTATCTCTCTCCCGTCCCTCAGGCCTCCCTTTTCCCTGAGACACAACAATATTGAAATTAGGCCAATGAATAACCCTACAATGGCCTCTAAGTGTTCAAGTGAAAGGAAGAATTGCACATCTCTCACTTTAAATCAAAAGCTAGAAATGATTAAGCCTAGTGAAGAAAGCATGTCGAAAGCCAAGACAGGCCAAAAGCCAGACCTCTTGCACCAAACAGCCAGTTCTGAATGCAAAGAAAAAGTTCTTGAAGGAAATTAAAAGTACTAATCCAGTGAACACATGAATGATTAGAAAATGAAATAGCCTGATTGCTGACATGGAGAAAGTTTTAGTGGTCTGGAAAGAAGATCACAACATTCCCTCAAGCCAAAGCCCAATCCAGGGCAGGGTTCTAACTCTCTTCAATTCTACGAAAACTGACAGAGGTGAGGCAGCTGCAGAAGAAAAATTTGAAGCTAGCAGAGTTTGGTTCATGAGGTTTAAGGACAGAAGCTGTCTCCATAACATCAAAGTGCAAGGTGAAGCAGCAAGTGCTGATGTAGAAGCTGAAGCAAGTTATCCAGAAGATCTAGCTATAAGATAATGAATGAAGGTGGCTACACATTATCAACAGATTTTCAATGTAGATGAAACAGCCTTCTGTTGGAAGAAGTTGTCATCTAGGACCTTCATAGCTAGAGAGGAGAAGTCAATGCCTGACTTCAAAGCTTCAAAGGACAGTCTGACTCCCTTGCAGCTGGTGACTTGAAGTTGAAGCTAATGTTTATTAACTTCAAAAATCCTAGGGCCCTTAAGAATTATGCTAAGTCTACTCTGCTTGTGCTCAGCAACACACGAACAACAAAGCCAGGGTTTACTGAATATTTTAAGCCCACTATAATAAAGACCTACTTCTCAGAAAAAAAGTTTCCTTTCAAAATATGACTGTTCATTGACAATGAGCCTGGTCACACCAAGAGCTTTGGTGGAGGTGTACGACGCGATTCATGTTGTTTTCATGCCTGCTAATGTAACATCCATTAGGCAGCCCATGGATCAATAAGTGATTTCAACTTTCAATTTCAAATTGTACCCTTCTCTTCTAGAGCCTGGTTGGGGTAGAAGTCTCTAGACTTCTTTTGTTGTCTTTACTAAATCTTGCTTATATGTGCCTAATAAACTTTTAGATTGTTGATACTTATCATCTATGGTCCTCAGGTGTAGGGTTGTGGCTGATTGCATTTGGTGGCCCTGAAAATGTACATCAGTCCCATCTCCCCCTTCAGTGAGTGCAAGTGACTGACAGCCTCAGGTGCTGCTCTGAGTCTACCACAGTGTTAACACTGAGGCCATGCACCCTGTAGGCTGTTCCCAGCCAATGAATGACAAGCATGGCAGGGACATTAATGAAAGTCTCGTGAAGGACTCTGCTGATAGGCAATTTTGGCTGGAGGGCTTCTCATTGGTCTGCCAGAAGTTTTCTTAACATGGCACTGCAGTCTGGGACTCTTCTTCTCCAGCCCTCTTCTCTTCCCTCCCTCCTACAAAGAGGTCAGACCAGCATCACCATCTGAAGGCTCTCCCTACCTCCTCTGGCTCCCTGCCCTTTTCTTTTTACAGTCATTTCCCCCAGTAAATCCTTTCCACATCTAATTCCATCTTGGAGTCTGCTTCTTGGAAGACCCAAACTAACACACTATAGAAAATGTCCTGTTTGAAATTCTATTATGCTTCTGTCAGGACACATATAGGACTTTTTTCTTTATCTTCATAATTCAAAAATTATTGCTAGGATATATTTAAGCGCAAACCTCTTTCACAGGTTTTTTTAAAATTTAGAATATTGTTATTCTTTTGAGATTTGTAATCAGTTTTTTCTCTTTAAGAAAGTTTTATAGACTTATGTTTTCAATTCTTGTTTCTTTTGTTTCAATTGTTTTTTTTCCCTTCATCAGAAGCATCCATAATTCTTAGCTTGAATCACTGTCATTTTTTCTTCTTTATCTATTGTGCTCTTTCTCTTTATTTTTATCTTAAGTCATTTTTATCTTTAGTTCTTGGAGAATTTATCAAGTGTTTCCCCCCACAATATAGCTGCACAAAAGGAAAAATCTATCCAGTCTTGGGACTTGGACCAGGATAGTATCCAGGCTTAGTACTGAGAAAGAAATTTGTCTAAGTAGATAGAGAGTGAAATCAAGAGTCCTATACACCCGTAGATGGTGAGAGTGGGTATAATACAGGGAACCACCAGGCTGAAGTGAAGTCTCCACTCCCTGCCCCTACTACCACCAGCCCCATGATCCAGTTCTCTGACACTGAATATCGATTCAGGAAACTCTAATGCCCAAGGGCTTTGCTGCTTCATGTCTCTATCCCCACTTAAAATGCTTTATCTGTGGCAATAATACCACCTCTGATGCAGCATGTCATTCCCTGGATACCTTCCTCAACTCACTGTTAAATCCAATGTCATAAAGACTTTCTCCAATGTTTTCTTCAATGAGTTTTATGTTTTTAGCTCTTCTGTTTAGGTCTTTGATTCATTTTGAGGGTTCTTTTTTTTTATGGTGTACGATTCCAATTTCATTCTTTTTGCACACGGATATTCAGGCAGGGGCAGAGCAGAGGGCTTCCTGTGTATTTCCAGTCAGGCAGGTTTGCCCTGTTTCTGACTGCATGGAACTAGTTGTAACTATAAACTCCTCCAATGCTATCAATAGTTGTTACTCCTAATTTTTGGTGGTTTTTAAAAATCCTTTTCAAAGCCGACTAGGTATTTTAGTGAAAGGCTGGGGGAGAATGCATCAGGAGCTCTCTTGAGATGCTGTTTTACAGAAGCCTTTACTCCATCACTTATGGTTTTATACAAGAAATGTGCAAATCACTCTCCTCCCTTCAATTCATTAAAGACATTTCCCCTAGAAACCATGGCTTGAGTGTTAATGAAACACTGAGTCCACACCCTCACAGCATTATATGTTGAATAAGTGTTTGAACAATGAGTAATGGGATTCAAATTATTAGTTCCCAAGTTTTATTTCTCCTACTCTGTCACATTGCATATTATATTTTAATCACATTCACTAAGTTAATGTGTTTAAAATGAAGATCAACAGTGTATAAACCAACCCTCTTTCCTAAATTGGAAAATATACTTCCTGACTTTGACAATTCACATAGAATAATTGAGAACAACTGTAAAGAAGAGGAGGATAAAGTCATGAGTGTTTTCTCTATCGTATCTTGCACACAATCTGGTGTGCAACCAGTGTGGGAACCGTAAGTATGGAAAATAGTGATTTAAAAAAGGAGAGGAAGCAAAACACATGAATGAGAAAATCATCCTAGAAATAATACCAAAAAACACATATTAAAATATATGTTCATTTCTTTTTTTCAGTATCCATTTAAGCACATAAAATTAATACAAAATCTGATTTTCAATAAAATATTTTATTTGGTCACCTGTTTATTTAGATGGGAAGTTAGGGATTACAGGAGAGCTTCTCAGACAAATTTGCACAAAACAGTCAATTGTCATGTATGACTTTGAAATAAGCCTTGATGCATTATTAGTTAAGGTTTAGGCTAAGCTGCTATAACAAACGGATCCAAAAAAGCAGTGGCTGCAGCAAAACAGAAATTTATTTCTTCACATGATAGCCCAGTGGTAAGTGGAGGTTCCAAGATAGGCAGGTGGTTCTCTTCTGTGACATCATCCATCCCCCAGGGAGGCGGTCTTTGTCCACATGTTCAAAACTGCCTCACCAGCACTTCAACTGCACCCTGGCCCCAGTTAGGGAAAAGGCAGAAAGTGGAGGGGCAAGTGTTTTTATTTAGGAAGTTTATGCAGATGTGTTGCACATGTCTTTTTTGTCCATATTCCAATGAAAAGGAAATCACATGGCCATATCTGGCTCTAAGGAAAACTAGATTTGTCTCTAACATTCTATGGGATGCTTTCTAATACTAAAAGGAAGAAAGAAAGAATGGACATTGGAAGACAATTACCAGTCTTTTCCATACTTGAAAAACAAAGTTTAGTATAGTCATTCTTGCCTCAAGATTTAAATAAAATACTTATAAGGAGGAAGCTATCACAAAGCTAAACCTCAGGGAAAATGTTACGTATTGCCAAACACTATTTTTATCTAAGGATGCACAGAAAGCACTCTCAGAGTGGTTATTATTTGTCACACAGTTTATGAGCTGTAGGAAAGAAATGAAGTTCACCCAAAAATGGATCTCAGTCAGCTTGGTGCTTTGTGACCACCTAGAGGGGTGGGATAGGGAGGGTGAGAGGGAGGGAAGAGATATGGGGATATATGTATACGTATAGCTGATGCACTTTGTTATAAAGCAGAAACTAACACACCATTGTAAAGCAATTATACTCCAATAAAGATGTTAAAAAAAAAGTGGATCTCAGACCTGCCAATTGCATCTTCAATTTTCCAGTGTCTTCTCTAAAATTACCACTCCACCCCATTTACTATGCCTTGAGGAGACAGGAGTTTTACTGAGCACTGACCTATAACTGGCATCTCACTCAGCCAGAAGACCCTTATTGGCATTAGGTGCAGCTTCACCATTTGTGTAAACCAGGAAAACCATACAAAAGAAAAACAGGGCAAGTTCTGGAATTCAGGTAGAGAACTGAACAGCAGGCTAGGAGCTGGATAATTTCACTTCCCTTCCTGGTTCTATTACTACCTCACTGAGAAGCTTTCCCATGGACTGACAATATCAAAATAAGATCAGGAACACTATGTTTTTTTTTTTTTTTAATCTCCATATCCTGGGAGCATCCCCTCAGTAGCCAAAGATAAATTCGTAAGTAGCAAAGGCTAAGATCAACAGAGATTTCATAAAGGTCTGCTCCTGTAGCAGATTTTTGGCAAGAGATTGGTATCTTGGGCTAATTATCCTCGGTTCCTCATCATCTAATCCAATCTTTGCCCTGGGAAGCTGATCTCTACTAATAGCATCAGCCAGCCTCTCTTGACCTTTGAGTACAATTGGGTTTGACCAATGGGAGGCTTCATCAGGAGATCAAAAGGCAAAAAGAGAGAGAAGTTGAAGTATTTCTTCTTCCTCCTTCTGTACTTCAGCACTATGAGTCTGGCAAGGGCTCCACTACAGCCCAACTCCTGTTGAGTGGCTCTCTTCCACAGATCTAGCTTTCCTAGGCTCTGGCTAAACCATTTCCTCTTGTCCTTTGAGGTCTAAGTGTGGTAATGATTTCTCATGGTTGCTAGTTCTTGGATGTGTGATGATTCGTTATTGCTTCCCTTAATCTTGTCCACACCTCCAGAAACAGCCCCTTTGTTAAATGCCAGTTAAACCCATGGATTGTGCAATCTGTTTTGTTTTGGGACCTGATACAATACTTATGTCAGGAATTGTTCCAGGAAATAGATTCTCAAGATGTGACTATGAGATTGGGCAGCTCACATATTTGAAGAGCACATGAATATCCTCCTTGTGGGGACAATGCTTACTCAAATTCTCATCGAAGGTGGCATAGGATGAATTACAGGTAGGAAGCAAGGCACTGGGAGATGGAGTGGCTATAGGAGTTAGCTATTATGGTGACAATGGTGATTATGAGGATTGTGGATTACTATGGCTTCTTCTGACTGTCCTAAAGAGAGCTCCTTCCCCATGCCTCAAAAAAAAAAGATTAAGGATCTAAACTCCCATCTCAAAGTATAAGTGGACAGTCATAAAATCTTACGGTTACCTTAAAGAAGGCCCTTATCTCATCTAGCTGCAAGACCAACATAGATTGGATTAGGCCCAGAGTTGCAATGCCAGTTAAATATGTAACACTACCAGGTCTCTAATGCTAAGGTAAAGACACTGGAAAGGAGTGAGATGCTGAGATAGGATGGGGCTATTTGGAGAGACAAAGCTGAGAACTTCAAATCAGCAGTTCTCGCAGAACCTCCTTTACCAGTAGAAGCAGCTCTCTACTCTGAGGAAACCATCTCTCCTTCAGAAAAACCTTTCTGCCTCATCTGGAGCATTTGCCTTGAAAAGGGATACTTATTTTCAGACCTCACCCATCCACTTCTCATTGCCTCCAGGCTCAAAATGAGATCCTAAAATAGCCCAGACAAAGAGATGCCAGGTCTTCTCCAGGAAGAAGGTTTACACACGTAGGATCTTTCTATTTTGTATCAACCGAAGTCTGGGAAGCATATATGGGAATGGATTCTAAGGGTGTTAGATCAAATATAAGATTGAATCAGGTTAAATTTAATGATACTGATGCTTTCATCGAAAACTTCATATTTAATATGTTTCTTGAAGATCTGGATTAGAACGAATTGAAACTTAAACTCAGCAGTAGCCTAGAGTCAATGAGCCTGATATGCCAGAATGAGAGCAGCAGATTCAGCCCTGGCTATAGATTAGGATCGCCTCAGTTTTCCAAACAAAGATGCTGAAGCACCATGTCCAGAAATTTTGCTGTAATTAGTCTGGGGTGGGGCCAAAGCATTGGTTTTTTTTTTACATCTTTATTGGAGTATAGTTGCTTTACAATGTTGTGTTAGTTTCTGCTGTATAACAAAGTGAATCAGCTATATGTATACATACATTCCCATATCCCCTCCCTCTTGAGCCTCCCTCCCACAATCCCTATCCCACCCCTCTAGGTAGTCACAAAGCACCAAGCTGATCTCCCTGTGCTATGTGGCTGCTTCCCACTAGCTATCTATTTTACGTTTGGTAGTGTATATATGTCCATGCCACTCTCTCACTTCGTCCCAGCCTCCCCTTCCTTGCCTGTGTCCTCAAGTCCGTTCTCTACATCTGTGTCTTTATTCCTGCCCTGCCACTAGGTTCATTGGTACCACCATATATATGCGTTAGCATACAGTATTTGTTTTTCTCTTTCTGACTTACTTCACTCTGTATGTGAAGTAAGCATTGGTATTTTTTAAAATTTCCCAAGTGATTTTAATGTTGAGAACTGCTGCTGTAGTGGAAGGAATCAAAAAGCTCCTGCTTATGGAAATATTGGAATGGATCTATTATGCATGACTTACTTTTCCACCTCCTGAACATACCCAGAAAAGTGACCATTGGCACTGCAGAACAATAGTCTCAAAAGTGCTTGGAGGAAATAGATGCAGCCACCAATGGAAAACTACCTGGCACATGGCACAGAGCTTGGGGATGGGGTGAGGAGACTGCCCTGGGTGCCCATAACACAGGCACAAAGGATAAAGGACATGTGCTAGTCCCCTGCTGTCCGCTTTGGTGCTGTAGACTAGCTGGAATATAAATGTGAGAACTGATGCATGGGCCCACATACATGGATAAAGCCTAAGGGTCATTGGTGGGGCAGTGGTAGACCAGAGAACTGAACTTATACTGTGTCTCATGTGGGTTAGAGTCATCCAAAATCAGCATATCGGCACTTTCTGACAGCCCAATGTCATGTAATCTTGCAAAAGAAATACCACATCAGGCACAGGAAACAATGCACCAGTCAAGCCACATGCCTGCATTGGAGCTCCTCAGGGCTCCGGTCAAGCCCATGCTCAAGGTAAGGGTTAGAGAGCATCCAGCAGGGGAGAAATAGGGTCCAGAGCCCACAAAGGTCCTGGTCTGGGTTTGGGACACTCCCACAGGATGGCGCTAGTGGCCTCAGCTGGTCTCAGGCAACAGGGGCAGACAGGACTTGAAAACTTCTAAAAAGGTCTTCCAAAGCACAGGACCCTCTAAGGAACAAGCCAGAGAGAGAGCTCTACTTGCCCAGGTTTAAGGGTGTTGCTGGTGCTGGGATTCCACTTCCAAAAATGATAAAGCAACTGGAACCAGCCTTGCCCTCCTGTGGTAACTGCCCTCTTATGGTAATCAACTAGAAAATTGAGTAAGGTTTATGAAGCAACTGTTTTCAGATATTAAACAAAAATCAGTATAGGCTTGTGATTCCTCTCTGAGAGAAGGGACACGAATGACATAACACCTGTAATTATCCCGGCTGTCTAGCCTGGAGTTTGAAGAGACTGAGGTGTCTAGTATGACTACGGCAGAGTATCAGAGTATCAGGTAGTTGTACAGAGAAATTTGCACAGGAGTCCCTTGAGTCAGTTGCTGCATACTTAGCTGCACATGCATAGGATAAAATGTCACAAAGTTAGCCAGAAAACAAAACAAAAAACAGGAAGCTATAAGATGAATAATTCCAGAGTTCACAAAGGGCTGGGGGATATTCATGTTCCAGCCAGCCAGAGTGGAGAGTCCTTGCTGAACTTTAGGGCATTTAATCAGAAACTCCAGAAAGGAAACTCCTTAGTTTCAGGGCCAAACTAATCCTAGAAGAAAAAGCTATCTGAGGTCTGGCCCACCTAAGCCTGAAAACAAGCCTCAGAATCTCCAAGCTGATTTGACAAGTAAGTTAGCTGTCTGTCAGAACAAAGTCACAGCTTGGTGTTAAGTCTGGATCCTCCCAGAAGCAGACGCCAAATGCCAAGATGAGATGAAATGTGCAAGGGTTTTATTAGGGGAAATGCCTGTGGGAAAGGAAATAGGCAGGGAGCCAGGGAAAAATGGGAGAGTCATCAGACCTCAACATAAATCTGACCTCGAGTGAAGGAGAGAGGGAAAGAAGGTTGGGTGCAAGCATCCTAGACTGCCCTGCAGTCGGTGCAAGGGTTGACAAAGCTGTTGGGAGTCTGGGAGCCCAGAGACTGCCATCAGAACTCTGTGTCTCCCTACCTGACTCAGCGAGGAGAGCCCATAGGAAGAGGCATGGCCTCCCTTGGTGATGGCTTTTAAGCATAGCAGCTTGGGCCCAGGAGGCCAGCTAGGCACATTTTCACAGCTTCCACAGACCACTGTGAAGGAAGATCTGCTTCTCCATAAAGGTTCAGGGAGCAGCAACTCTTTCGTTTCCTATATGCCTCTCTTTCTGAGAGGAAACTCAGAAAAAGTAGTGTAGTGGGAGGTACTACAGCTCCTGACATGGCAGTTGATCTCAAGGCCACAACTGGAACTCATCCCCTCCCTCCTCCACCATTTATGCTAAATTCCCTTCAACCTCGGCAGGTCTAGTGGCTTTTCCAATGGTAGGAACCAAACCTTCATTCCCAAGGGGTCCAATTACTTGATCGTCACACCGTTTTCAGTCTAGGGTTAGTGCACATGTCCACTCACAGTTACAGCAGGGCAAGGAAGTACCTGAAGGTGCCCAACAGGATCGTGATGCTGTACCCATTGTGTAAAAGCATCCTACCTCTTACCACTGATCAGGGTCAGTTACCCTTGCCAGAGTGGTAACTCCTCCATTTGCCAGCTAGTCCCTGCACACGATGAGTCCAAAGTGCCCTGGGGCAGCCATAACTGATAGTCCAATGGTACCCTGCTGTGTCCTCTAGGAAGAGTGTACCCACTTAGGGCACTGGGACTTCCAACAACACAGAGCCCAGACTGCAAAGATGAGAAATACAAATTTTCTCATGAGACATTGGAAGAGATAGTAGGTGGGGCCATTCCTGTCTTTGTTGTTTTCCAGACTTGTACCCTTCCCACTGGGGAAACAGCACATTAGAGGTCTCTGATTTAATAAATCCCTGCACTCCGAAGGGATCCCATGCTTTCGGAGTGTTTCCTTCAAGGTGGCAATTGAATTGCACCTTTAAAAGGCCTTTCCAGCATTCTATAAGGCAAGCTGCCTCTGGACAGTGTGGTATGTGCTACAACCAGTGAATTCCACAGGCAGAGGCCTTCTCCCACAACCTTGTTACTCTAAAGTGGGTCCCCAAGTCAGATGCTATGCTGTGTGGGATTCCATGTCTATGGATCAAGCATTCCCAAAGTCCCCAGATAATGGTGCTGGCCAAGACTTTTCGGGCAGCAAATGCAAACCCATACTTCAAATAGGTTACCAATCCCTGTGAGAATGGACCACTGGCCTTTGCAAAATAACTAATCATTCACAACTGCAATTGGTGCTACTTAGTCAAATCTGCAATAGTCTACATCATTCTCTAGGATTCATCTGGTTTCTGCAGAAGCCAGACTGGAATTAAATGAAGATATGGTAGGAATCACCATCCTTGCATCTTTCAGGTCTTTAATGGTGGCACCGATCTCTGTCATCCTCCTTGGGGTACAATATTGTTTTGATTTACTATCTAACTGGGGGAGGGAGGTATGGTTTCAGAGGTTCCCATTAGGTCTTTCCCCCTGTGACGCTCTTTACTCCATAGAAAAGGGGCTCAATATTAAGGTTACTAAGTAACCCCACCAAGTATATCGATTCCAATTGTGCACTCAAGGACTGTAAATCAGACTTTAGCCAGGACTCTACTTAATACTGTGGTCCCACTCTAATGAGGGTCTATGATGACACTTTGAGTCTCTGGTATCAGGTCAGCTCAGATTCTATGTACAATACTCCTCAAAATTGGTTATTCTCCTTTTCCCAAAGTCACCCAAGTAAATGGTTACAGGTCTCTTTCTGGAATAACTGGAGGCATCATGTCAGTAGACACTAGCCAACATCATGGCTAGTCCTTCCTCCTACAGCACAGTCACTTCTTCAGTCAATGGGTTTCAGATCTAAAAACTGTCTTGAGCCTGGGAACAGAACAAGGGATTGTGACTTTTCATTGTGATGACCACCCTCAGCCTCCTGATCTTCAATTCTTACTTTTTGTTGTTGTTTTCATTTTAATAGATGTTAAGGAGCAACCTTATTGGCTGCCAGTATATTTTGATCCTAGAGACACCATGCTCTAATAACTACCTCCACAACTCCTGGGGGGTCAAGTCCCATCATCTACAAACAGAAAGTAAGTATAGCCCTATGGAGATTCAGCTGGAGTCATTAGAAGTAAGGTTTTAAGAAGAGCTCTCTTTAGAAGAGCTAATGGAAATCAGAAGCGTGGTTGCAGGGGCAGCTCCAACCTCCATGCAGCTCCTGTGTGGCCAAGTTCCAGAGAAACAAACCACGAAGTCACACAAAATTTAAGGGATAAAGAACAAAAGAAAAGATCTAAAGTTAATATAAGGCAAACATTTAAGAAATGACTGACGAAAAATTCAGAATAAAAAGAAATGTAAAAGAAAAAGGAGATAAGATAAAATTTTAACCAAGGAAAAGAATCTTGTCAGTTTAAATTAAGAAAAATATAAAACAATGGAAGTTTAAAATATATATACATGATAAAATTCTTAAAGACAGGTTAGGAGGACCTTCAAGATGGCAGAGGAGTAAGACATGGAGATCACCTCCCACCCCATAAATACATCAAAAATACATCTACATGTGGAACAACTCCTACAGAACACCTACTGAATGCTGGCAGAAGACCTCAGACTTCCCAAAAGACAAGAAACTCCCCACATACCCAGTTAGGGCAAAAGAAAAAACAGAGACAAAAGAACAGGGACAGGACCTGCACCTCTGGGAGCAAGCTGTAAAGGAGGAAAAGTTTCCACACACTAGGAAGCCCCTTCACTGGCGGAGACAGAGAGTGGGCGGGGGTTGGGGGGAAGCTTTGGAGCCATGAAAGAGAGCTTTGCAGAGGGCAAAGCAGAGAGATTCCTGCACAGAGGATCAGTGCTGACCAGCACTCACCCGCCTGAGAAGCTTGTCAGTTCACCCAGGGGGCGGGTGGGGGCTGGGAGCTGAGGCTCGGGCTTCGGAGGTCAGATCCCAGGGAGAGGACTGGGGTTGCCTGTGTGAACACAGCCTGAAGGGGGCTAGTGCACCAGAGCTAGCCAGGAGGGAGTCCGGGAAAAAGTGTGGAACTGCCTAAGAGGCAAGAGACCATTGTTTTGGGGTGCACGAGGAGAGGAGATTCAGAGCACCGCATAAATGAACTTCAGAGATGGACACGAGCCGCAGCTATCAGTGCGGACACCAGAGACAGGCATGAAATGCTAACGCTGCTTCTGCAGCCACCGAGAATCCTGTGTGCAAGCACAGGTCACTATCCATCCTTCCCCTCCTGGGAACCTGTGCAGCCCGCCACTGCCAGGGTCCTGTGATCCAGGGACAACTTCTCTGGGAGAACACACGGTGCGCCTCTGCCGCCGCAGGCTCGCCCTGCATTCCATATCCCTCCCTCCTCCCAGCCTGAGTGAGCTAGAGCCCCCTAATCAGCTGCTCCTTTAACCCCTCCTGTCTGGGTGAAGAACAGATGCCAGAGGGCAACCTACATGCAGAAGAGTGGCCAAATCCAAAGCTGAACCCCAGGAGTGGTGCGAACAAAGAAGAGAAAGGGAAATTTCTCTGTGCAGCCTCAGGAGCAGCAGATTAAATCTCCACAATTAACTTGATGTACCCTGCATCTGTGGACCACCTGAATAGACAGTGAATCGTCCCAAAATTGAGGCAGTGGACTTTGGGAGGAACTGTAGACTTGGGGTTTGCTGTATGCGACTGACTAGTTTCTGATTTATATGTTTATCTTAGTTTAGCTTTTAGCACTTGTTATCATTGATGGATTTGCTTATTGGTTTGGGTGCTCTTCTTTTTTTAATTACTTAAAAAAATTTTTATTTTCATAATATTTTAACAAATTTTTTATTTTAATAACTTTATCTTATTTTATTAATTTATTTTTCTTTCTTTCTTTCTTTCTTTTTCTCTCTCCCTTTTCTTCTGAGCCATGTGGCTGACAGGGTCTTGGTGCTCTGACTGGGTGTCAGGCCTGAGACTTGGAGGTGGCAGAGCGAGTTCAGGACATTGGTCCACCAGAGACCTCCCCAGCCCCATGTAATATCACTCGGTGACAGCTCTCCCAGAGATCTCCATCTCAATGCTAAGACCCAGCTCCACTCAATGACCAGCAAGCTCCACTGCTGGACACCCCATGCCAAACAACTAGCAATACAGGAACACAACTCCACCCGTTAGCAGACAGTCTTACTAAAATCATAATAAGTTTACAGACACCCCAAAACACACTACCAGACTCGGTCCTGCCCACAAGAAACACAAGATTCAGCCTTATCCACCAGAACACAGGCACCAGTCCCCTCCACCAGAAAGCCTACACGAGCCACTGAACCAACCTTACCCACTGGGGGCAGACACCAAAAACAATGGAAACAATGAACCTGGGACCCCAAACACAGTATGTTAAGCAAAATGAGAAGACAGAGAAATACACAGTAGATGAAGGAGCAAGGTAAAAACCCTACCAGACCAAACAAATGAAGAGGAAATAGGCAGTTTACCTGAAAAAGGATTCAGAGTAATGATAGTAAAGATGATCCAAAATCTTGGAAATAGAATGTAGAAAATACAAAAGAGAATTCAGCACCCCCAAACCCAGCTTTACAACAACTGCTAAAGGAACTTCTCTAGGCAGGAAATGCAAGAGAAGCAAAAGACCTACAAAAACAAACCCAAAACAATTAAGAAAATGGTAAAAGGAACATACATATTGATAATTACCTTAGTGTAAATGGATTAAAGGCTCCAACCTAAAGACACAGACTGGCTGAATGGACACAAAATAAGACCCATATATATGCTGTCTACAAGAGACCACTTCAGACCTAGGGACACATACAGACTGAAAGTGAGGGGATGGAAAAAGATATTCCATGCAAATGGAAATCAAAAGAAAGCTGGAGTAGAACACATGGAGGCTAAAAATTACATTACTTAATAACCAAGAGATCACTGAAGAAATCAAAGAGGAAATCAACAAATACCTAGAAACAAATGACAATGAAAACACGATGACCCAAAACCTATGGGATGCAGCAAAAGCAGTTCTAAGAGGGAAGTTTATAGAAATACAATCATACCTCAAGAAACCAGAAACATCTCAAATAAACAACCTAACCTTACACCTAAAGCAATTAGAGAAAGAAGAACAAAAAACCGCCAAACTTAGCAGAAGGAAAGAACCCATAAAGATCACATCAGAAATAAATGAAAAAGAAATGAAGGAAACAATAGCAAAGATCAATAAAACTAAAAGCTGGTTCTTTGAGAATATAAACAAAATTGATAAACCATTAGCCAGACTCATCAAGAAAAAAAGGCAGAAGATTCAAATCAATAGAATCAGAAATGAAAAAGGAGAAGTAACAACTGACACTGCAGAAATACAAAGGATTGTGAGAGATTACTACAAGCAACTCTATGCCAATAAAATGGACAACCTGGAGGAAATGGAAAAATTCTTAGAAAAGCACAACCTTCCAAGACTGAACCAGGAAGAAATAGAAAATGTGAACAGAACAATCACAAGCACTGAAATTGAGACTGTGATGAAAAATCTTCCAACAAACAAAAGCCCATGACCAGATGGCTTCACAGGCAAATTCTATCAAACATTTAGAGAAGAGCTAACACCTATCCTTCTCAAACTCTTCCAAAATATAGCAGAGGGAGGAACACTCCCAAACTCATTCTACAAGATCACCATCACCCTGATACCAAAACCAGACAAAGATGTCACAAAAAAAGAAAACTACAGGACAATATCACTGATGAACAGAGATGTGAAAATCCTCAATAAAATACAAGCAAACAGAATCTAACAGCACATTAAAAGGATCATACAGCATGAACAAGTCGGGTTCATCCCAGGAATGCAAGGATTCTTCAATATATGCAAATCAATCAATGTGATACACCATATTAACAGATTGAAGGAGAAAAACCATATGATCATCTCAATAGATGCAGGAAAAGCTTTTGAAAATATTCAACACCGATTTATGATAAACACCCTCCAGATAGTAGGCATAGAGGGAACTTATCTGAACATAATAAAGACCATCTATGACAAACCCACAGCCAACATTGTTCTCAATGGTGAAAAACTGAAAAATTTCCACTAAGATCAGGAGCAAGACAAGGCTGCCCACTCTCACCACTATTATTCAACATAGTTTTGGATGTTTTAGCCACAGCAATCAGAGAAGAAAAAGAAACTAAGGAAGCCAAATCAGAAAAGAAGAAGTAAGACTGTCACTGTTTGCAGACGACATGATACTATACATAGAAAATCCTAAAGATGATACCAGAAAACTACTAGAGCTAATCAATGAATTTGGTAAAGTAGCAGGATACAAAATTAATGCACAGAAATCTCTGGCATTCCTATACACTAATGGTGAAAAATCTGAAAGAAAAATTGAGAAAACACTCCCATTTACTATTGCAACAAGAAGAATAAAATACCTAGGAATAAACCTACCTAAGGAGACAAAAGGCCTGTATGCAGAAAACTATAAGACACTGATGAAAGAAATTAGAGATGATACAAACAGAGAGATATACCATGTTCTTGGATTGGAAGAATCAACATTGTGAAAATGACTCTACTACCCAAAGCAATCTACAGATTCAATGCAATCCCTATCAAACTACCACTGGCATTTTTCACAGAACTACAACAAAAAATTGCACAATTTGTATGGAAACACAAGTCGCCGAATAGACAAAGCAATCTTGAGAAAGAAAAACAGAGCTGGAGGAATCAGTCTCCTGGACTTCAGACTATACTACAGAGCTACAGTCATCAAGACAGCATGGTACTGGCACAAAAACAGAAATATAGATCAATGAAACAGGATAGAAAGCCCAGAGATAAACCCACGCACATATGGTCACCTTATCTTTGATAAAGGAGCCAAGAATATACAGTGGAGAAAAGACAGCCTCTTCAATAAGTGGTGCTAGGAAAACTAGACAGCTACATGTAAAACAATGAAATTAGAACACTTCCTAACACCATATACAAAAATAAACTCAAAATGGATTAAAGACCTAAATGTAAGGCCAGACACTATAAAACTCTTAGAGGAAAACATAGGCAGAACACTCTATGACATAAATCACAGCAAGATCCTTTTTGACCCACCTCCTAGAGAAATGGAAATAAAAACAAAAATAAACAAATGGGACCTAAGGAAAGTTAAAAGCTTTTGCACAGCAAAGGAAACCATAAACAAGACGAAAAGACAACCCTCAGAATGGGAGAGAACATTTGCAAACAAAGCAACTGACAAAGGATTAATCTCCAAAATATACAAGCTGCTCATGCAGCTCAATATCAAAAAAACAAACAACACAATGCAACAATGGGCAGAAGACATAAATAGACATTTCTCCCAGGAAGATATACAGATTGCCAACAAACACATGAAAGGATGCTCAACATCACTAATCATTAGAGAAATGCAAATCAAAACTACAATGAGATATCACCTCACACCAGTCAGAATGGCCATGACCAAAAAATATACAAACAATGAATGCTGGTGAGGGTGTGGAGAAAAGGGAACATCTTGCACTGTTGGTGGGAATGTAAACTGATACAGCCCCTGTGGAGAACAGTATGGAGGTTCCTTAAAAAACTAAAAATAGAACTACCATATGACCCAGCAATCCCACTACTGGGCATATACCCTGAGAAAACCATAATTCAAAAAGAGACATGTTCCACAATGTTCATTGCAGCACTATTTACAATAGCCAGGACATGGAAGCAACCTAAGTGTCCATCTACAGATGAATGCATAAAGAATATGTGGCAATATATACAATAGAATATTACTCAGCCATAAAAAGAAATGAAATTGAGTTATTTGTATTGAGGTGGATAGACCTAGAGTCTGTCATACAGAGTGAAGTAAGTCAGAAAGAGAAAAACAAATACATATGCTAACACATATACATGGAATCTTAAAAAAAAAAAGGTCCTGAAGAACCTAGGGGCAGGACAGGAATAAAGACACAGAAGTAGGGAATGGACTTGAGGACACAGGGAGGGGGAAGACTGCTTTACAGCAGAAACTAACACAGCAATTATACAGAAATTATACTCTAATAAAGATGTTAAAAAAAAAGACACGTTTGAAAAATAAAAGGATTTTACAAAATAAACGAGATCATTAATTAAACACTTAAAATAATCATTATTAAGGTAGAAGTAAAAATTGATTTAAGAATAGAATTTTAACCTATAATGGAAATGAACCTGAAAAAGAATATAAATACATATATATGTGTATATATATATGTACACATAACTGAAACATTTTACTGTACACCTGAAACTAACACAGTATTGCAAATCAACAATACCTCAATTTAAAAAAATAAGAATTTAAACATTTTAATAGTAAAAATAAAGAATAAGTATATAAAAAGAAAGGAAAACAAGACAGAAGCAGGAAGACAAAGATGAAAGAGATAGACATCAAGCTAATTGAGGAATAGATGTAAGGAAGGGAATAAACATCTAAACTACCACTAAACGTTCAGAGGCAACACAGACACAGTTTTCCTCAGTTGCCTTGATAGCAAGAAATCTATTATCTCCATAATAAAGCTTTCTTCTACCTAGCACCTCCCAAATCCTTCCCCACTCCCAAGGAATGCAGGAACTCTTCCGGAATTTACCCAATCAAGGGGTAACCTTGTTTCAAAAACTGTTTGAAATGACTCTACCTTCAAACAGCCTTTTCTGAAAATTCTCAGTGATGGAAGGTAGGTGGAGAGGCCACACCTGAAGTAGAGAGAGAAAAAGGTCTGATTAACTCCACCACTGGTGGTGCTTTTGCTGTCATATGAGGTTGCTGTTAAAAACTGGTCCTTGGGCTTCCCTGGTGGTGCAGTGGTTGAGAGTCTGCCTGCCGATGCAGGGGACATGGGTTCATGCCCCGGTCCGGGAAGATCCCACATGCCACGGAGCATCTGGGCCTGTGAGCCATGGCCGCTGAACCTGTGCGTCCGGAGCCTGTGCTCCGCAACGGGAGAGGCCACAGCAGTGATAGGCCTGCGTACCGCAAAAAACAAACAAACAAACAAAACAAAACAAAACAAAACAAAACTGGTCCTTGCGTATATACTGTCCATTCTCCCAAGATGTCTTATTTACATAGATCCTTGCACAGGTCACTCTGGTTCTTTGAGAGTGGAGGAGCTCAGCCAGGTCCCATGCTGGGGTCCCAAGATTGCAACTCTTAGGGGTCAGCTCTTTCACCTCCCACACAAGGCACCATCAAGTGCCCCAGTAGCACTGGGTCCAGCACAACAGCAACTCCAGGGAGTCATCCCTCAAGTCTTCTAAAGGAGGCCATCCTGCTTGATTCCAAAATACCACATTTATCCTTCCAGAGGGGCAACCTTTGTGACTTGGTTGATGTTCTGGCACTTCGCTCTCTGGAGAAGAGGAAACTAAATCACAAATTGAGTTCATATGCAGGTGCCTTGACAGAATATCCATTCCTCTAATATTATGGAATACATTCTAAGATACTGAGACACACAACACACAACTCCTTGATATAAGAATATAAGAAGTCTTAACATAAGAATGTAAGTCCTTTATAAAATATAAAAGCAGAATGGAAAGAGAAAAATGAAAACAAAATTAGCAAAACCCAGCTATAAGCAGGCCAGAAGTCTCATCTCTTCTGGAATTCCTACTTTACTACTTCTCCCTATTTTGGGTCCTTCATGCCCAAGAAGGAAGAGCCAGAAAGAGCTATTTTTCCCTGGAGCCCATGTTGAGGGCCATGGTCATGTCACACGAGTCACTGCTCTTCAGAGCCAGGAGTCCCTGTGACTAGAGTTGTAGGGCACACCCTGCCCACACATAGCTCAGCATCATTAGACTGGCATATCATCACATCACAGAATCCAAAACCAGATAATAAGCCTCCGTTGGAGTTACGTGCTGAGATGGTGATCTTCACAAACCAACTAATTGGAAAACCAGTGCTTTGTACCGTGCCTCACAAGGGGGTGCTATTTCCCACTGATTGCACTTGGACATACTGAGGAGACTTTGAAAAAGCACTGATGGGTCCTTCCCCTCATATATAGAGAGAGCAATAGACTTTTTTGTACCTCCATTATATATTTCAAGAAGAATAAAATGAACTATCTTCTTCAATAATTAAGTGTACAGAGTCTGCTGGGAATGATGTCGTTTTGCTTGCCATTTTACGTATCTATGAAGAGGCATGGGAAGAAATGATTTGAGGATAGCCTATTTTTCTTTTGTAATTTTTTTCTGTGTTAAATGAAGTATACTCACATAGCGGACAATTAGAAAACAGGACAGGAAAAAAGCGTCCCTCATACTATCGTATATCGTTATATACATTTTGGGGTGTTTCCTTCCAACTATTTTCCTAGCTACTCACTAGGAAAAACAACAACAACTATGAACACATAGTATATAAAATAGAGTCCTTTTTTATTTAATTTAAATCATATTATGAGCATTTCCTCATATTACTATCTATTTTCACAAGGCTTATTTTATTTTTAATATCTGTATAATAGAATTTTTGTTTACATAACCATTCTTCTATTACTGTACATTTAGATTATTTCTAAAAGTTTATAATTACAAGAAAAGCTAAGGAGTGGTAAATCAGATATAGATCTAGTTCCAAAATTATGTTACTTCCCTAGGAATGATACTCAGGAGTAGACTACAGGGTACTACAAGGTGACCATTTTTATGTTTCTAAGTAAATGTCACTAGATTGTCTTCCAGCTAGGGGTGGAATTCAAAATATTTAACACCTAGTATGGACACAGGCCAATCAGAACAGACTTCCACTGTCAATAACCCGTAAAAGAGCCTTGGGGCACACGGGCAGAATATTAGCGTGCTTATGCTAATTTACAGGGTCACCAAATTATACCCTAAACAGCATTATTACCATTTATATATTTAAAAACCTCTAACCAAAAAGAGAGATCCCTCATCTTTTTTTCATCAATACTATTTTAATGTTTAATGTTCAACCTTATTGGTAAGGTTGAAGTTTTTTTTCCTCATTCCAAACGGATTCTTTTAGAAATTAACTCTTCATTCCATTTCTTTGCACATTTACTTATTGGAGTCCTAATATTTTATTTACATATCAGAGAGGCCATATTGTACAGTGGTTAAGAGAGCAGCCTCTGAAGTTAGATGGACAGGGGTTTTGCTCCTCAAACTATGGCTAAGTGACATTGGACTAGTGTTTTTAGTCAGCTCAGACTACCACAACAAAATACCACAGACTAGGTAGCTTAGACAACAGAAATTTATTTCTCACAGTTCTGGAGGCTAGAATTTGAGATGATATCAAAATCACGTAGGCTTGAAAAAAGGATTTTTTCCCCCTGATGCACACCACCAGTTCAGTAGCACAAACTGATCATACACATTATATCTTCTTGCTCTCCAAACACACATACACAAGAATGAGAGAAGGGAAGAGTGGATGAAAAATTTCAACAAATTTTTGGAACACTTCAAGAAGCTGAGGCAACAAAAACCCAAAAACCTGCAGAAGAGAAGAGTAATGAGAAGCCAGGGAATCCACCTCCACAGAACCCCAGAAAGGCTTAGGATTTGGAAGTATCTGTTTCCATGGAAGGTGCAGATATGATGTGAGAATAAAAACAGGGGGCTTGGTTGAACACAGATAGAACAATTCAACTCCCCACACATCCATTCACTCCCTCTTTACAGCCCGAAGACTTCACATTCCTGTCCCCACTCCACCTCCACACACACACATAAGGAACTGCAGGTTTATTCTTTGGAAGAGTTGAACTGAAGTGGCTCTGACTTAAGACACTGAACCCAGCAGAAGGCAAGGGTAAGCCACAGGAAGACTCAACACAACCAAACTGAACTCCAGACATTCCTCTAATTGTAGCACATGGGAATTTCTTCCGTCCAGTTACACAGTTCACAGACCTGAGATTCTTCCTTGACACTTTCTTTTACACTCGACATCCATTTTATCAGGAAATTCTGTTGACTCTATTTTTAAAATCAATCCAGAATCCAACTACTCTTAACCACATTTATTGCCGCTACCCTGGTGAAAGCCACCATCTCTCTCTCTACTGGATTACTGGAACAGCCTCCTAACTCGTCCTCTCACTTCCAATATTGCTCCCTACAATCTATGCTCAACACAAGTGCCAGAGTGATTCTTCAAAATCTGAAGTCAGACCGTGTCACTCTTCTCCTTCAAACCTTAAATGACACCCCTCTGTACTCAGTAAAAGCTTCCCATTACCCACAAGACCTTCTTTTTACCTCTTTGATCTCCCCTCCTTCTATTTCCTCCTCAGTCTCTCTCCTGCTGCTATATTGATTTCCTTGCTATTCCTCTAACATGACAGACCTGCCTCTACCTCAGGGCCTTTGCATTGGCAGTTCCTTGCAACTAGTCTTCTTCAGCCTTGTCCCAGATATTCTGTGATATATATACACAAATACTATGCCTTTTTATATAAGGGACTTGAGCATTCATGGATTTTGGTATACTGGAACCAAGTCCCCACAGATACCTAGGGATGACTGTACTGTGTGACCAGCATAATTAATTGGAAAACAGTAACAAAAACAAAAACTCAAGACTCCCACCAACGTACTTCATTGTGAATTTCAGAGCATCTAAAAAGGACAATCTTAAAAAGCCTCCAGAGAGAAAAATCCAAATAAACAGGAATCAGGATGGCATCAGATTTATCACAACATTGTGAGTTTCTTCAAAATTCTCAGTGAAAATTATTTTCAACCTAGAATTCTTTGCCCAGCCAACATGTCAATCAAGTAGGAGAGCAAACTAAATACCTAAAACTCTCAGATATGCAATGACTTAGAAAACTCACCTCCCATGTACTTTCTTAGGAAGCCAACGAAAGATGTGCTTTCCCACACACTGAAGAAAGACAAAGACGTGGGACTCAATAAACCATGGATCTGTCATCCCTGGGGGTGAGAGCTATGCAGCAGACCTAGAGAGAAAGCTGTCCAGGAGGATGGGGGGCTGTGTTATTCCCAGGCTAAGGTGAGATGTGGGAGTGATGGTGGGATTATCTGAGATACTTTATTTTTTGACAAACATTTTTGCCACAAGTTTGACTGATCATTGGATCCTTTTAAGAAAATTGCAACGCATATATGGCAACAAATGGATACGAACAATGAAAAGAAACAAGGCAATTATTAACACCAGGAAGAAGGAAAAAATTATCTTAGAACAGAAATATATTCACGACTACGCTATCGGTTTAGCAGTGAATCATGTGCATGTCAATCGTTGCTGATATAAATTTAACTGTGGCGTAACCATATTACGAGGATGGGAAGAAAGAGACTGAAAGGTGATACTGTAGAAGACAGCTTAATTCCTAATTTGGTGTAATAGAATGTCAAAAGATACTTTCTAAAATTGATAATCGAAAATAGCTGTCTATGCATAATATTTAGAAATACGGAAGAATAGTCAAGAAGGAAATGTTAAAGCAGGTTCAGGGATGGGTGGAGAGGGTGTGGTAGAAGATTGCTGTTTTATATGATAAGTTTTTCACATTGGTTGATTTTTTTTCTAATGTGCACACATTACTTTGGTAACAATATGAATTAATTTCAAAAGTAAGTACATAAATGCATACAAGTGATGCATACTCATTCAGTGTATAAAATAGCCAAAAGGGGGGTGGGGAAATCAACCATAATTTCATAACCCCAAACAATCACTGTAAGACTATTGTATTTGCTTCATCTTTTATAAAAAGAGCATTATAACTATATTTTTATACAATTTAAATCTTGCCCCCCCTTTTTTTACTTTATATCATTCCAAAGCAATTTTTATCAACAATTTTACCAGCTGCGTAACACTCCTCTGATCTGCATCCCTACTGATTCTTAGGCCTCACATGGACAGCAAAGACATCTTGAAAAAAGAGATGACTGAGGGAGTAGGGGGTTCCTTTTTAAAAATTAAGATCTTGCAACAGGGAACAGCCCGTTTGAAACCTCAATCCAAACTAGCTCAAGTGAAAAGGGAAACTTATTGGCTCATGGAACTGGAAAGGGTGGTGTATCACTCCAGGCACTGCTAGGTGCAGGGCTCAAACAACATCGTCAGGACTGGATTTCTCTTTCTCTCCATCCTCAGCAACATTTGCTCTCGTAGTGAGCTCTTAATTGGTTCTTCCTCATAGTTGCAAGATAACAGCAGCCGTTTCAGCCTTTCCTCTTCCCAGGAAGGCCTCTTTCCCTGGCCTCCAGCCCTAGAGACAGCTGGTGGCTGGATTCATGATGCTTTGTGGACTCGCCATGTGGTACAAGGAATACACAGTGGGAGCTCAGGGGTGTACTCGGGGTCGTGGGCAGTGGAAGAAACACCCCAACATATTATGGCCGATTTGTATTTTCTTCTGCATACTTATCTCTATCTTACCATTTTGTTACCATTAAACAAAATGAAACAGGAGAAGGTAACATAGCTGGGCAGGTTGGTAACACTATAAACTCATGATGACCAGCTTCTGCTGGATCCTCAGTCCTACCATTTTTCTCTGTCTTGCATGGTCACTGTCTACCAAAACTATTTTCACACAGTCTCCACTCTCCTCACTTTCAACCCTCCTCCTCCCCGGTACCGCCTTCTTTACCATGAAAATAGAAGTGATCACCTGGGAACCGCTTCAACTTTCCATACCAGCCTGACTTACCTGCGTCCTCACTCATCTTTTCCTCTTCCCTCCAGACACAGCAAATAACATGTGCTTCTGATCTAAAGTCAGTCCATCCACTTATGCTCTGAATCTTACTCTCTCATGTTTCCTTGGAACTCTGGTGCTATCTATTAATCTCATTCTCTCGGTCCCACTCTCTTACCTCGCCCTGGCTGTATCATTTTTCTTCCCATTTAAACATGCTCAAGTCTGCACTTTAAAAAAAGAGAGCTATTCCCTTGGCTTCCTGTGCCCCTGCATTTATTATGCTATCTCCTCCGCCTTAGAGCAAAGCTTCTTTAAAAAGTTATGTGCTGTCTGTATTTTCTCACCTGTTACTCACTCTCCAAATTACCTCATTTGAAATTCCAAACTCATCATCTCCTGAAACTGCTTACTCTCCGGTCACTATTATGTGCGTAGTGCTGAATCTAAAGTTCTCACCTCACTTGGCCTCTCTGTAGCAGTTGTCATAGTCGGCTACTCTCTTCCGTTGACCCCTGAGACCCAGCTAGCTCTCCTTGGCTTCTTCCTCTGTGGCCCATCTTGATACCTTTGCTCAACCTTCTTTTCTCTCCAAATATTAATTATAGGAGTTCCTCAAGCCTTGGTCCTGGGCCCTATTGCCTTCTGATTCTGTGCTCTGCCTCTCAGAGTGATGTCACTCTGCCCCATAGGTCCAAAGATCCCACATCTTTGATGAAAGCTACATTTGTGTCCAGTGTCTGTCGTCTTGATCCATGTCCCCACCTGCTCCATCTTCACTAACTGTCTCACAGGCTCCACAGCCTGAACTGGTCTCGTTCTTTGTCCCAACCTCTTGCTCCCACATCTGCTCCTCTTCCAGTGTTTCCTGTCTTGGGAAATGACATCACCACTCCCACCCCTAGTTGTTCAAGCCAGAAAATTGGGAGTTAGCCATGTTGCCTCCCTCTTCCTCATCTCTCACATCCAATCAGTCACCAAATTTGGGTAGTTATCCATGTTTTCCCTTCTTCTGCACTCTTTACATCCAAGCAATTGCCAAGTTTTATCTGTTTTGCCTCCAAAACAACTCTCTAGTTTTGTCTCTATATATACCCTTCCCGGCCAGGATAACGTCACCTCTGACCTGGAGAATTGCAAAAGCCTCTTAACTGGTCTCTTGGTGTGTGATTGCTTGTTTGAGGCGTATTTTATCCACTTGGATGGACTGTTTACTCCATAAAGGCAAAGATAAAGACTGTCTTATTCACTACTTTATTTACAATTCCTATTTTATGACTTGGCATAGTATATGCCTAATAAATCTTTTATAAAATTAGTGAAGGAATATAAGATTCTTGAACTAAAATCAACTACTACATCACTTCAAGCCAACACATCTTTCACTCAGCGCAAAATCCAAATGCAAGAAAACTATCTCCCAGTTGTGATAAAAATAGGTGTCACAGATTTAGGTGCTCTGCTAGCCAGCAGCCATATGAAGATATCTTCAGGGCCTGGAGACAGAGGAGGGGACGAGAAGCCATGTGACTGGCCTGCATCACACAGCTGGTTGGTGGAGGAGTAATTACTAGAGCTCCAAGTTTCTGGCTCCCATTCAAGTCACTTTTTTCCACATTGCCGCAGACAGGACCCATTAACACAGCATCGTACATAAAATGAATCTCACTGTCCTAACAAGTTTATTTATCTAGCTTCCCCTGGAAACCCTGGAATTTTTTGTAGGTTATAACCATAGTTCGTGAGGAGCAGCAGATTATGAAATGGTAGGGGTGGGAATAGAAGTTAGCACCCTGAGAAGTAAGGAGTTTACAGACCCATCAAACATCATGCTTGCAAATATTCTGGAACAAATTAAGTTACATGCAAACAGTTCAATACCTTCATAATTCATTTGACAAATATTTATTGAGCTCCTACTGAATGTCAGGCATTGTTGTAGTCGCTAGGGACGTAGCAGTGAATAGAACAGCCAAAGTCCTGACCTCAAGAAGATGACATTCTGTCAGGGGAAATAGACAGTAAACAAGCAAACAAATCAATAATATGGGGTAGTAATATATGTTTTAGAGAAATAGGAAGTCAGTAAAGGAAGAGAGTGGTGGAAGTGGGGCAGCTGTCATTTTAGAACAGCTAGAGAAGATCTCTCTGAAGAAGTAACATTTGAACAAGTGAGAGAGCAACCGTACAAAGATCTGGGAGGAAAGCATTCCAGGCAGAAGGAGCAGTAAGGACCCTGAGACAAGAGTGTGCTCACTGAGTTTGAGAAACAGCAAGGAATGTGGCTGGAATAGAGTGAGAAGCGAGGGGAGATGCAGCAGTGGGCTGCCAGGGCTGGATCATCCAGGGCAAGGTAAGGACTCCGGATTTTCTTCTCTTTGTGACAGGAAGCCAGTGCAAGGTTGCAAGCAGGCGAAGGATGTAATCAGGTTCTGTTTTGAAAGGATCACTCCGCTCCTGATGGAGACCAGTTAGAAGACCATCTCAAGGCAACAACACATGAGGGTATCTTGGACTACGATAGTATCAGTTGAAAGTGCTGAGAAGTGGTTAGATTTTGGTTAGATTTTGAAAGTGGAGTCAAAAGGATCTGCTAATGGAGGACGTGTGGAATATGAGTGAAAGAGACGAGCCAAGACTGACTCCAAAGCTCTGACCTGAGAAACGGGATAAACGGAAGAGCCATTTATTGACAACCAGAATTCTTGGCAAGGATTAGGCATGTGAAGGAAAATCAAGGGTTCTGTTTAAATCATCGATTTTGATATGCCCATTGGATACTCAAATGGAGATAATGAGTAGGCTGTCTGGAATTTAGGGGAGACATGAGGATTATACATATAAATCTGGGAGTTATCAATAGTTGGGATCTTTTTATGGCTTTGGCCATGTAACTATGTGAAATAATCTAGGAAAGATGTATGCATGGAGAGGAGATTGTACACTCCAGTATTCAGACTTTTGTAAGATGAAGAAAATTCAACAAAGGACACAGAAAAGAGGATGTCAGTGAAGGGGAAAATAAGATGAGTGTAGAGCCCTGGAACCCAAGTAATGAAGTGTTTTGAGAAGGAGAGAGTGAACAGCTGTGTTAGATGTGCTGAAGGCTTAAGGCAGGTAAGGACATGGATTTAGCTACAGCACATAGCTTCTGAGCATAATCCCATAATTGACTTCAGAAGTAAAGGATTTCAGTTCTTGGAGAACCTTAGAAATCAACCCCTAATTTTAAATGTGAGAAGATCAAGACCCAGATGAAGTGATTTGTCGAAGTAACAGAGTTAATTTGTTATAACCAGATCTCCTGATCCTGTGCTTTTTCTAATATATCACTACTCTACCTTCCAGATATTCAACATGATTACCCTGAGTCATCCACATCCAAGTCAAAAAAGATCTAGCTATATTCTGTCTACTTGGCTTAAGGAAGCTGAAAATGTTAAGATTTCCTCACGGAAATAGTTAAGAGTTTGGGAAAAAAAAGTTTTCTTGGTTCTTGCCTACAAAATTTGAGTAGAGCAGCTTGTTTTCCGGCCATACCCGATAAATTACAAGGTATTGTTTAAAGAAAAGAACTGCAAATTTGATGAACAATTTTAAACAGTTCTGCTTTTTCCTCTATGTTCCACTCTATTTCCATGGAAATTACATCCACTAGCATAGAATCAGCTTCAAGAATGTTATTACTAAGATCAAGAATAATTTCCAAAAACTAGAAAGCTGAGGAAGATGAAATTATTGTATATAACTGACACATTCAAATACAAATCAAATCTGTCTTTCAAGATAAAACCAAAGGTCTATGATTTCCTGTGCTTTTTGGCTATGACTATGTAACCAGTTTTCCAACTATTATCCGGTGGCTTTATAACTCCTATTATAAGGCTGACTGTTGATTGACATTGCAGGTTATTAAAGCTTTTGGGTTTAGATAGTAAGGTTCACTTTACCCTACCCCATTTTCAGCATAGTTATAAATTCACCATTGCGTCCAACAGTCTTTTTCTTTCTGGGGCTCAGGTTAGCTTTCCTGACTGTTCAGACAGGCTTGAGTTAGCAAGAATTAAAATTGTTAGAGCTGTACTGAGGCACTTAGTCTGCCATGCTGTTTGAAAGGTGCAGGTGCATCCAATCTTACAAAAGAGATGTTCAGATACCTCTGCGTTGCCACGAACACATTACATTAGAGAAATATGTTGTCTTTAAAAAAAACCTTTTTTGTCACAGAAGCCTTTCTACCTAATCTTTTAACTTCCTTTACCATCTCTCTTTGCATCTTCAGAACCATTCTGCTTATGTATTAATATTGGGAAAGAACATTTCAATGAAACAAATAAAAATTTTCAAGTGCACAGAATATACTCACTTTTTGAAATGAAGGTAACTTCTTATTTTCAATTCTTTCATTCTCCATGTTGATCTTCTTGAACTGATCTCATCCTTCCTTGAAGTTATCTGATTGCATGGTCTGTCTCAGCCTTTCTCCTCTGTCTCCAGTTACAGAATCAGCTCCACTATCTGCAGGGATCAAGTTGGCTTTCTATCACATAGTTCATCTGAAAGGGGCAGCTTACAGTATTCTATATTACCACAGGGGGCAAGAAACATACAAATGTTGTGTTCCTTGGCCCTTATAAGGGGGACAGTAGTCTTAACCACTGAAGCCTAGACAGTAAACAGTAGCAACTGATGATATTTAAAAGGACAAGTTAGATTTTGCATCTTTCCTGTGGAAGTTTTAAAAAATTGCCTCAATTAGACAACTCATGCAGTTTGTGAGAACATGACAATGTTACTACTGACATCATTTATGTTGGTCTTTGCCATCCTGCTTAATTCTACCCAGGATCAGCCAGCCAGCCTGGCATCATTCTATCCCAACAGGGCTGCTCCCCTCCCTCTGTTCTTACCCATCCTCCAATAGCTGCTACATGGGAAACTGATTCTCCTCCAGTTCTTCCGGGGATGTAACGTGAAGTTTACAAGGAGAGGGGCAGCAGCTGGTTCAGCTGGACCATAATGAAAGTCTAGGAGAAGCAAGATGAAAATAAGAAAAATAAAATGTTTTTTGGGTTTTTCTTAAAAAAAAAAAAAAGGAGAAAACGTCTCAGCAGAGAGACCCTGGTAAAAAGCAGTTTGCTCCACTGGCCAATGGTATAGCTTGAGAGAAATTTTGCCACAAGCATTTGCTAACTACTGAATTTAATTAAAGTAACCTTGGTGACCAAAACCACAGTCTACTATTAAAGGTTTGTGTGTAAAGTACTGGAACGGAGATCAGTATTTTATAATAACATACTTTTTAAAAGAAGAAATTATAAATATGGGAAAAGGGTAGCTGCTGCCGTCTTTGCCAGGGCAAGTTCCCTCTACTAACCTCTCTAAAGCGGTTTTCTTCTTTCCTTAGAACTGGAAATTTCACTAGATCTTCTTTAGATGCAACTCTACATTTACTTATCCTTTCAGAAATACTTATTGATTACCTCTTATACATACTAGATTCTGGGCTAAGGAAGTTAAGACACATACCCAAATAATTATAATACAAGATAGAAGGTGATGAAGTGCCATCAGAGAAATGTGAACTCTCCTCAAAGCAAAGAAGGTACAAATGTACAAGGCACTCAGCGGAGAAGAGCCCTCACTGGCTGCCAGGCCGATGGCGTGAGACGGCTTACTGCACAATAGCAAAGGGCACATATTCAAGCACCAACCTGGCTCCTCCATTAATCAGCTTCTCCCTGGGACAGTTTTCAGCCTTCTCAAAGATACAATTTCCTCATGCATAAAAAGGAGACAAGATGCTACTTACTTCAGAGGGTGATAGGCGAAGATTAACTGAAATCATCTAGATGAAGAGATTTGCACAGTGCCTGGTCCATAGCAAGGGCTGAACAAACATTCATACTAGTGCTATTATGCTTGATGTACCCATTAGGAGTATCAGGTTTAATCAACAAAGTGTGGCTTTGGCTAATATAGGCAAATAAACAAATGAAAAGGAATGTGTTGGTAATTTAAGGGGATAGCTTATAGCTTCAAGAAAAGAGTTAGATATAAAGCAGAAACTAACACACCATTGTAAAGCAATTATACTCCAATAAAGATGTTAAAAAAGAAGAAAGAGGGCTTCCCTGGTGGTGCAGTTGTTGAGAGTCTGCCTGCCGATGCAGGGGACACAGGTTCGTGCCCCAGTCTGGGAAGATCCCACATGCTGCGGAGCGGCTAGGCCCGTGAGCCGTGGCCGCTGAGCCTGCGCGTCCAGAGCCTGTGCTCCGCAACGGGAGAGGCCACAACAGTGAGAGGCCCGCGTACTGCAACAAAAAAAGAAAAGAAAAAGAAAAAGAAAAGAGAGAATCAGATCATGCACGGGACAGGAATTCAAGGCTGAGTCAGGGATCTACGTAACAGGAATGAATGAAGAGTCTTTGTAGGAGACCGCTGTCACCATTTTTCAATCCTAATATCACTTGGCTCAGATTCCAGGGAGAAAGTACATTTCTGGCCTACATATTGGACACATGACTAGCCACACCCACCTCTTGGACAGGGGAAGGAAGGGTAAAGACTCAGAGAAGACTTCTCAGAAGCTGAGGTATTTCTTGGTCAAGGGGAAGAAAAAAGAGGACATTCGCAGTGAGAACTCTAAGGCCCAGGTGGCAACACTGAGCAGCAACATCACTGCTCGTAGGAGGGTGGCATCTGCCTAAAGCTGTGGTCAGGGAGAGGGGAGATTGTGGTGAGGTGAATAGGTAGGGCCAGATTTTTCAGGGGTACCTGGAAAGCCAACAAGAGTGGTTCAGAGTTGGTGTGACAGGAACTTAGAAGTCACTGAAGGGATTTGAGGAAGATTGAACATAGGTTAACGTACACTTCTCATATAGAGTTTGGCAGGGTTAGGTAGTGTAATTCGGAAAGGGGAGAAAAGAAAGCAGTTTAGACTCGAGAATTCTGCATGAGGTGATGAAATTCTAGACTAGGGTGGTGATATTGGGAAGGGACAAAACGGTCTAGGCAAGAAATATGCTACCTTTTTTCAGAGAAAAACAATGTTTGAAAGTCAACAGGATAGCTAGAATCAAATAGACAATAACAAGAGTTGGAGAGGATGTAAAGAAAATGGAACCCTCCTACACTGCTGGTGGGAATGGAAAATGGTACAGCTACTTTGGAAAATAGTCTGGCTGCTTCTCAAATGATTAATCTCAGAGTTACTATATGACCCAGCAATTCTACTCCTCAATATGTGCCTGAGTAAAATTAAAACATATATACACACAAACAGTTGTACACGAATGTCTATAACACCATTATTCATGACAACCAAAAAGTGGAAACAATTGAAATGTCCATCAGCCTATGAATGGATAAACAAAATGTGGTATATCCAGACAATGGAATATTATTTGGCCATAAAAAGGAATGAAGTACTGATATATGCTACAACACAGATGAAACTTGAAAACATTAGACTAAGTGAAAGAAGCCAGTCACAAAAACCCACATACTGCATGATTTATTCATATGAAAGTCCAGAATAGGCAAATCTATAGAGACACAAAGAGTAGTGGTTGCTTAGGGCTGGGGGATGGGAGGGACAGGAATGGGAAGGTACAGAGGTGATAGCTTAAGAGAACAGTTTCTTTTAGAGGTGCCGAAAGTGTTCTAAAATTGACTGTGGTGATGGTTGCACACATATACAACTATCCTAAAAACCTCTGAATTGTACATCTTAAATGGGCAAATTGTACAATATGTAAATTATATCTCAATAAAACACTTTAAAAAAAGTCATCAGGATGTGGCAATTTAGTGTAATGGGGAATGATGCAGAAGAATGATCTACAATAGTTCTAAGGCAACCTACTTGGGTCAGTGGGAGACTGTAGTATAATGACAAAGAGAAGGAAGACAGAAGGAACCTGGTTGGGTAGCCGAAAGAAATATTGCATCACCTGATACACATGCTGAGTCTGCAGTGACTGTGAAAGAGCCATGGAGGTTATGAAAGTGACCAAGAAACAAAGGGTGCGAGAATGCTCTTGGGCCAGCTAAAGTCCCTATTCCTGGGGACCTGGGCTTGTTTTAGAATGACAGAGGAATGCATCAGACCAGATTTCAAAAAGGCTGCAAACTCTGCACAAGTTTAGACATAGAAGAAAGATTTTCATTTTCTTCACAGGGTTAGATGGCAGGTTATGAATAATATAATGTTGCTGTTATTACAGTACTGGCTTGAATTCTGTCTGTTGACTACAGGTCCTGGCTGCCTCCTCTCAGTGCCTGCATTCCCACCCCAGCTAGCTCACTGTCTTGCACTTACGGACTACTCAATAATTCTTAGTAATTTCAAATTTAGATTTTCACTTCACTTCTACCAAACATTTGAAACGTAAAGATAGTCCATATCATCAGCCCATACCCACCCCAGGTCCGTCTGCATCCCCTTAGGACTCTGCACAGATGTTTTGATTGCCTTTTTGTGATTTTGCATCCTCTAGAAGATTGTCCTTGTTGATTCTAAGATATTTGTATTTGTGAAACAGTATCACGTATTTTGGATGACTTCATCCTATTTCTGGCATTTCTTCCCTCGTTTCTGGTTTGCCTTTTTGGTGACAAAAATCCCAGGAAAACTAACAACTGATGATACCTAAAGAGAAAGCTGGTAAGCCCCACCTGATGATCTGAAGATGCTTTTAAAATCAGATCACTGACCGATCTCTACACATTGTGTCAAACTTGAAAACACACATCTATGTCAGATCGGGCCTGATACAAGAAAGTCTATGGTCATTCTTTCTGCTGCAGTGATTAAAAACTCACTTTTCTCTCTACTGAGGAATCGAATAAATCTGCACAGTCATAAATGTTTCAGGTCTGAACCTGGCACTTCACGTACATTTTCTTATTTAATGTTCACTCAGATGAGGAGATAGGCCAGAACAGCAAAGGGATTTGCTCACGGTCACTTAGGTAGGATTTCTATTTACAAAGACTGGCTGGCAGCTAATATACTACAATTGCTTCGAATGTTTAATACCCACCACTCAATCCACTCAATAATGTCTTTGGACAGCGGCGGTCTCCCAACCGAAGCCAGTATTTGCGTTGCACAACAGGTCTCACAGCTGGGGATTGGCCTCAACAGAACCAAATACAGAAGCTCCCTGCTGCTTGGGGATGGAGAATCCTGAAAGCAGGCCTGGTGCTCTGCCTTACTGTTCAAATACTTTAATATTGACTACCTCTCAACTGGATATTACCAAATAATTCATTCACTCCCTTCATTTTAAAGACCATGCTCATTTAAAAGCAAATGTAATCCATATGGTTCTGGTTTCTTTACACTCAAGTCACCAACAATATGTTCTTTTGCAATAGCTACTTCATGTCCAAATGTCCTTGGAGACGATTTTTTTTTTCCAATGAGGGCAGGAAGCTGCATTTGGACAAGAGTAATCACCAAAAGGTTTAAGTTCACAACTTGAAAATTCAAAACCCATAAGGTTTAAATTGTAAACTTGCCCACTTCATATTCTGAAAGGGCCCCAAAGAGCAATAATAGCAAGGATCTGGCAAGTATTAATACATGAACATCTGGAAAAGGGGGGGTGGAGTGGAATGAGAGGAGAGGACAGTGACCGATGCGAGGACAGTGACCAATGTGGATGCCATCAGGAAGCCAGGCCAGGGCAGGGTCCCTTGACGAATCCAGGAGACACTATGTCCTTGAAGTGCTGATGTTCTTGTTGTGAAATCAGCAGCCAGAAGAACACACCAGGAGCCATGAGGGAATTTGTGGTCGGAAACAGAGCTAGGACTTAGATCCATATATTATATAAAACCAAAAATCTGTGGCTGGGCTCTGAGGCTCTTATTTGTTCAAAGGTCATATGAAAAGGTCTGTACTTCTGCTGGGATACCGGTAAAAAAGTATGTAAAGCTAATTTTTCACAGTCAGTGGATTAAACAGTAACTCTCTTGATGAGATCTATATAATGTAGTACCTTATTATATGTTTCTTTTTATCTTGATTTAGAAAGGACCAAGGATTTTCTCAATTGTGATAAACATCACAAAATGGAAATAAAATTTGACTAGATTGAAAAAAAACAGTAAATGAATTTTTCTTAAAATTGTTGAAATGTAAATATTTTCTATAATTAATTGTAGATAATAGAGAACAAAGACCAAGTACTGTATGAAATCTGACCAGATGGGCATTCTCGTGGAGAAAAATTAAAATTACATGATTCCTAGCTAAAGGACTAGGGGAGGAAGTAACAATTAAAAAATGGGGCTTCCCTGGTGGCGCAGTGGTTGAGAGTCCGCCTGCCGATGCAGGGGACATGGGTTCGTGCCCCGGTCCGGGAAGATCCCACATGCCGTGGAGTGGCTAGGCCCGTGAGCCATGGCCGCTGAGTCTGCGCATCCGGAGCCTGTGCTCCGCAACGGGAGAGGCCACAGCAGTGAGAGGCCCGCGTATGGAAAAAAAAAAAAAAAAAAAATGCGTGATGGGTTTCTTCCATGACATCATGAGCCTCACAGAGACACAGGTGACATAGGAGAACATGAAATGACAGTCTCATAGACAAATTCTACATTGATGAGCCCCATCTGTTGCTGCCATAAGCAGCTACCTTACCCGCGCCTGCACTTTGTCTTCCTTTGGGTCTCACTGGCCTAGTTTCTTGTCAATTCACTGAGTTAAGACGGTGATCTCCCAACAATTCTCATTTCCACAAAATGAGTCAACAGTTAGGGCAGGACATGGAAGGAATTTCCAATACTGGAAGTACACACACCACATCAGGTCTGAGCTCTGATATGGAGCAAACAGGGAGCTTCCTGTCAGTGTGTCTGCATCATTTACGCTGTTTCTGGATGAAGCAACATGGAAATTGAAAGGAGATGGTTCTAACAGATGCTCAATTCTCAATCACCCTTTCCATTTCTTCTTGAAAGAAGGATATATTATTTTGATTGGGAGAGTAGACTGGCAAAGAGGCTCCAGGTACAGCTAGATGGGAGGAAGAATGAACCTCCTAAGGAGAGTGTGCTGGGGTATATGGGTGCAAGGGCACATACACACGCCCTACATGTTCTGCGTGAGTCTCATTCATGGAAGAAGGCAGGCTGTGCTGCTGCACAGGGCATCCCCCTCTGATGCCACCCTACAGTGTCCAACATGAGCAAACAGTGTTAGGGATTGTCGGGGAAAATAGTCTATTACTGCCTATCTCCTCAACCTCCACCACAAAAGCTTCCCACTGCTCCCTAAGCCACTGTAATGCTAAATGGGGTCACCCTGAAAGAGCAGAGAGGGGGCGCAGAAAGAAGGACATGGGGCTCTTTGCCTCCTACCTGGCCTAACACATATGGAAGCCAGGGCATCCGTAAGTAACCCAGAGAGGAAATACAAGGGCTCAGGTATTCTACAGCCATCAAATACTGAATATAAATGTACCTATATGTCCTGGCCTTTAGATATAGCCAATCTTTAGATACAGATGAGGTCACCTATATGGTAATGCCCCAAAGACACTGTTTGGTACACTTAATAGCAGGAATTCCAGTGTTTTCTGTCCAGGAGTTCTTTGGCCCCAGATGTCTACATGTGGTGTTGCCAATATGAATCAGAAATTTACTGCTGTCACCAACACCACTGCTCTTGGAATAGACTTAGGACCAGGTCCCTTGAGGCCAGTGGGGGCCAGGGGTGGGTTGTAAAGACAAGTTGCACATTCTTGAATGGCCGAAATTTTCCAGTTCGTCATACACACTTGACACATGCTGGGCGTGCGATATTGTAAGCTGGGTGGGTGGGTTCTCCAGAAGCAGATGTTGAGATAGGGTTTGGGAGGCAAGATATCTATTAGGAATAAAACCTGTGACAGGAAGGGGGATGAGGCAGGATTGGGCAGAGGGAGAAGTCAAGCTGTGGCACAGGCCAACCCAGTGGGGAGCTCTGGACTGAAAATGGCCCTTCAAAATTGACCCAAAACAAATACCTGGGGCTTTATATCCCTGAAACAAATGGCCAGCCCATGTTCAGTTACCAGATGCAGCCTGCCCCTGAATGGGCATGACCCTGCTCAAAGCAAATCTCTGCAGCTAAGGCAGAGCCTAAAGCAGCTGACAGCTGGAGGCTATTTACTGATTGCACTTTTCACTGCTGGTCAGCAAATGCTTCCTTGAAGAGAGATCTCGATGGTCCCTATCACTGTCTACCATAATGATGGGTTACTCCAAATCAGGGAGGAGAGGAAAGAGATGAGAAGATAAAAAGATGTAAATGGCCCAAGGAGTGAAGAAGCCGGAGCCACCTACTTGAGGTCAAATCCACTCCCAGTCTTGGGCCTGGGAAGACCTGGAGTCAGAGGTCATGTGTCCACTTCCAGCCTCCACTGCCATGACCAACTCCATGGAGTCTTCAACAACCTGACAGGCTGTGCCTCTTGCAGTTCTTGGCTTGGGCTTCAATCTCCTCAATGTTGATGAGGCATGGGACCACTCAGTGCCCACATTTGTACAATCCAGAAGGGGGAGATGTTAAGGAGGTGGGCAGTTAATGTGTTATTTGACCAGTAGGAGGCAGAATATAAATTCTTCTATCCTGTTCAGTCCTGTGAGACTGAGCAATCAGTTGTATTTGGCACCAGCTGTGGAGCTGATAATGCACTATCATACTGGATCTCACACCTCCCCATCTCAGTCCTTTCCCCAACTCCTTTCCTGGGATTGCTCTAGCTAACAAAGCACATAAGCTTCTACCTCAGGCTCCACTCATTGAAGAACCCAGGCTAAGATGATTTGTTTCTTAGGTTAGGGCAAAATGTCTCAGTATCAAAATTTACCATGCAGCAAAACAGCCAGTCATGTGCAAATGACATGGCTGGTCCAGGACCTCAAGACTGTTGCTGTGTAGAAATTCCCCACCCCAACCCTCCTACACAGTTGGTGGGAATGTAAGTTGGTGCACCCACCACGGAGAACAGTATGGAGGTTCCTCAAAAAACTAAAAATAGAGTTGCCATATGATCCAGCAGTCCCATTCCTGGGCATATATCCAGACAAAACTATAATTCTAAAAGATACATGCACCCCTATAGTTCATAGCAGCACTATTTACAATAGCCAAGACATAGAAGCAACCTAAGTGTCTATTAACAGATGAATGGATAAAGAAAATGTGGCATACACACACACACACACACACACACACACACACACACAATGGAATATTACTTAGCCATTAAAAAGAATGAAATAATGCCATTTGCAGCAACATGGGTGGACCTAGAGGTTCTCATACTAAGTGAAGTAAGTCAGAAGAGAAAGACAAATACCATATGATATCACTTATATGTGGAATCTAAAATATGACACAAATGAACATATCTATGAAACAGAAACAGATTCACAGATATAGAGAAGAGAACAGACTTGTGGTTGCCAAGGGGGAGGAGGGGTGGGGGAAGGATGGAGTGGGAGTTTGGGGCTAGCAGATCCAAACTATTATATATAGGATGGATAAATAACAAGGTCCTACTGTATAGTACAGGAAACTATATTCAATATCCTGTGATAAACCATAATGGAAAAGAATATGAAAAAGAATATATATATATAATATATATATATATAAAACCGAATCACTTTGCTGTACAGTAGAAATTAACACAACATTGTAAATCAACTGTACTTCAATAAAATTTAAAAGAAAAAGAAATTCCCCACCCTAACCCCCACCCATCAAAGGAAAAATGTAGATTCTAATTTTGCCCCTTCCCCACTTCCCCTTGTAATTAGAGTTTTAACACATGCACATTTGCCCCAATCCCTTGCCTTTCCCTATGACCAAAAACCAAAAAATTCAGGGAAGTACTTATGTCATTTTTTTTCCCCAACTCAAAAGGCTGGGACTATTGAGTGTGCTTGTATTTCTTCTTTGAAGGTGGGGAACTCAAATCAAGAAGATAGAGAGTAAGAAACGTTTCTATGTCCCGAACCTTCATCTGGTATCTGGTGTCCAATACAGAAACATTGCTCCCATTGCTGAGTCGAATGTCCGGCCTCCAACACACCTACAAGAGCACTTTCAGATGTGTCTTTATGAGAAATTCCTTGGGGTCACAGTGGAACTGGGCCAAAGGAAAACTGAAGTCTATTATACCAAGCAGTGCAGTTTACAATTCCAAACAGATTATTACCAGACTGATGTGATGCACCAAATGAAGCCTCTTGGCAACAGGGCTTATTTTCAAGTGTCACTCAGAGCTCCACAGTTGATTTGCATCTAAATGTACAATAATGTAGCTGAATCACCTGCTACAGATCAAGTACAGTAAGTCCCCTACGTACGAACCTTCAAGTTGCAAACTTTCAATGATGCCAATGGTGCGTTCACATGTCTAATCACATAAGTTAGTTCATGTGTCTGGCATACATTGTCATGGGCATGCATCCTCTACAAGTGGTTGTGCTTTTGTGTACTTTACTGTACAGCCTGTTCATGATTTTCGTGGATTTGAGAAGGCAGATGAGAAGTCCAAAGAGGTCTTCAGCAACTTAGTAACCCTCAACGAGAAGGTGGAGCTAGATCTGCCAGAGGACGACTTCACTCAACTCCTTGCTGTGCAACATGAGGAGCTTACTAATGAAGACCTGATGGAATTGGAGACCCAGAGAAAGGACAAAGAGAGACAAGAGGAAGAAGTAACTGAAGAACTGAAGAGATTCACGACAAGGAAACGGCAAGGGGATTTTCCTTATTTGAGGAGGCACTGTTAGTTTTTGAGGCACAGGATCTGAATGTAGAAAGGTACACGAAGGTTGCAGCAGCCATTCAGGATGGAATCCTGTGCTAGCATGTCATCTATGATGAGAGAAAAAGGGCCACTACCCAGACATCACTGGATCATTTTTTCAAGAGGGTAGATAGAACTGAATCCAGCGAGGAACCAGGACCTGTGCCATCCACGTCAGGCGTGAGTGAAATTGCAGCTTGCCTTCCATCTCCTGTTGCTGGCGATCCTTTGGCTCTACCATCTCCCACCTCCTCTCCCTCCTCCAGTCAGTAACTCTTCTTGCCTGTTCACTCAATGCCAGCCCCTGTATGCCAGCTGTTGCACTGCACTACTATACTTTTCAAGGTACTGTACTGTAAGATTTAAAATGTTTTCTTTATTTTTTGTTTGTTTTTTTATGTATTATTTGTGTGAAAAGTATTATAAACCTATTATAGTACAGACTATATAGCCGATTGTGTTAGTTGGGTACCTAGGCTAACTCTGTTGGACTTACGAACAAATTGGACTTAACGAATGCACTCTAGGAACAGAACTCGTTCGTGTGTAGGGGACATATTCGTATGTATTTTTCCCCTCTTCACGTTTAAAATGGGGGAAGTTCTGGGGTAGCTCTCCTTGGAACAGGGTAGGGTCCTATTGTTGGAAACGAGAACAGGATCAGCCTTTTGGTGTCCAAGGTTGTTACATTCCCAGAACACACCAGACCACCTCCAGGTCCCATGAGCCCCTGAGGCACCTGGACACCTGGGGGTTGGTTAGAACCCGCTGCTCCCCTCAGCCAGAGGTCAGGAGCCTGTACTGTAGGGATGAGCTGGGACCCAAGGGACAGAGAGCAGGACTCATCAGGACGGCCTGAAGCTATGCAAACCTTAAGCTCTGTTAGCCACCCCTGCAGTCGTCCAACATTGCAGAAACAGAAGCTTCCCCAGAGAACTCAGCACGAGGCTCAGAGGAAATAATAAGTGATCAGGAGAGCTTGTCAGAATCTTAGGCTGTCACTGCACGAAGGCAGAGGCCTGAGACAGCTGTCCAGATGTTTGAACTTAGATGTCTCTTTACTCTGGGCTTCCCTGTGCGCTCTTCTTCTGCAGCCACAGCTACTTGCAGGATTCTGTGAACCCTATTTTGAAAGGACAGCTCTGCCAAACAGGTAGAAGAAATAAAAAGATGAAATGAAAAAGAAGAGGACTAGCTCAATTTGAATTAAGTGGGGCTGGAGTAAGAGACAGTGTGGCGTGGAAGAGTTCTGGGCTAAGGAAGAAGCCACTTGCACCCAGTCCATTGCTTCCCAGGGAGAGACATCTGCAAGTGCCCCAGTAAGGCCCAAACCTCTTGGAACCACAGAATTCTCATCTCTGAGAAGGAGGGTGTTAGCCTATATCAGAGATTTTCAAGCTTGCTTGTTGTGAAGCATAACACTCTTTATTCAAAACAGACTTTTTTTTTTTTAAAAGAACTGGTCTCGCTAAACTTGGAAACAATTGAAAACTCCCGGTCTAAAGGATTGCGGAAGGCCCTGACTGAAAATGCCCTCAGTACTCTTCCCTCACGCCCTGCACGTTCACCCCACACAGATGATGTCTTGTCCTCCACACACATGCAGCAGAAATTCCCTTGAGGGATGTTAAAGTTGCAAAGTGATATTCAAAGAACAGAACTGTTATTATGTTCTGGCAGAAAAGAAGGTAGATGAAAAAGGATCTGGGCCACACTTGTGACAGTTATTTGGAAATGGGAACAACCCTCAGTGAACTGGAAGAGAAAATATGTTGAGGAATTTTGTCCTGGTTGGTAGATCCTAGATTTGCCTGGGAGGAACTGGGATCCCAATAAATGGCCCTAGAGTCGAGATCCTTAGTTTGCTCAAGCCTTAGAGGGTTACCAAGGTCTTCCCTGCTCTGCAAGAGAGTTCTTTAGTCCCTGCAGGCCTCCTTTCTACCATTAAATACACCTTCACTCCATCCTGGCTCATCCCAACAGATCAAGAATTCAGAGACCCTCATAGCTGGATGTCAAACATCTCTAGCCTGTAAGAAACTCCTTCAGCATGCTGCCATTAGCTTCTGAGGGTCTGGTTTTCCTTAGACCCTGGGGAAAGGGTTAAGCGGAAACATTTGCTGCTGTTCATTCACCAGCTGCTATTAAATACAGGTAGAATTCTAAGCATGCAGCTGGCTTGGAACCACTAATATACTAATCTGTAGCATTCCTAGTGTTATCCAAATGTGGAACAAAACTTTTATACACACTTCTTGGGAAGTCAGTCAATCTGTCAGCACTGAATGAACTTCTTGGGAGCAAGGAAATATTCAAATTATTTACCAAGTACTACCTCGCATGAATGGACGTGTCAGAATGGGTGAGGGACTGGAGTGAGTCCTGGAGTCCTCCTGTTGTGCCAGGTGTTGACTTTTAGTTGATAAGTTATATTAGGGGTCGAGTTGTGTCCTTCCCAAAATCCATATGTTTAAATCCTAACCCCCAGTACCTCAGAATGTGACCTTATTTGGAAATAGGGTCATTATAGATAAAATGAGATTATACTGGAGAAGGGTGGGTCCCTAATCCAATATGACTGGTGTGTTTATGAAAACAGGACATTTGAACACAGACACTCACAGAGGGAGAACACCATGTGTCACGAGGTAGAGATCAGGGCAACGTGCCTACAAGCCAAGGAACACCAAAGACTGTCAGCAAACTAGCAAACTCCCAATAACTGGGGGAGAGGCCTGGAACAGACCCTTCCCTGAGCACCTTCAGAGGGAGCATAACCCTGCCAACATCTTGACGTCAGAATTTGAATCTAGCCTCCAGAACTGTGAGACAATAAATTTCTGTTGTAGAGGCCACCCAGTCTGTGGTCTTTTTTTTTTTTTTTTGCGGTACGTGGGCCTCTCACCATTGTGGCCTCTCCCCTTGCGGACCACAGGCTCCGGACGCACAGGCTCAGCGGCCACAGCTCACGGGCCCAGCCACTCCGCGGCACGTGGGATCTTCCTGGACCGGGGCACGAACCCATATCCCCTGCATCGGCAGGTGGACTCTCAACCACTGCGCCACCAGGGAAGCCCCAGTCTGTGGTCTTTTGTTATAGCAGTCCTACCAAACTGATGTGGATGGTGAGAGGGCCTGGGAGCTCCAGGGGCGGAGCCTGGGTGGCAGAGGGAGAACATTTGAAGGCTTGCGGCAGTGCCTATTTTCCAGTGGGTACGGAAGCACTTCAGTATCTGAGCAATCAGTGTGGCTGTGCATCAGTTTACATACAAACTGATTACCAGGCCTGACTAGATGGTGGGGCGCTCACTGCCTGTCACTTCCGGTGATGTATAAGAGGAAAGAGAACTATCTGTTCAGGAGAGTTAGAGAATGCACCTGCTTTAATAGGGGGCTGGAGAAGAAGATTGTTATTTAGGTCTATCTTAGCTGTGTGAGTACCTCAAGTTCCATTCTGTGTTGGGTACCTACTATGAGTTGCTTAGGTGGCCTAAGCATTGACAGAGGAAACAGAAGTCTAAGATTCAGTCTCTGACCTACAATTTACAGTCTAGCTGGAAGGACAGGATTATGTCCCTCGAAAGAGAAGCTTATATAAAGCAATCAAAACTAGAGTGCAATATGACACATACAAATTGTTTTTCTTACGATTACTAATAATTATTGTTATTTTAAGAACCAGCTCAGATGACTACACTAAATTAAAGATTCCCATCAGTCCGAGAGCTCTTCTGTGAGATGAATGGCTATGAAATGCTCAGACGGATAGTTCACATCTTTTCCCCCTGCTCCAGCATACAAGTTGCTCCAAACATTGAGATGTGAGCATCTCTCTTAGATTGTGGGCTCCTTCTAAAAGAATTGGAACAGATCCCCATGCTTTCCACATATAATGTCAATGTTCTCCTCACAACTTTTTTAGTCCCATTCTTGATTTTAATTCATTTTACATTCGGTTTCTGTGTCCATCCTGGTTGTGAAATGTGAGGGTGGTTAATTTGTGTTTCATTAACCTGCCCTCAAGCGTATCGAGATTTCTAGTCTGCTTAGGGCATGTGGATGTGGGCCAGACACACAAATAAGAGCTGTGCACAGACCCTTTCTAGAAAAAGCCAGGGGAAAGTTCTCCGTGTGGTGAGGAAAGCAGGTCTGACTGACAGGAAGAGGGAGGGAATGGGCGAGGCTGATCAGCAACAGGTCTTCCCAGAAGTGGCAGAATTTGCCAAGGGACATCCTGGGGCCCAAGGCCTGCCATGAACACGGTGCCCTTTTTAGCCCCATTTACACCAGGAGAGAGCACAGCCTCAGCATCATCACCTCTGAATGAGAAGGTGCGTGAATGGAGATGACATGGACAAGTTCCCATCTCTCAGAGAACTATGGTTGGAGATTCTATGGGATATAAGTCTGGCCACACAATCCAGGAAGAAGCTTCAATATCTGCTCCGTCTCTGGGCCCAGTCTGGAGTCCACGAAGCCAACCGGCCAAATGTGTTATGTCCTCTGGCCAGAAACACAGTATCTTCACCTTGACTTTTCTTCCCTTTCCCAAGTTGTTTTTTTTATTGGGCTTTGTTTTTCTTCCAGTCTGATTTCCTTCATAACTTCTTCAAACTTTAAACTTGGACACCCACTCAAAAAGAAAAATGCTGTCACTGCAGATTCTGTGAGGCTGGGAGACAGGAGCTTTCAGAAGTGAACTGGGAACAGACGCATTTTGAATATCTGTTATTTAGAAACGTATCTAGGTGTTTTCTAAACATTTGAATTGAATCTCCATGAAACTCCTGTTGGATCTGTCTGGATCCTTCCATTACCATAACTGCCTCAGGGATGACACTGGTGTGGTATAAGTAACGCTTTACTTTTATCATCTCTACCCCAATTATCAACGCTTTACAAATTATAACACTGAGGCACACACGGCTGTGTCGCTGCTATAAACAAAGGATTAAATTATGTTTCCTTTTCATTTTAGTCCTAGTCCTAGAGTTGTACTATTGGTTACAAATTCTCCAAGAACTCTGTCAACCTGTGACTGTCTACAGGCAAATACCTTCTCCAGGGTGGAGCCTTCAGAAAAGTGTTGACTGATACTTAGGTAGGCTTTAACACTTCTAGTCAAATCTTAACATACTCCTTCTAAGAAGACAAACAGCAGACTCATGTTTAAACCCAGAATGTATCAACTTCAGTTATCTGGGTGAATTAAAGCACTAAGACACATACCTACCAAAAAGTAGAACTCCAAAATGAAGGCCAACTGAAGAGTAAAAGATTTAGAAGAATTTTAATATTTTCTCCTTTCTAGTTCATTTCTGTGTAGGTTGGTTTATTTCCTTGGAAATCTACCTAAGTAAACACTTGATTTGCTCTAGCCAGATGTTTGTGGGCTCTTGGCCTGGTATACAGAAAGCAGTGATGGGGAGAAAGCTGGGGAGGAAGATGAGGGCACAAGGGAATGGAAGAGTGAGACTCAGACTGGGGTGGTTGCTGCTTGTCACGACTCTGATGATTTCTGAAAAATGTTTCCGCTTTCTGTATTTACTGAGGAGCATCAGTTCCCAGGATATATGTTTTCTTCAAGAACTTCTATTACTTCACAGTGGAGCTGGGGTCTGTTGCTACACTGCTTGTGGTGCCTAGCACAGAGCCTTGTACATAGAAGACATTCCAGGAATGTGTATTTGCTAAATTTACATGAATTCCTAAAGATTGTGGGTAAATTCCATTTTTATAAGTTGAATCATACTTTAAGAATATATGGGGAACACATTTAAAGGAATACTGCATTAGATCATTTTGTAAAGTTAGTATCACCTCCTGATTTGTTTCGTAAACAGAATTGTGTTTATCAGGTTTCCTTAAAACTGAGCGTGCAGATCCTCTGTTCCTCACCTGCAACATGAGGGGGTTGGACTCAGTGACTTTGAATATTTTTCTGTTTATTGAATACTTCTTCCAGTGCTAAAATTTTAAGGTTTTAGAACCTACCTCCCAATAGCATTAAATTTTAGAAATTGAGAGATTTGGCTGTCTTTTCTGTTTTGGGGGATAGGGAGAAAAAAGTCAAGTGATTCTTCTCAAGTTTTGTCTTCATTTATTCACAATCAACTCCTTATTGCAATTATATTCACCTGAAATAATTATTTGTATGATCCCAGCCCTACCTCTCCTATTAGGCAGAGCTCTACTCTGGATTAAATGCATTGTTTGCTTTTAGATGTGCTTTACTTCTTGGCTACAGAAGAAATGAGCTCTACTGGATTGAAGAGGGAACAATTGAGCATTCCTCCCCCCTGTAGTGGCTGACTGTAAAAGACATGCATCTTAAAAGCAAAATCACACAATTAGGATCCTTTCTTTTTTTTTGGTGGGAGTTTCCACAGGAAAAAAATTTTAAACATGCTATTTTTTTTTAAGATTATATAACTAACGATATTTAAATGTACTGATGGATTCTGGTAATTTAGCAAGCTCTCTCTTGGGCCAAATATCCTGTAAATTCTTACAAAACGAAAACGTATGTTGGTTCCTATCATAACTAGAATATTATCAAGTTCTTGAGGATTGGCACGTCTCTCTCCAACTCCATTTAAAACAACATAGTGACTTTAATATCTTGATAGGAATAACACGATTATTAAGTAATTCAAGCAGTTCAGAACATCACCACAACTTTCACTAGTCAGATACAGTAATCCTTAAAATGTGGTGGACAAACCCTTGTGCACTCTTGGTGAGAATGTAAATTGGTGCAGCCATGATGGAAAACAGTATGGAGGTTCCTCAAAATTTGAAAATAGAAATACCATACAATCCAACAATTCCACTCCTGGGTATTTATCCGGAGAAAATGAAAACACTAATTCAAAAAAAGGTATATGCACTCCCATGTTCATAGAAGCATTATTTGCAATAGGCAAGATATGGAAGCAACCTAAGTGTCTATCAACAGATGAATGGATAAAGAAGTGACATACATATAAACACACACACACACATATATATATATACACACATACACACACACAATGGAATATTACTCAACCAAAAAAAGAAAAAAATTTTGCCATTTGTAACAACATGGATGGGCCTGGAAGGTATTATGCTTAATGAAATAAGTCAGAGAGAGAAATTCAAGTACTGTATGTTTTCACTTATGGGGGATCTAAAAAATAAAACAAATGAACAAATACAACAAAATAGAAATAGACTCACAGATACAGAGTATTATATATACAGCCTCATAGATACAGTGTTTTCCAGAGGGAAGAGGGGTGGGGGAGAGGGGCAAAATGGTGAGGGGGGTTAAAAAGTACAAACTACTAGGTATAAAATAGCTATTACAAGGATGTAATGTATAGCACAGGGAATACAACCAATACTTTATAGCAACTTTTTATATGGAGTGTAATCTATAAAATATCAAATTACTGTGGTGTATACCTGAAACCAATATAATATTGTAAGTCAACTATATTTCAGTTTTTTAAAATGTGGTACACTGGTCAGAATGGCTGTCATCAAAAAGTCTACAAATAATAAATGCTGGAGAGGGTGTGGAGAAAAGGGAACCCTCCTACACTGTTGGTGGGAACATAAATTGATACAGCCACTATGGAGAACAGTATGGAGGTTCCTTAAAAAACTAAAAGTAGAGTCACCATATGATCCAGCAGTCCCACTCCTGGGCATACATCTGGGAAAGATGAAAACTCTAATCTGAAAAGATACATGTACCCCAATGTTCATAGCAGCACTGTTTACAATAGCCAAGACATGGAAGCAACCTAAGTGTCCATCGACACTTAGGTTAGATGAATGGATAAAAAAGATGTGGTATATATAAAAAATGGAATATTACTCAGCCATAAAAAAGAATGGCACAAAATAGTCCCATTTGCAGCAACATGGACGGACCTAGAGATTATCATATTAAGTGAAGCAAGTCAGACAAATATCATATGATATCACTTGTTGGTGGAATCTAAAAAATGATACAGATTAACTTATTTACAAAACAGAAACAGACTCACAGACATAGAAAACAATCATAGTACCAAAGGGAAAGGAGTGGGGAGGGATAAATAAGGAGTCTGGGATTAACTACTATATATAAAATAGATACACACCACTATACACACTACTATATATAAAATAGATAAACAACAAGGACCTACTGTATAGCACAGGGAACTATATTCAATATCTTGTAATAACTGATAATGAAAAAGAATCTGAAAAAGAATACATATATATGTGTGTGTATATACACATATACACACAAATATATGTGTGTGTGTATATATATATACCTGAATCACTTGCTATACACCCAAAACTAACACAACATTGTAAATCAACTTTACTTCAATTTTTTTTTTAAAAAAGGGATCCATACCCTGCAGGAAAAACAAAAATGTGGTGGACAGCATTACAGGCAACACTCTATGTACAAATACAGAGAGAAGAATTGATGGAAGAACAGATGGATATATGGATGGATGGATGGAAAGAAGAAAGGAAGGAAAGAAAATCACACTATACATGCTTTTGGATTTTTTAAATGTATTTTTAAATTTTAGAATAGCTTTAAATTTACAGAAAAGTAGCAACGGTTGTATAGAGGGTTCCCTTATACCCGGTGTCCAGTTGTCCCCACTGCTAATATCCTACATTAGAAGGATACTGTCCATGAGGGGGAAATCTCCCGCCTACCTCTCTTTTGAGTTCTTTTGGCTGGTGTAGTAATTAAATTGACACAAGACAGATAAAACAGGAGAAAAAAACAATTTAGTTCTTACACATGGAGTTCTTATAGAAATGGAATCCCCAAAGTGACAAAAGCAAGCTGTTTATGTATCATTTTTAGACAAAGAAACAATTATTTGTGAAGGTTTAACAAAACAAAGGGGCTTGTGCTTGGGGTAGCAGACTAATGGAGAAGGAACACAGTTTGTTTATACAGCTTTCTTAGCCTTGAATTCCCTAACTGGTGATAAGGATGCTTTCTATCCTCCTGATACAGGGAGGATACCTTCACTTGGGAGATTTATTTCCTGCTTTCAGCAGGAAACAGCAGGGTCAGAGTGGGTTTTTTAAAATATTTTTTTTCACCAGCTGCTTCTCAAGTAACTTTAGTTCAAAACAATCAATATGCCATTGAGGCATATTTTGGGGCAGCCTGCCCTGGGCCCCAACAATACATTAGTCAAAACTAATGAACTAATTTGTCAAGACTAATGAACATTATTATTAACTAAAGTCCATACTTTATTCAAATTTCCTTAGTTTTTAATTCATGTCCTTTTTCTGCCCCAGGATCTCATCTAGGATACCACATTACATTAAGTCATCGCTTCTTCTTAGGCTCCTCTGGCCTGTGACAGTTTCTCAGATTTTTCTTGTTTTAGATGAACTTGAGAGTTCTGAAGAATACAGGTCAGGATACTTTGTAGCCTGGCCCTCAATTTGGGTTTTTCTGATGTTGTTCTCGTGATTAGGGTTAGGGTGCTTGGGAGGAAGACTGCAAAGGTAAAGTGCCATTCTCACCGCAACATGTCCAGGGTACATGCTATCAACGTGACTCATCGCTGATGATGTTAAACTTGATTGTACACTTGTGGCAGTGTTTGTCAGATTTTTCCACTCTTGTCCTCCTTTCCATACTGTACTCTTTGGATGGAAGTCACTATAGGCAGCCCACATTTAAGGGTTAGAGGGTTATGCTGTATTGATTTCAGAGTATAGCACCTACATAAATTATTTGAAATTCTTTTTTTTTTTTTTTGGCTGCACTGTACAGCATGCGGGATCTTAATTTCCCAACCAGGGATCGAACCTGGGCCCCCTGCAGTGGAAGCACGGAGTCCTAACTACTGGACTGCCAAGGAATTCCCTTGAAATTCTTTTGTACAGGAGATTTGTCTGTTCTTATTTATTTACCTACTCATTTATTTGTGTCAATATGGATTCAAAGATATTTATTTTATACTTTGGGTTATAATCCAATACTACATTTAGTTTGTTGCTCAAAATGTTTCAGCTTTGGCCATTGAGAGCTCTTTTGGATAGCCCGTGAGTCCCTTTGACATACATCCATTGTCTTGTTTTTTGAGCATTTCCTTGCTTTCTGGCACCACAAGATGCTCCGGGTTCATCTTGTATATTCCCTGTCCCAGCCCTAGGATCAGCCATTTCTCCAGTGAGTCCTGTTCCCCTTTACTGAAGAATGGTATTTAGAATCCAAGATCTGGGTGCTGGGTGTGCTCTTTGCCACTGGGGTTTAGCACTTCTTTCCTTTTCTCTTCTTCTAGACCCTCTCAGAGTAAAGAAATATTTCTGTGTATACTACCCAGTGTATATACACATATCTATATTTCTATATGCCTCCATCTGTCTCTATATTACGACAAACATGAGTCCATACTAACGTCTCCAAGTCTAGTCCATTACCATACATTTTTAAAATATCGCAACTGCGGAGAAATATAAAGCCAACCTGATTTTTTCCCTTCTTCTACTTAACTCACTTTTCCTAGCAATTCTGCTTATCTTTGACATTCAGTAACTTTACCAGGCCCTACATTAGATTTGATCATTTTGACTGGACCCTGGCTCCATGAGTGGGACAGAAGTGTTCAGAGGACAAGACAAGGAAGCCACCTTCTCCACAACTTCTAGGCTAAGTCCCATGGTGGTGGCTCCAATCCTAGGACAAAGAGTTCTCTTTGGCCTCTCCTATTGTCCAACTAGGGAAAAAACTCTTCCAGGGCAAGTAGCTCCAAGTAAGGATTTGTAACTTACTTAGTTTTAAAAATTTATGTTTAAATTTGTACAGAGTAAAAGTCACTGTCTGTGATGTACAGTTCCATGGATTTTGACAAATATATAGAGATGTGTATCTATCACCACAGTCATGATACAGAACAGTTCACTCACCCTCCAAGTTCTCTCCTGTGTCCCTTTATAGTCAACACTCTTCCCTCCTCCCCCATCTTTGTTAACCACTGACCTGTTCGTCATCCCTATAGCTTTGTCTTCTTCAAAATGTCATATAGCAGGCAGCCTTTTAGGTCTGGCTTATTTCACTTAGCAAAAATTCATTTGAGATTCCTCCATATTATTACATAAAATCACATAATTTTAATATTAATATCCATGTACTATATCAGCATAGTTTAGATTTTTGCCCTAGTGAACCCTTTGAATGCCTCTATTAGTTTCCTTTTGCTACATAACAGATCAGTGCCATCTTAGGAAGTTAAAACATCAGTTTATAACTCACAGTTTCCATGGGTCTGGAGTCCAGGCACAGCTTGAAGGAGTCCTCGATTCAGGGTCCCACAAGGCTGCAGTCAACATGTCAGTCTGGGTTGCTATCACATCTGAGGCTCACAATCCTCTTCTAAGCTCACTGCTGGCAGAATTCAGTTCCTTGCAGTTATAGGACTGAAGTTCTTGCCCTGCCAACACTTTGACTTTAGTGCTGCGAAACTGATTTCGGATTTCTGACCTCCCAGACTGTAAGAGAATAAACTTGTGTGTTTTAATCCCTTAAGTTGTGGTAATTTGTTACAGTATTAGTGAGACACTAATACACCGCACATTAGGAGAGAAGTGTATGTCCAAGGGATATATTAAATAGAATAGGGATTCTCAAACTCTTTTGACTGCCAACTCTTGGTAAGAAATACATTTTACATTAATATCCATATGAGCAAGGATTCACAGTTGTATATACAATCCAAAGTTTTACAAAGAAATATTTATTCCCTAAAGTATTACCCTGACATTTTCTGTACTATTTTATTCCATTCCATTCTTCTTCTCCCTCTTGTTTTTTTAAATGCTGGCTGGGACCCACTAAATAGATTTCATAATCTCCTAATGAGTATCTTGGAAAACACTGGTGTTCAGGGAAGAGACTACCACCTAAGAAGGGTAGACTTGAACTCAACTGAGATGGGCTTTAAAGGTCAACCTCTTGACAGCATATGACAAATGCTTCTTAGTAGTTCATAGTTGGTGCCACTGCCATCAGGGACCTAAACAAACTACAGACAGTGCAAAGTTTTTCTCTGGAACTCTGAGCGAATTTCCTACTTCAAATCACCCTCAACTGAGGGTGATTTTGCAGCCCAGGGGACATTGGACAGTGTCTGGAGACATTTTTGCTGTTACAGTTGGGAGAAAGGCAGCTACTGGCATCAAGTGGGTGGAGGCCAGGGGTGATACTGATAATCAGTCTTCAATGCACAGGACAGCCCTCACAACAATGAATTATCCAGCCCCGCATGCCAATAGTCCTGAGGCTGAGAAACCAAGCTCCGGTTGCATCTTAGTCAGCTGTGTCCAAACCGGCTGTGTCAGTCTCTTTTGAAGCCCTTTCCAGGCCTATTCTCCCTTACCATGTCCTGTGGTCCAAAATTATGCCTTTCCTACCTGGCATAAAACATTCACAAACTCTTGTGAATTACGTTTATGCTTTAGTCCATTTGGGCTGCTGTAACAAATACCGCAAACTGGTAGCTTATAAACAACAGTAATGTATTTCTCGCTGTTCTGGAAGCTAGGAGTCTGAATCAAAGTGCCAGTATGGTCGAGTGAGGGGTTCCTCTTCCGGGTTTCAGACTTTCCGTTGTATCCTCCCATGGCGGAAGAGGACAGCAAGCCCTGCGGAGCCTCCTCTATAAAGGCACTGATCCCACTCATGAAGGCTCCAGCCTCATGATCTAAGTGCCTCTCAAAGGGACCATCTCCCGATAACATCACCTTGCGGAAGACGGCGGGGGGTGGGGTTAGATTTCAACATGTGAGTTTTGCGGGGGACACATTCAGACCGTAGCAGCTTGGGATAAATGACAGCTGCATTTAGAAGAGTTTATTAATGGAAAGCAGTGACTGGTGAAATGTGCACCAGACCTTCTTGGCACACAGCGGCTTGTTCTAGGCTGCTGCTCTCAGTGAATTAAACAGCCACACCTGCAAATTGTTTCAAACTTTCCAAACTACAAAGTAGCTCATCTGGTCATCTTTATGCTTTATTAGATTTTACTACAGTCAGAGTTAAAGTACATTTGAAAATCATCTGAATGGGACACAATTAGCATTGGTCTACTGAAAGTTGAAAAGATAATGACTTCCACATTATAAAGCTGTTTAAGAAGTTTTTCACTCTAGACGTGATTTAAGTGTCCCTAATTCTATAAGTTCCATGGTGGGGCACCAGAAAGCAGCTTAAGGGTAGAACGAACGGTCAATAACTACCTTCTGTTGTTTCTACAAGGAACTGGTATAAAATACACCATATATTTAGGAAAGGACATCTAATTAAAGCCAATAGTAGTTAACTTTCTAAGGGAGGCCCAGGCCACATTCACAGGGCCAGCTCATTGGGATAGAGGTCAGTGGTGACACACATAGAGAAGGGAGTGGTTGTGTTTAGTGTAAACGGTGGATTGTGAAAATAATCTATTTTAGCCTTCATATTTGGGGTGGTCTTTAGGGAAAAAAATACCACATGTATTGTTAATTCTAGAACAAATGGTTCCGTGGCTGGAGTATTATTGTCTCTTCTTGTTCCATAGAAACATGAAAGCACTTACAAAAATAAACTCCAGGAAGTGGACGATACATTACAAAGAGGGATTTATACATAATAATTAGAATTCCTGCCTTCTGAAACTAAGATAGCTTTACTGTGGAAAATACTCTGATCTTAATTTCTGTGTTGCAATATGCAGACTTTACCCAACCCCAGGGGAGGTTGAAATAGTAGCCAGGAGGTCTTAGCAAACCAAAATTCAGGAGCTTGAATAGTTAAGGAAGGTGTCCAAAAGAGAAAGTTCCAGAAGGCAGTGTTCCAAGCAGAACAGACCCTTGAAAGTGAAAAATATTCTTTACTAGCCAGCCAGGCTTCTTCTGTACTTGTAGGTATTTCCTCCGCCGGAGCAAAAACATGTTTTTTTTGTGTGTGTATGCATCTGTGTGTTTTTTGGCTGTGTTGGGTCTTTGTTGCTGCGCACGGGCTTCCTCTAGTTGCTGTGAGTGGGGGCTACTCTATGTTGCGGCACGCAGGCTTCTCCTCGCGGTGGCTTCTCTTGTGGCGGAGCATGGGCTCTAGGCGCACAGGCTTCAGTAGTTGTGTCACGCGGGCTCTAGAGCACAGGCTCAGTAGTTGTGGCGCATGGGCTTAGTTGCCATGAACCACAACTACTGAAACCCGCACGCCTTGAGACCGTGCACCGGTAACCACCATTTTCTCTGTTTTTATGAATTCAGCTTTTTTTAGATTCCATATTCAGGTGATATACCTAGTATTTGTCTTTCTCTGTCTGACCCATCACACTTAGCGTAATACCTCAAGATCCATGTGGCTGCAAATGGCAGGGTTTCCTTCTTTCTTGTGGCTGAATAATTGTGTGTGTGTATGTGTATTATTTTTTTTCCACACTCTCACCAACACTTAACCTCTTGTCTTCTTGATGACAGCCATTCTAACAGATGTGAGTTGATAACTCATTGTGGTTTTCTTTAACCTCTTTTTTTAATTGAAGTATAGTTAATTTACAATGTTGTGTTAGTTTCAGATGTAAAGTGATTCAGTTATATTTATATATATATATCACATGATTCTTGTCTTTGTCTGACTTACTTCACTTAGAATAATAATTTCTAGGTCCATCCATGTTGCTGCAAATGGCATTATTTCATTCATTTCTATGGCCAAGTAATATTCCATCGTGTGTGTGTGTGTATGTGTGTGTGTGTACATATGTGTATATATATATGCCACATCTTCTTAATCCATTCATCTGTCAGTGGACACTTAGGTTGCTTCCATGTCTTGGCTATTATAAACAGTGCTGCTATGAACATTGGGGAGTATGTATCTTTCTGAATCAGAGTTTTCATCTCTTCTGGATATATGCCCAGGACTGGGATTGCTGGATCATATGATAACTCTATTTTTCGTTTTTTAAGGAACCTCCATACTGTTTGTTCTCCACAGTGGCTGCATTAATTTGCATGCCCATCAACAGTGTAGGAGGGTTCCCTTGTCTCCACACCCTCTTCAGTATTTATTGTTCATAGATTTTTTGATGATAACCATTCTGGCTGGTGTAAGGTGATATTTCACTGCAGTTTTGATTTGCATTTCTCTAATAATTAGCGATATTGAGCATCTTTTCATGTGCCTGTTGGCCATCTGTATGTCTTCTTTGGAGAAATGTCTATTTAGGTCTTCTGCCCATTTTTTGATTGAGTTGTTTGTTTTATATTAAGCTGTATGAGCTGTTTGTATATTTTGGAAATTAGTCCCTTGTCAGTAGCATTGTTTGCAAATATTTTCTCCCATTCTGTAGGTTGTCTTTTCATTTTATTTATGGTTTCTTTTGCGTGCAGAAGCTTTTAAGTTTAATTAGGTCCCATTTCTTTATTTTTGTTTTTATTTCCATTACTCTAGGAGACGGATCCAAAAAACTATTGCTACAATTTATGTCAAAGAGTGTTCTGCCTATGTTTTCCTCTAGGAGTTTTATTATTTGGTCTTACATTTAGGTCTTTAATCCATTTTGAGTTTGTTTTTGTATATGGTGTTAGAGAATGTTCTAATTTCATTCTTTTACATGTGGCTATCCAGTTTTCCCAGCACGACTTATTGAAGAGACTGTCTTTTCTACAGTGTATATTCTTACCTTCTTTGTTGTAGATTAATTGACCATAAGTGCATGGGTTTATTTCTGGGTTTTCTATCCTGTTCCACTGATCTATATGTCTCAGGTAGATTGCTTATGTCCATTTCACTTAGTTCTTCTTCTGGGGTTTTATCTTGTTCGTTTGTCTGGAACATACTCCTCCATTGCCTCATTTTGTCTAAATTTCTATTTGTATTTTTATGTACATGGCAGGTTATGTTTCTCTACCTTGGAGAAGTGTTCCTCTGTAGGAGATGTCCTATGCATCCCAGCAGTGCACTCTCCTCTTGTCACCCAAGGGTCAGGGGCCAGCTGGTCCCAGGGTAATGTCTGGCCTGCCTTTGCAGTTTCGGTCTATAGGCTGTTAATTGTTTGGCCTGAGGTGTCCCAGCACTGGAGCCTACAGGCTGTTGGATGGGGCCAGATCTTGGTGCTAACGATCCAAGTAAGATGTCAGCCTCGAGGGGAGTTCATGCAGATAACCACTATTGATATATCCACCAGCAGTGCCTGTGCCCACAGGGTGGGCCACAGCCGCCCCCCTGCCTCCCCAGGAGACCCGCCAAGACCACCAGGTAGATCTGGCCCAGATTCCTATGAAATTACTGCTTTTGCCTTTGGTCCTGGTGTGAATGAGATTTTGTGCACGTGTTTTAAGAGTGAAGTCTCTATTTCCCCCAATCCTGTGGAGCTCCTGCAATCAAGCCCTGCTGGCCTTCAAAGCCAAATGTTCTGGGGGATCCTCTTCCAGAGCCCCGGACCCCCGGGCTGGGGGTGGCATGATGTGGGGCTTAGAACTCTCACTCCTGTGGGAGATCCTCTGAAATATAATTATTCTCCAGTTTGTGGCTGTCCCACTGGGTTGCGGTGGGGGGGTTATATGGGATTTGATTATATTGTTAGTCTGCCCCTCCTACTGGTCTTGCTGTGGTTCCTTCGTTATATCTTTAGTTGTAGATCTTTTCTGGTAGGTTTCAGACTTTTTCATTGATGGTTGTTCTGCAGATGGTTGTGATTTTGGTGAGCTCACGAGAGAAGGTGAGCTTAGGGTCCTTCTACTCTGCCATCTTGGCCACTTTCTCCCTCATTGTGGTTTTGATTTGCATTTCCCTGATGATTAATGATGCTGAGCATCTTTTCATGTACCTGTTGGCTATCTGGATGTCTTCTTTGGAAAAATGTATACTTAATGTTCTTCTACTCATTTTTTAATCAGGTGTTTTTTTTGTTGTTATTTAGTTGTATAAATTCTTTATATATTTTGGATATTAACCCCTTACCTGATATGTAGTTTGAAAATATTTTCTCTTATCCTGTAGGTTGCCTTTTCATTTTGCTGATTGTTTCTTTTGCTGTGCAGAAGCTTTAAAATTTGTTGTAGTCCCACTTGTCAATTATCACTTTTGTTGTTTGTGCTTTTGGTATCAAAAACCATTGCCAAGACCAACACTGAGGAGCTTATTCCCTGTGTTTTCTTCTAGGAATTTTATAATATCATGTCTTATGTTTAAGTCTTTAATCCATTTTAATTTTTGTGAGTGGTTGGAGAAAGGGTCCAGTTTCATTTTTCTGCATGTGCTTATCCAGTTTTCCCAGCATCATTTGTTGAAGAGACTGTCCTTTCCCCACTGGTTTTTCTTGGCTCCCCTGTCAAATATTAGTTGACTGTACATGCAGGGCTTTATTTATGGGCTCTTGATTCTGTTGCATTGGTCTATGTGTCTATTTTTATGTCACTACCATACTGTTAATTACTATAGTTTTGTAATACAGTTTGAAATCTGCAAGTGTGATGCCTCTGCTTTTGTTCTTCTTTCTTATGATTGCTTTGGTCTTTTGTGATTCCACTCAACTTTTAGGATTTTTTTTTTCTATTTCTGTGGAAAATGTCATTGGAACTTTAATAGGGATTGAGTTGAATCTGTGAATGGCTTTGGGGTTGGGGGTTGATGTCAGCATCATGGTGGCATGAGTTGTCCCTTTTTTCTTTCCCCTTTTATTTGCAACAAATTAGTTATTCACAACGAAACAAACGTGCTTCTTCACATTACACCAGAACACAGAGGGTGGGGTGGGGGAGGGGAGGGGAGACTAGTGAATGCAAAACAAGGCAGACATGCAAGGGAGACAGAGAATTTGTGGAAGTCCAGACAGGCTAGCAGGAGAATCAGGCATGCCGTTGGACCAGGAGAGAGACCAGTTTGGAGGCAGAGGAGGAGAATCTCAAGAAGTCAGCCCTCCTTCCCCAGGGTGAATCGACATGCTCTGGGCTTTCCCAGCAGTAGCAATAGTGACTTCCCTCACAGAGGAGGTGGAGAGCAAAAGGGTGTGCGTGACTGACCACTGGGCTGCACAGGTCACAGGAGGATGGATCTGTTTCTCTCCAGCAGCATGGATTTCTGAGGAAAAACCTCTGTGACTGAGGGGGGCGGAGGGGAGGAAAGGAAAAGAAGCAGACAAGTATATCAAAGGCCATTAAAGGAACAAGTGCCCTGCTGCCGGCTTCAAGATTTCAGCAGGAGGTTCAACCCCAACTTGAGGAACTTCCTACTGGGCAATGGGCACCCAGAAAGCCCCAGGGGCTAAGCCCACGCTACACCCTACTCTGCTGCTAGCTTTTTCCATGCCAGTTTGTTTGTTTGTTTTAACCAGGTGCTCCCAAGTGCAACCCCAGAGCTAGTTCAGGTAAAGGGAGCCAAAAGCTTGACCAACGGCGCCACCGTGTGGAAAACAGAAGTTTCTAATTGCCCATCTGTTAAACTGAACAAAGTAAACAAGAAAGGTGTGTGGTATTTCAAATGCAACAGCAGAGGCACATTTCATCACTAAGATAAATCATGGTAATACGGTATAACAAAAAGAACAATAATTCTCTAGCAACTGAACCCAAAGGCACAGAATACTGCAATCTAATTGATAAAAAATTCAAAACAGCTGTTATGAAGAGATTCAATGAGCTACAAGAAAACTCAGAAAGGCAATTAAATGAACTCAGGGTAAAATGAATGAATAGAAGGAGTTATTTACCAACGAGACGGACATTTTAAAAAAGAACCAGACAAAAATTCTGGAGCTGAAAAAGTCAATGAACCTGATAAAGAATACATTAGAGAATTTAGGAAAAGATGCAGAAAGATCAAAGAGGAATTAGCGACCCACAGGATAGAAACGTAGAAATGAATCAGAAGAGTAAAGACAAACTAAGATTTTTTTAAAGTAAAGAAACCCTATGAGAACTATGAGATATGATGAGAAAAACAAATAAAAGAATAATTGGTCTACCAGAAGGAGAAGGGTGGAAGGAGGGAGCAGAGAGTGTATTTAGAGAAATAAGAGCTGAGAATGTCCAACCCCTGGGGAAGCAATTGGACATACAAGTCCAAGAAGCTAATAGAACACCCTATTATCTCAATGCAAAAATAACTTCCCAAGATACATTATAACTAAATTGTCAAAAATCAACGATAAAGATAGAATCTTAAAGGCAGCCAGGGGAAAAAAAGAAAGTAACCTACAAAGGAACTCCCACTAGGCTATCAGCATATTTCTCAGCAGAAATGCTACAGGACAGGAGAGAGTGAAATACATATTCAAAGAGCTGAAAGGTAAAAATTGCCAGCCAAGAATACTTTATCCAGGGGTTACCCTTCAGATATGAAGGAGAAATACTTTCCCAGACAAACAAAAACTGAGGGAATTCATCACCACTAGACCTGCCTTATAAGAAATGCTGAAAGGATTCTTCAAGTTGAAATGAAAAGATTCTGGGACTTCCCTGGTGGCACAGTGGTTGAGAATCTTCCTGCCAATGCAGGGGACATGGGTTCGATCCCTGGTCCGGGAAGATCCCACATGCCGCAGAGCAACTAAGCCTGTGCGCCACAACTACTGAACCTGCACTCTAGAGCCCGTGAGCCACAACTACTGAAGCCCGTGCGCCTAGAGCCCGTGCTCCGCAACAAGAGAAGCCACTGCGATGAGAAGCCCATGCACCACAACGAAGAGTAGTCCCCACTTGCCACAACTAGAGAAAAAGCCCGCGTGCAGCAACAAAGATCCAACACAGCCAAGAAAAAAAAAAGATGCTAATTAGTGACATAAAAGTAAATCAAAGTGCACTATACTCTAGCAATGGTGAAAAATAAACAGTCAGAACATAGATGACTTTTTATCAATTTTCATTTTTCCAATCCACAAACTTCCAATTGTTTGTGTCTTCTTCAGTTTCCTTCAACAAAGTCTTGGAGTTTTCATTCTACAAATCTTTGACTTCCTTGATTAAATTTATTCCTAGGCATTTTATTGTTTTTGAAGCTAATGTAAAAGGGATAGTTTTCGTTTCTTTCTCAGCTCTTTAGATTTTTAGTGTATAGAAATGCACCTGATTTCTGTATGTTAATCTTACACCCTGCAATTTAACTGAATTTGTTGATTAGTCCCAACAATTTTTTCATAGAGTCTCTGGGATTTTCTATATATAAAATCATATCATCTGCAAATAATGTCAATTTTACTTCTTCCTTTCTGATTTGGATGGCTTTTCTTTCTTTATCTTGCTTAATTGCTCTAGCTAGGACTTCCAGTACTATACTAAACAAGAGAGGTGAGAATGGATATACTTGTCTTGTTCCTGATCTTAGAAGAAAATCTTTCAATTTTTCTCCATTGAGTATAATATTACAATGTTACCTGTGGATTTGTCATATATGGTCTTGATTATGCTGAAGTATGTCCTTTCTATAACCAATCTGTTGAGGATTTTTACCATGAAAAGATGTATTTTGTCGAGTGCTTTCTCTGCATTTATTGAGATGATCATGTGATTTTCATCTTTCATTCTATTAATGTGGTGTAAGACATTTATTGAATTACATATGTTGAACCATCCTCACATCCTAGGGGGATGAATCTTACTTGATCACATGTATAATCCTTTCAGTGTGTCCATGAATTCACTTTGCTAATATTCTGTTGAGAATTTTTGTATTTATATTCATCAGGAATAATGATCTATAGTTTCCTTTTCTTGTAGTGTCCTTATCTGGCTTTGGTATCGGGGTAATGCTGTCCTCATGTAGTGAGTCTGGAAGTGTTCCTTCCTCTTCAATTTTTTGGAAGAGTTTGAGAAGAATAGGTGTTAAGACTTCTTTAAATATTTGATAGAATTCCTCTGTGAAGCCCTCCAGTACTGGAGTTTTGTTTGCTGGGAGGGTTTTTGTTTTGTTTTGTTTTGTTTGTTTTCTTTTGTTTTTGTTTTTACTAACTCAATTTCATTACTAGTAATTGGTCCATTCGGATTTTCTATTTCTTCCTGATTCAGTCTTGGGAGGCATGTGTTTCTAGGAATTTATCTAGGCTGTCTAATTTGTTGACATATAATTGTTCATAGTAGTCTCTTATGACCTTTTGTATTTCTGTAGTATCAGTTGTAACATCTGCTCTTGCATTTCTGATTTTAACTTATTTGCGTCTTCTCTTTTTTTTTTTCTTGGTCTAGCTAAAGGTTTCTTCAGTGTAGTTAAAGTTTTGTACATTTTACCTTTTTGAAAAGCCAGCACTTAGTTTCATTGATCTTTCCTATTGTTTTTTCTGGTGTCTATTTCATTTATTTCCACTCTGGTTTTATTATTTCCTTCCTTCTGTTAACTTTAAGATTAATTTGCTTTTTTTTCTAGTTGTTTGAGATGTAAAGTTAGGTTATTTATTTGAGATCTTTCTAATTTCTTAATGTATGCATTTCTTGCTATAAACTTCCCTCTCAGAACTGCTTTTACAGCATCCCATAGGTTTTGGTATGTTTTGTTTCCCTTTTTGTTTGTTTCAAGATATTTTTTTATTTCCCTTTTGATTTCTCCTTTGACCCATTGGCTGTTCAGAAGTGTGTTGTTTAGTTTCCACATATTTGTAGATTTTCCAGCTTTCCTTTTGTTATTGATTTCTAATTTTATACCACTGTGGTTGGAAAAATAGTTGGTATGATTTCAATCTTCTTAAATTTGCCAAGACTTGTTTTTGTCCTTTCACATGATTTATCTGGAGAATGTTCTGTGTGAACTTACCAGAATGTATTTTCTGCTGCTGGATGGAATGTTCTATATATGTCTGTTAGGTCCATTTGGTCTAAAATATGGTTCAATTCCAACATTTCCTTATTGATTTTCTGTCTAGATGATCTAGCCACTGCTGAAAGCGGGGTATTGACCTCTATTATTGCATTTGTTGTCTCTTTCTCCCTTCAGACCTTTTAGTATTTGGCTAATATATCTAGGTGCTCCAATGTTTAGTGTGTATATTTATGACTGCTATATCTTCTTGATGTATTGACACCTTTATCATTATATAATGACCCTGTCTCTTGTTACAGTTTTTGGCTTAAAGTCTGCTTTGTCTTATATAACTATGGCTACTCTACTTCTTTGGGGTTTCTCCCTGTATCTTCTTCCATCCCTTTACTTTGAGCCTATGTGTGTCCTGAAAACTGAAGTGAGTCTCCTGTAGGCAGCATAAAGTTGGGTCTTGTGTTTTTATCCATTCAGCCACTCTGTGTCTTTTGCTTGGTGAATTCAATTCATTTACACTTAGAGTAATTAAAGATATGTAAAGACTTACTATTGCCATCCTATTGATTGCTTTCTGGTTGTTTTGTATTTCCATTGTTTCTTTTTTCCTTCTGTTTATGCCTACATTTGTAAATTGGTGATCTACTAGCTTTATGAACATGGATGTCCAAGTCATTCCCCACATTTGGGAATTTTCCAGCTATTGCTTCTTTAAATAAACTGTCCCCTTCTCTAACTCTTCTCCTTCTGAAACACTTACTATTCTAATATTTGCCCTTTGATTGAGTTCCATAGATCATTCAGGCTTTCTTTGCTCTTTTTTTAAATTATTTTTCTTTGTTCACTTCCATGTTGTTTCTAAATTCCTACCTTCTAAGTCACTAATTCTATTTTCCACCTAGTCTGCTACACATGCTCTTTATTGTAATCTTTTCATTCAATCTCCTGCTCCAGAATTTCTGTTTGGTTGTTTTTTATGATTTCTATCTCTTTGGTCAAGATTTCATTATGTTTGTTCATGTATTTTCCCCCTAATATCACTGAACTATCTTTCTGTGTTTTCTTGTAGTTCACTGAATTTCTTCAAACAGCTATTCTGAATTCTTTATCAGCTAGATCACAGTTTGCTGTAGCTGCGAGCTCAGCTGTTGGAGAATTATTCATTTTAGGAGTGAAATATTTTCTTGGTTTTTCAGGTTCCTTATATTTTTGTGTTGCTGTTTTTCCATCTGAAGTAGAAGACAACTCCTTAAATCTTTATTGGTTGCCTTCAGATGGGGCAGTAATCACTGGTGCTGCTGTATCTGGGGTTTCCTCAACTTTTGAGGGTAGACCTGCTCAACTCTCCTGTTCCCTCTTGAGGTGGCAGAGTTCTTAAGATTTTACATCTTTTCTTACTCTTATAACTCACCAGGCTCACCGCTGGAAACCTCTTATGTCTTCCAGAAGGTGGTGCTACAGCTCTAGTTTGTAGTTTCTTCCTGGTCCATTTTTCTAAGAGCACTCTGATTACTGGACCTGCTCTCTCATCTCTGTACTCTGGAGCACCCATCAGGATCCATCCACAGAATGGCGGGGGGAGGAGGGGCACGGGTAGGAGTGTGGGTTTAGCACTCCAGGTGAGGGGGGTGCCCATGGACCCAGTGGTAGGATTTTCCAGTGGGATAATCCTGAAAGCTTGAGGGTGACTTCCTGCTGAAGTCCTGAAGTAGTCAGCAGGAACCTCCTTAATGCCTTTTGATATTCTTACCTGCTTCCTTCCCTTTATCCTCCTCTCCCCAGTCATGGAGGTCCCACCTCAGTACTCTGGGTGCTGCTGGAGAGAAATGGGTTTCTCCCGCTGTAACCCACAAAACTGGGCTAGCTGGGCACTCACTCACAGCTTTCCACCTCCTCCACAGGAGAGGTCACCAATACTTGACAGCTTAGCCCTATGTAGGCATTGCCCTGCATGGGGAAGGGGGCTCTGGGAGAGTCCCTTCCTCTCCACTGTGTACAAACTCTTATCCTTCCCGTCTTAATGGTGTACTGGTATCTCCCCTCAGGCAGGCTGGACTTGTACAAAATCCTCTTGCTCCTGGGTATCTGAATAGGCCAGTACTCTCCAAGTTTTTCCCCTACTGGAGTGAGCAGGGTGTGGGGCAGGCTCGCTGACTCCCTTGGGTCTGCAGCCCTTACCATGTCTGTTTGTCTTTTTTTGGAAGCACAGGTAGGTGAAAGTCCTCCCAGGTTCCTTGGTGTAGGGTAGTAGGTCCCACAGCTCCCCACGAGGCACTTTTGTTCATGGAGAGATGTCTAATTAATTGCTAAAAAGCAGGCAGAGAAAACAGCAACATCTTACGTTGCTATGATGCTGACGTCATTCCCTATCAATTCTTAGGTATCGATCTATTACAGAAGGTAATTCTGACAGAAATTATGTTCTCCAATTTCTGTGATCTTACATGGGTAGTAACCACACCTCTTCTTCACCTGCAATAACTGGTTACTCTTCAGTTTGATCTCTCTCTCCCTCTCCACACACAATATATATATATATTTTAACATCTGGTTTTGGAGTCACACTGAGTGAGCTGTGCTAAGTCAGCAGCTGCAACACCAGCAACAGAGTCCTAATGAAACCTATCTCCCAAATAGCTGTGATTTTCACTACACGAGTCATGACAGCAATTATTTTTGGTGCTCTGAAAGACACTTATTTTGGTCAGACTTCAATAAGCTATAGAGGAATGGAGGATAAGGACTCTTTTCCTTGCCAACAAGATCTTTTGATATGAGCATCTTGAAATGAATGGAGGGCTGCTGTAGATTAAAGGTGAATATAACTCTTGTTGCACCCCTGGAGGAAGCATTTCTGGGATCCAAGACCTCTGTACCATAGATCCTAGAGTTTGTGACACAAATTCCCCTGGTGGGTCACTGGGAGTGGTGTAAGTCGAGCCACTCCTACTTCTACCCCTTGGTGCCTGGACCCCTGTGGTCTACTTGTTGGGAACAGAGCACCATATAACGGTTGTCAATTTAGGCACCTAGTGCCTCAGGTACGCCTTTTTAAAAGACCATTACTCTCCCTATCAGTCCAGCAGCTTCAGTTGGGCAGCATATAACAAGGTCAGTTCATCTCATGGTTCTGCATTCATTGCAGCACTTCCTTTACTGGAAGGTAGATTCCTTGGTCCTTTGTGATGCTATGTGGGCTCCCATGTAGGTTGATCAAACCCTTTGTAAATCCTTCCATAGCGATGTTGGTTGAGGTCATGCAGCCAAGAAACAAAAGCTCATATCCAGAATATGTGTCAATTCGATCAGGATTAATTCACTCCTCTTTCTAAAATCGAAGGGGCCCAAAATTAAATACTTGCCACCAAGTGGCTGCTTGGTCTCCTCAAGGGAAGGTGCTGTATCAGGGTCTCAGCATTGGTCTCTGTTACTGGTAGTTAGGACATTTGACACAAGCAGTAGCTAAATCAGCCTTGATGAGTAGGAGTTCATGCTGCTGGGCCCACGTGTAGCCCTCAATCCCTGGATACTCCATTCCGGCTCCCATTGTATCAACACTGAGGCCAATAACAGAAGCACAATCACACTGTGCTGAGTCATTCTATTCGGCAGTACAGTGTCTCTTCCGATGATTTCTATAGGTAACACATGACTCAAAAATCTTCATATTTTCATGCTTATTCCTATGTAGGTCTATCCACATGCCTCTTCCCCAAACCTTGTCCTTGATCTTCCAATCTTTCTCCTTCCAAGACTTTGGCTAACCAACCAAGTCATTAGGTATTCCCTGTGAGTCCTTGGGCCACTTTTATCTTCACATAGAGTGGATGCCCACGTATATAACCCAAAGTTCTGCCCACTGGATTTCTCCACACTACTACCTTTCCCTGGAGCTGAAGGAGAGGCAGTGGTCAACAGTGGAGAATGAAATTGGAATCAGGAGTTGTGCAGCTTACTTATGCCCTCTGGCTCCATTCTTTCCCATGTTATCACTTGCATCTTACTACAGATTGTTGCTAGTTCTGCCAAACCTTATGATTTTGTGACTCTGACAGAACCCAGCTCAGTTCTGGATGTATGATCACTTCTATGATCAGATGCTTGTCTCAACCAGGGCCCAGGAGTACCCGAGGAACTGTTTTTCAAATTACGTGTAGTTTTCCACTACAGGTGGCATTGTCTGACTGCAATGGGGTTTATGTTGTCATTGTTCAACGGCATGCCATAAGCAGCACATGGCATCTTTTGCCATAACTAACAGCTCTGATATCATTGGGTCTGTCAGGGAGTATGGCTCAAGGGGAAGGGACACTTACATTGCAGGCTGGACCTGCTGCAGATCCCTTTCCTGCTCTGGGTCTCACTCAAATCTAGAAGCTGTTTGTATGAATTGGTTAGAATAGTGTTCCCAGTATAAAATAGGCTGCCTCCAGAACCTGAAGACTCCCACCAACCTCTGTGTTTGCTTCTGAGTGGGGGAGCTGTGAAATACAATACTTTGTTTTTTACTTTGAAAGGGATAGGTTGGCATATCCTAGATCATCGGATCCCTAAAAACTTCACTGATGTGGTAGGGCCCTGAATCTTCACAGGGCTTATCATCCACCCATGGAGGGCATGTATCTTACCAAAGGCTTTGATGTGCTTGCAACTCCTTGTTCATCCAGTTCAAGTAACACAATGTTATCAAAATGTGGACCAATGTCATAGTATATCCAGATGACCCAGATCCTTTCTGACTATGTTATGTTCTGAGGGCGAGTTAATATTCATAGTACACTGCTGTGTATCCATAATGTGAACTTTCTGGTCCTCCCACCTAACAGGGATGGAGAAGAAGGCATTTACCAGATCAACGGCCATATACCATCTATCTGAGACCTTGTTAATCTTCTCTAACAAAGATACCACATCTGGTACAACACCTACAATTAGAGCTACAACTTGGTCCAGTTTGCAGTAGTCCACTGTCATCCTCCAGGATCCACCTGTAGGGAACTGGTCAATAAATGGGTATGTGATGGAGGCCACCATTTTAAAATCTTTTAGGTCTTTAAGTGTCATACTAATCTCTCTCCTCCCCAAGACGCAATATCATTATTTATTTCCTATCTTGGCTGTGAGTATGGGGGCAATTGCAAAGCTTCCACTTAAGTCTTTCTTTCTATAATAGCTCTTATGTCACAGGTAACTGTCCATGCCAGTTATATTCGGGTATGGGAAAAATGACCAATAGGTGGATTTGTAGACCTGGCAGACTCACTATATCTGGGCCAGGACTAAATTTATTACCTAGCCCCCATATGCTCCCACTGTAATGGGGGCAGGGACCAAATGATGATATTTGGTCCCTAGTTAACAGTGTCAGCTTGGAAACTGTGCCCCCAAATCCTCAAAACATTGGGTATTTTCCATTTCCCAGTGTATGGTTATCCAAGTAAATAAGTCCCTTTAAGGAAGTAGTTGAAAAATCATTAATACTATGCACTTGCCATGGTGTGCAGGGTCCTTCCTCCTGGAGATTTGGTCCTTCTGTCAATCAATGAGTTCTGGGTCTGAGAACTGGCTCAGGACCAGAAACTGGAACAAAAGTAATGACTTTATTGTGGTGGCTGCTCTCAACCTCCTGATCATCCATTTTTTACTTCTTTAGATTATCTAGATGGGGCAACACCCTTACTGGCTGACCATCTACCTTGTACCTACTGAAGCTTCGTTCCATTAACCACCTCTACAGCTCTCTGTGGATCAGGATCTTTGGTTGCCACTCTGACCCTGCAGTTCATTAAGATAATTAACCCACTATGCACCTCCTGGTTAAGTGCCACAACCTGGCATCTATTATTTCACGATCTCATCATCCCCACTGTTATCAGGGCACCTTAAGTCCTGGCCTTCAGAAGATAGTCACTACCGAGTTCCTAAATGATGCCAGTGTCCCTATAAACAGTGACATATTCCTTACTGCTTTGGTAAATGGAGGAACTTCCAGGCTGTCTTGCCTTACACAGTATATTCACTTTAGCCCACACGCTTCTCTAAGGTTTGTAATCTCTTCTTCCCCTTGTCTGCCTGGAGGTTCTGTTATACTTCACTTGGCTGGGCCAAGTGTAGTGGCTCAGCCTTTCTCCAAGCTTCCAAGAACTACCCTAGCAGTGTGTCAGCACCGTCTCCTCAGGTCCCCGCCAGTGTTAAATGTTCTCTCATTGGAGAGCTTACATATAAAACACTCCCTCATCCAGCTTTATGTTCCTCTCCCCTTAAGCCAGAACCCTCAGGATCCAGGCCCAAATATATTCTCTTGGCTCTTCCAGGTTTATTTTGGCAAGGTTCTGCAACAACTTTGGCAGCCCTAGCACTTCCCTGGCCCAATTATGTTGTGTCTTGACCCGACTGGCTTGGTGATCAGAGCAGGGGAGGCAAATCCTGAGGAGGGTGCATGTTAACCTGCAAGGCAGAAGCTTCTGCATCCTCTCCAAGCAAGGAGGAGGAAGGGACTGAGTGGTAGCTTAACGGGAAGAAGTGGGCTACTTCTATAGGTCCGTATCCAAGACTTTTGCCCTGACCTTGGCTTAGCAGACATGATGAGGCTGGAATCCAATCTTCTCTTGAACTTTGCCAATCTTACAGTTAAGGCCTGGGCCTGATCCTCAGCTTTTTCTGTCCTCCAGCTGCAAGAGATGAAAGTCTTTTTATATGTTGTTAAGAAGCCCTTCTGGTCTTCATACATAGCCTTTAATTGGTAATTAATCACCCTCAGCATTTCTCTAATGGAATGAATGCCTGTAAGAACAGCCATCCAATTCCATACTCTTCATAATTACTAGTTCTCTTATATTTCTCAAATGCCTGGACACTGTCCCTACCAAGGCATTCCCAGTTCACCATCAGTGAAAGTTTCAACAATTACACTGCTATGGCATGCTAGTGGTGAACCATGCTCCACCTGCCACCAGTAACATGGTCTTCTGTTGCCAGCCTGCCAGTGGGTGGTCCAGCTCCAAAATCTCATTTTGGAATCTGCTTCCTCAGACCATTCTTGGCTCTAACTGTTTTAGATGGGCTTCCCTGAAAACCAGACTGAGACAGTGATTTGGATGCAAGCTAATCACTGTGATATGCCATTGGGATCAAAGCCTGAAATCTAAAGGAAGTAGGATGAGGCAGAGGGAAGAGTTAAACTGCAATGCAGTCATGACAAAGGCTTTAGCTGATCCCATGGGTAGCACTGGAGCTGGGATGGCCTTTCCGAGTTGTCCTGCCTTAGCCAAGTGGGTTGGGCTTTTATAACTTGGATGTAGGACGTCTTTGTTGAGGAGTCGTGACTTCAGGTGAAGTAGCTCCCTTCAGCTGGTGGCAATTCTCAGCAACTCAGCTGAGCGCTCTTAGCCACCAACACTGCCAGCAGCTGAGGAAATGAGTGCTTCAGTCCTAAAGGATGCATGCCAGAGCATCCACTACAGGCACCGAGGCACCTTCTCCTCTGCTTTACCCCAGAGTCCACATGCACAGCCTCGGAATTTTAAAATATCACCAATACCAGGACTACAGAAAACAATTTAATTTGGGGGGTGGGCAGGGAAGGTCTTTTAGTCTTGAGTGGTGTATAGTCAAGAGTTTTAAAGTCATGTGAAGCAGTTCCCCTTTGGGTGATTATGCCACCAACTCATCACATAGTTCAATTTATCTGCTTTGCTTTTAATTTTTAGGGGTTACTTTTTTAAAATTTAAGTTTGATCACTAATTACTTAAAATATTTACAAGGTTTCAAAACAAGGTACATTCCAAGAAGTCTATCTTCTATCCCCACACTTCTGCCGTTTCCTCCTTCTCACTATATATATATGTTGTATATATGTGTATGTATGTATGTGTGTATATATATATATATATATATATGGTTTATCCTTTCATTTAGAAGTACACACACACCACTCACTCTCCCTTTTTCTTAGATAACTGGTAGAATACTGTGATGGTTAATTTTGTGTGTCAACTTGACTGGGGCACGCGAGTGCCCAGACATTTGGTCAAACATTCTGGGTGTTTCTGTGAGGGTGTTTTTGGTTGAGAGTAACATTTAAATCAGTAAACTGAGTAAAGCAGATTGCCCTCCATAATGTGGATGGGCCTCACACAATCAGTTGAAGGCATGAATAGTATTAAAAGGCTGACCTCTGTCCAAGTATGAGAAATTCCTCCTGACTGACTGCCTTCAAGCTAGGACGTTGGCACTTTCCTGCCTTCAGACTTTGAGTTTTATAATAAATCTCTTATTTAAACAAAATCACCAACTTGATGATTTTATTTTAAAAGACTTATTATAAGGAATGCGCCCCTGTGATTATGGAAGCTTATAAGTCTCAAGGTCTGCAGGGTGAGTTGACAAGCTGGAGACCCAGAGAGCCTAAGATGGAGTTCCAGTCCAGATCTGAAGGCTGGAAAACCAGGAGAGCTGATGGTATAGTTCCAGTCTGAAGGCTGGCAGGTTTGATACACAGGATGAACCCATGTTTCAGTTCAAGACAGAAGGCAGGAATAAGCCAACATCCCAGTTTGAAGGCAGTCAGGCAGGAGGAATTCTTTCTCACTTGGATGAGGGTCAGCCCTTTTATTCTATGCAGGCCTTCAACTGATTGGATGAGGCCCACCCACATTAAGAAGGGCAATCTGCTTTACTCAGTCTACTGAGTTAAATGTCAATCTCATTACACACACACACACACACACACACACACACACACACACTACTACTACTACTACTGGTTCTGGAGAACCCTAATACACATACCATCAATATACTTTTTTCCATCTTGATTGTTTTTCACTTAACATTTTATACTAGGGATCAATTTTCAGCAATATAGAGAGATATTTTTCATTTTGATAGCTTCATAGGACTCCATAATGTGGATGTAATCCAGCTTTTCAACCAATCTCCTTCTAATGGACATTTGGGTCATTCCAGTCTTTTGCTATTACAACTAGTGTGGTAGTTACAATAATTTATTCAACATTTCCTTACTGGTGGGCATTTAAGATATCTCCAGTTTATTATTGTTTTATTTTTAAAAGTTGATGAAATAATTACCTTTGTATATAAAGATATCCAGTAATGCTAAGAGAATAGAGAGTTCCCAAAGTGAGTCACGGGGTATGTATGATATGTGTATTTTTGATTTTTAAAAATTTTCACAGAACTTGGCACATTCTTTTTTTTTTTTAAGTTACAGTAAATTACATTCCCACGAACAATGTATGACAGTTCTTATTCCTCACATCCTCTCCAACACTGGATACTGTCACCCCTTCTAATTTTTGCTAATATGACAGGTGAAAATAAAATCTAATTGTCCTTTAAACTTGCATTCCCTGGCTACTACTAGTGAGATTAAGCATCTCTACATATTTAGTGGTTACTGAGATTTAGTTTTCTATGACTTGCCTACTTCTGTCACCTGCACATGACTGGGTTTTCTTTTTCATACTAGAATATAGTAAAAGATGAAACCCTTTTGACTATTTCTTGAGGTTAAAGTATGATCCGGCCCAGAAGTTTCCCTAATTTTGGTACATTCTAACCAAATCAAAACTTAAATCTTTCCATAATCCACCCCCACCCCCCAAAAAAAGGGAAAAGAGAAAAGTGTGGTACTGCATATATGTCCATGAGGACAGGGACTTGTTCACCTGGCACATTCAAATGACTGAAGACCAGGGACCTCCCTTCTGCTTTGTATAACCTTCCTCTAGGACTTTTATACATCTCTGAACTGATGGAAATCCCAATAATCACAGACTGAGTTTCCTGTTGCCTCAGCAGGATGGGGCTTAGCGTCAGATTAATTTTATTTAGAACAAATAATGACTTTTCTTACACCGCAGAGCTTGGAGTAAAATTCATACATGCCACACATCTAAGGAAATGTTTCAAAAAATAATATTTGGGGAGGGAGGACTAGAACTAGAAGGAAAACCTTAGTCCAACTGGAAGAAGAATCCCACTCATGGATCCCAAGATAAGATTAAATAAGAAAATGTGGGTAAATTATGAGAAACCAGAATATGAGAGTATTAGGACTTAAGAAAGTTTTGACTTTGGGATGAAACAAGTGGGGCCCCAAAGGGTTTTGTGTTCAAAAGCAACTAAGTATTTGCTATGAAATTATTTTTCATCATCTCAGCAAGAAGGGATCAGATGCAAGACTTAAACCTATGTGTGTAAAACAGATTTTGCAATTTCTCAATATGGATTTTATAAAAAGATTTGTCATCTCCCCCTCCAGATCTCATCCTACACAATATACTATGAGATACACTACTCTTGACTTGTGAAATAATTGAGTTTTAGAATAATGAGGTTCTGAATATTAAAAATGTAAGTATAAATTAAATAAATCAACATTAACAGCTGCTTAACAGTGATAAAATATATTTTTATTTACTTCGTTGAATCAGAGGGTCATAAAAAAAATTATTGCTAAAGTAGATACCAGGCAAACAGAATGGTGCTTTAGAAGTCCAGTTACCTTGGAGTTTATTTAAACTAAGAGAAAAAGGTCATAATGTTTTCATGCAATACATACTTCGTTCTTTAAATAACAATTCTGACAAATAACAGAAAGAATTAAGGAATGCTGTATTTGTGATCCATACAAAACACCAACATTTTGGGTTATACATAATTTAAAGAAATGTCCCAAACACTTTTCAAAATACTGTAGTAGCCAATACATAGAGGCATGCCTTAGGTGGCCATAGGAATGCAGTTTAGAAAATAAAGGAAAAAATCACACTGTAACTACTCAAATTCTTCAAAATCACTGAGCAAGAAAAGCAACAATGAACTTCCATACTGATTTTACATAACTTCTATACAGTACCTTGACTTAAATCCAAGAGCAAAAGTTAAGCCTCTCCTCCTCTATTTTTGGTAAACAACTGCATGGTAAACTTAGATGACATTTCCCCCGGATTTTACCTGGGAGTGGCCTTTAAAATTTTTTATTTAAAAGAGGGCAGGTTTGGCACTTTTATACTGATGTCACCAATGTTAATATTTCTTGGGATCTCAGGAAGATTCATATTCTTTACAGCTGATACAGCACGGGCTGGAGCTCCTGCTAAGCCAGCCTGTATACAGAAGCAAATAAAAGAAAAAGAAAATGTACAGCTCAGGTGTAGCCCATCAAAAAACACTAAAACTGGAGGACAATGATAAAAGAGTTTCATAAAACAAGCTTAGAGACCAGATGGTAGTTTGAATTGGTATGGAATGGTTACTTTGAAATACTAATCTATAAAGAGAAAACAGTTGACACCTTAAAAAATACAGTGAATACATGCAATGATAACAATGTAAAGATTTAAATACAAATTAACCTGTGCTACGGAAACATCACACACAATATTCAAATGACAAAGCTAGATCTTCACCTATATTTTGATTTAACTGACTTATGATATAAGCATAAAGCATATTTTACATTAGTTTCCTTATTAGACATCTCTTGCAACAACTGTGATAGATTTTGGGTTTTTGCTTTTCAACTGTCATTTATTATTAATATATGCTGTGAAATAAAAACTGAAAGTAATAAATCATGTTCGTTTAGTTTCTTAGGGCTAAACCCTTAAAACATTTCAAAACAATGAAGTTTTTAAAAATTATTTTTTAAAATTGTAGAGGCTCTTCTGAACTTTTCTAGGAAAGTTCTAGGACATTTAAAAAAAAAAATCAGGCTTTTAAAGTGAAGCCGTCAGGACTTCCCTGGTGGTCCAGTGGTTAAAACTTTGCCTTCTAATGCAGGGGGTGCGGGTTTGATCCCTGGTCGGGGAGCTAAGATCCCACATGCCTCGCAGCCAAAAAACCAAAACATAAAACAGAAGCAATATTGTAACAAATTCAATAAAGATTAAAAAAACATAATAAAGTGAAGCCTCAATCCAAAGAGAACGGCTCTGCCTAAAAATGAAACTGCAAGAACAGGATCAATCCAACCCTTCAATGAATTGGTAAAAATATAATGATTAAAAAAATTTTGTCACATAAAGTAGATTCAACATATGTTCAGTTTACAATATACAAATTTAGAGAAAGAAGAGCATAAATGCAAAAGGTAGGATATATATAAATAAATGAATTCTAAAATTTCCAATACCATTAGTGTACAATATTTGGCTTTCATCTTAGTTGGAAAATTTATAATTTTTGAAATAATTTTGAGGGAAAATATGCTTAAAAATAAAGAAAAATGGGGCCTCCCTGGTGGCGCAGTGGTTGAGAGTCCGCCTGCCGATGCAGGGGACACGGGTTCGTGCCCCAGTCCGGGAAGATCCCACATGCCGCGGAGCGGCTGGGCCCGTGAGCCATGGCCGCTGAGCCTGTGCGTTGGGAGCCTGTGCCCCGCAACGGGAGAGGCCACAACAGTTGAGAGGCACGCGTACCGCAAAAAATAAATAAATAAAAAAAAATAAAGAAAGAAAGAAAAATGCATATATATCACTTTTCTCAAATAGCTACATCAACAGTCTTCATATTTTTATGATTTAATTTATATACCAATTAGATTTCAGCAACTTTTATTCAGGTTATGTAATAAAGCCAACAAACACATGTGAATTCAGTGTCATACATTATCTTGCACAAAAGCAATTAAGTAACAAAAACAAATCTTCTACTTTGCTTAGATTACATATATGAGACAGTGTCCATGGAATCAGAAAGATTAGTTTTAATGTCCCTTTTTGTAATTTAGTTTTTTTCTCTCATGTAATCCTACCTCTTTTGTTAATTAAAAAATAATAATAATAAAGCTGTTACCTGAGAAAAATCTTGACTGATACAAAATAGGCCAGTGTAAACTATATGCTGAATAAAGGATACAAACATTGTTAAGCAATGAAATAAAAGCCATAGATTATCAAGTTAGAATTGGAAATAATAGAAAAATCAGTAAAATAGTATTTAATAATATATAGTCCACACAGGCAATGATAAGGGTGATATGGATGAAAAACTCCATACCCAATTAAAGACTGAATAGGGTTGGAGAATTCAATTTTTATAATTTAATGGAGTGTAGTTGTTTTTGATGTATAACTAAAAATTTGACTGACCTCTACATTTATACCTACCTGAAGCAATGCAGTTTTTGTTATACCCCACCTCTCTCCAACTGCTCCCCAAAAGATGTTGGAGATATAGATGAATATTATTTAGGGTAGCATGAATCATATTCAAAAGGATCTTTAACTTGATCTTTTCAAGTTCAGTGTTTAACTCCCAAAATTTAGAATGGTTTAGGATCAGAGAAGACTCTAATTCAAAGAGCTTCCTTTTGCTAGGAAGTATGTTGTTTGCCAAGGGAACAAAAATTATTTTACAAACTTACAGATAACCTGGAACTAAGTATCATTTTTCCAGTAGAAGGATTTTATAATTTTTCTAATTAAAAAATCAATTTGCCACTATTGCTACTTTGGAATTTCTATACAGGGTGCTAATTATGAGTAGGCTATAGAAAAGTAATGACAAGGTATTTAACTATAAACATTTTAAAAGGCATGAATTATTAGAGGATTTTATTATTGAGAAAAAGAGAGAAAAGGTAGGGTGTGTATGTGTGTGTCCATCTGTTTGTTTTACTGGATGCTATGGTTAACATTTATAAGTAGTAAAAATACTTTTTTTAGTATTAAATGTCATTGTCAAGAAGCCTTCTTTTCCATAATACCCTGTACCATGAGCAGCTAAACTAAAGAATAAAACTTCATCCTGTTAAATGTCATTAGATTAAGTCGTTTCTTTGTGACCACAGATGGTGTTGACTGTTAGCTGCTAATGAGAATACATAAAGTCAATATAGCAATTGATTTCAACAGCATACATGTGCCAAATTCATATTATGTAAAACCAAAAGAAGTTTCTAAGTCAACAAACTACAATTTCTCTAAACATAAGCAGCAAGCCATAGACATGCAAAGGATGGTAACTACTCAGAACACGCAAATGAATCAAGAGAATCAAATTATTTCTCAAGCATGTTCAATACTTTTGTGTAGTTATGTCACAAATTTAAATGATAGTAAATTTAAAAATTGTAATGTGTACTTCAATTAAGTTTTAATTAAACTAACATTTTAAGAAATCAGATTCTTTAGAATATAAAATGTAAAGAAAAATATGAGAAGGACTGTTGATCGCTATTCAGATGCTTAAATGAGCTGTCCATGTTTATATACAAAAACTCAGGGCTTAAAAAAAAAAGACGTCATGTCACTCAGGTAGTTAACACCAGAACTGCTATAAAACACATTTCAGTTTCAGACTTCCATGAACGTGAAGTCTGAAACATTTTTATTAAAGAATAAAATGTAAAAGAGGTAATTTGCCATTAGGAAATCAGTTTGCCAACACAAAGGTATAAAGGAATTTTCATCTTAGTTAAGATTTCTTTTTAGTAGGATATACTCAAAACAAGATAACTTTCATTAAGCACAATTTTTTTGAACACTAAAATTTACAGAAATTAAGTTTACCTGACTTGTTAGTGGTATGTACAATTTTAAATGTAAAAATAAGATACTTCTGACAGTACAGCATAGTTCTTATAGATTTAAGATTACACAGTTGACATAAAGGAGAAATAAAAAGAATGAAACCCTACTGGAGAAATAACTTGTTTCCATCTATGTTGTTATACTTGAGCACCACCATGGCAGGTAAACTGCAGCAACTCCACTAACAAAAACAAATACATGAATCCAAAGCAGTTAAGAGTATGAATCGGATGGAAGAATGAAGTACAGCATATAAAAGAATGGTCATGTTTTCTCTCCCATGAGATTAAATAAATTAACAGAATTAAGAGAAAGAAAACAAAATGAAGTCTGCAAGTATACCAAAATGAGGCCAAACAGAAGACTTATACAGACATACTCTCAGAAATTTCAAGCACTTGAATCACAAAGATAGTAATGGATGGATATGATTTGGTTTTGATTTTGTTTTTAAATTGCCAGACCCAAAAATAAACAAAATATGTGCAAGCGAAACTGAAAAAGCAGCATTACTAAAACATATTTCAAAGAATCTGAAGACTCCCTTTTCCTCATGCAATAAGCAATTAGCTTTCTCCAAGGGAAAAGGAAAGAACCTAGATATTTACTTCATCTAACACATAAAATTTCCTACCATCTTAAAATATTTTTTCAAGCTTGATATATAGCATAATAAGATGGTAGTTGAAATAATTTGTACATACTAAAACCTTTACCCACCCATCCTGCTGGAAGTTGCTATATGCACATTCATAATTTTGACCTAACAGCAAAGTGAAAGAACATCAACATTAATAAACACAGTATTAAATGGTTTCAGACTCAAAATCATTAACAAAATAATGGCAGGTTTTGAAAGCATGCTTTGAGCAGAATAGAAAATGTCAATATTTTAATTTCTGAATTTAAGGCAGAATAACTTTTAAACTGGGGACAGGCTTGCTCTTTGCTTTAAAGGCAGTGCTTTAATACTGCAATTATAAACAGATTAGAAATGCTGATGACGGTCCTCTAGTAAGCAAGAACTATGGCATTTTATTAAAATTTTTATCAAAATGAGAATATTTAAAAATTTTTAAACCTTTCAGTACTAGTCATTTTATGTAATCTTAAATTACAGTTTTAATTTCTAGCATAGGATTTACCTGTGTGAAATAAATATAGCAGACCGAAGTCATTTATGGATTTAATATAAATAGTTTTGACCCTCACAAGTGACCTCAAGGGTCCTCATCATAATTTTGAATAAGAGAGTAACTGTGTGTCAAAGTAGAGGGGCAGAACCAACTCACAAGCTGACTTTCCAACATCTGTATCTTAGGGCTGCTTTTCTTGTTATCTATCTTTGAAAATAGACACTTGATTAAAAAAAAAAAAGCAAATTACTAGTTCTAGTGATGGAAGTTATAAGACCTAAGTGATTGATGGTTCTTAGAAAAAGCAATTTAACATAAATTAAAGACTGGAACATAGAAACTAGCAGTGATTGAGATCAATGGAGTAAATGAGACCATTACATATTTTCTATTCCCAGGATAAAGTAATACAGATCCAGGGTCCAAAAGTGGTGTCCCTAGCTTCATGATACATAGCCCACTAACTTGGGATAAGAAATTGTAAAGCTACCTGTATGTTGCTGCTTCTTAAACACATCCAGAACGTAGTAATTTAGTGTCTAAGAAGCAATGCCAAATTCCCAGTGGCATTTTTCTAATTACTAAAGTGGTTAACCTAACTTGTTAAGTTTACACATTTTTTCCTTGCATGGCACTCAATAAAGTATTCTCATTTTGAAATTTTTAAATGGAAGTATATGAACATTTTCATTTTCTTGAAATGTTTTTGTACAAAGAAGTTGTTCATCACCGTCTCTACATGGAAATGTTTAAAGAGTAATTCACACAGGTAACTTATGGTGTGAAAAATGCACAGGAACTAGCAGACAAAATTTAGTTTTGTACGGCTAGGAGTCTATTTAAAACATTTCCAAGTTTTGCCAATACGCTTTGCAAAAATTTTCAGGGTTTACAATACCTTATTGAGTCTTACTATGATATGCTTGGATATCAGAAGGTTGCTACAGTGAAAATACATTTTATTTTGGTCAATATATTTAATTCCATGTTTTAGAGTATTTATTTCTATTTTAGAAGATTTCTGATCTTACTTTTTGTTGGCTACTTCTAATATTCACCTGTTAGTCAAAACTGCAAAAGCAATTGTTAAGACTTTGGAACTGAAAACCATTAGGTCCGGGGAAGGGGACTATTTAATAGTCACTGTTCTAAGCCTTTACCAGTTCCCACTTTGTATGCTAATCTCTAAAGGCTCAGCTTTTGGTTTTTAAATTCACAGCTTCCAAAACCCAGGATACAATTTTATGTTAGAATCCTAATTTAGAAACAGGGGAAAAAAATCTTTGAGAGTTAAATTAAGGTTCTGCCATATGATGCTAAAAATAAACTCTGATTTACATACAAAGTAAATTGTCATTTCTACAAATGTAATTTGTCAGTTAAATGACAATGTTTTAAAAAAAAGAACAAAAAAACTTAAACTTTCCTTTTACAATGCAGGCACACAAAACAGAACAAACATGACATCAATGATATACTAGTAAAATACACTAAGTCCAATAAAAGATGAATAAACTACAAGGAGAAACTAGAATGGAAAATAGGCTACAGGGACTATATGGGTTCATTAACACAAAGAATTTTTGAGTCTGGCCTAAATAATTAATTGCCTTTGACATCATTTTGCTTTCCCTTTGTTAAAATACATTTTTCTCAAAGTCAGCAATACCTTGTCTACCTGTCCTGTCTGGGAGATTGAAAGATAAAGGTCTGTAAGAGAGAAGAATGGAAAGAGCTAGAAAGATCAGGATGTTCGGAAAAAAGAGGACTGACTTTTAAAAAGTAGTGACTAAATTCAGACCCATTTATTCATCTTGAAAATCACATGAAATACATAAAGGCTACCAAGTCTCCCCAACCCCACCCCTCTACCTCCACCCCCAGGGAGTCCTTTTACTCCTAGGCAGATTCCTGAGTGCCTCTTACACTTCCCCCAAATCCCACCAACCTCCCAGCTTAAATCCTCCTTTCCCAAGATCCCAATGTTATAGTAAACCATTTATCTATCAAAGCAGGATAGATGAAAATATATTCAGCGCATATCTTTGCTTCTCGTCTCTTTAAAGATCTGGGTGATCTTTGCTTCTACCTGTCTAGGTAATGGGAATTAAACTGGTTCACTTTTGACTGTTACCAGAAATATACTACTTTTAAGATAAAATAATAAAATCTTTGATTTCTGACAAAGTAAAGGCGACTCGATACATCCATGTTATATTTTAAAAGCTGTATCTTAATTATATCCAGGCTTCTTAAAAGATAAATGATATTCTAAACATTACTTAAATTAATTTTTAAAACATGATAAACAGGTCTTTTCATCAATCATGGTATTCTGAACTTTAAGATTTGCTTTGTAGCTTTTTGCTTACATAATACATTTTAACTAAAATTTTGTAAGAGTAAGATTAATAAAAGCTTATAGCTTGCTCTCAAATAATTTTGGATTATTCTGCAGTCATATATTTGGTAGATATAACCAGTTTAAATAACATGGAAAAGGAACCCATATGAAAACTCTTGACATTTCACTGCATCTGGAATAAAGCTGGTAGCCTTCCAAACACACTTAATATATATGAAAATTTCTGAAAAATTACATAAAATCAACATTATTTCAACACAATTTCTTAAAGTATGATCAGAACTGTATGGCTTCACCGTGACTCAAAATCCTACTTTATGAGGAAAATATTCACACATAGAGAAACACTTGATAAACATATGTTAGTTTATCCATCAGATTTATGTGACTCAAAATCCTACTTTATGAGGAAAATATTAGCAGACATCACACATAGAGAAACACTTGATAAACATATGTTAGTTTATCCATCAGATTTAAAACATACTTTTTTTGTAAAGGAGAAAAAGAAAAACTAATTTGGTAGCAGATAACAATTGATTATACATGTTAAAAGACAATCAGTGGATGAAAAACAAATATTCACCAGTATTCAAAACCATTTTAAATAGCATGTTTAAATAGCATGTTTCTGTTAAAGGACTTTAAGATATAATGTTCTTATAACTATTTCCACTAAAAATGTAAATTCTTTATTTTACTGCTCTTTATAGATAAAAAAAAAACTGGCTCATTAACAAAGTTTTACTGGACAATCAAAAAGCAAATATCCATTATGTAATTATTACAGGTCCTTCATGACTTCTGTCAATATTATATACAGCAAACCTAAGGAGGAAAAGGTGGGCAGGCGGGAGGAAGGGCACCACCAATGGAAAGGAGTTAAATACCTGGAAATGTGATAATTCCAGACAAGAGGTCGATATATTTTTACAGATGATTACATGGAATTCACACATTACCACATATCCACTCATTTTAGACTAATTATTAATGGATTGTATCACTGTCTGTCTCTTGGCATTTAAAATCTATAACCATATAGTTTTGTAAAGCAAGGTTCAACAGACATAAATTTCAAGTTATCATTTTAAGACTTTAAAAACTATAGCTTAGTGTTTATGGTAAACCTTTTGCCATATTGAACAATACACTGCAAGCCAACTCTAGTAAATAATATTCTTAGCCCTTTTCCTTGTCCTAAAACAAGATTTTCTCTATTAATCTAGTTTGTTTTCCCTTTTCAAAAATCAGTATTTTAAAAATTGGCTGTAGAACACACAAAATATATACAATTACTTAAAGAGTCATAATTTTAAGCTCTTCCCCATTACAACCCTCTCCTTTGGGAAACCAAGGAGGATGATAACTTGAGATAAAGAGAAATTAAGGACTATTTTAATTTAAAACAGAACATTGGAAAATGTTTTTATACAAAACTTCAACTGTTTCTAATCCTCAGATTTCAGATTTATCCACCATCCTGTGTTTCATTCCATTCCAATGAGCACAGCATTTTAAGCTGATCTTTTGAAAAGCCAACAAGATAAAAATTCTTCAGAACTCACCTGTTGTAAATTAATGCTAGCATATTTTTAATATCTTTCTGCTTTTATAGTAATATTTACTTTAGACCAACCAAATAACTGTACTAATAATTATAAATAAAATTAGTTTTCTGCATTATGACTATAAATACCAAAGGTAAGAGTATCCTCAAACATGTGTAGTATTGAATGAGATATCAAGACTATTCATCTTTCTAAATTTCTGTATAGCAATAAGAAACAACCAAAATCATGTAAACTTGAGAGGCTCAGCTACAGCACCTGGTACTGATATTCAGCCTTGTTATTGAGGGAAGAGTCATACAATTCTAAAGTAGAGTTTTACAAAAGGCTAAACTGCTGGTTGGTCCTCATTCACTCAATTTAGCAGCACAAAGTTAGCTGTATATAACTAACCAAATCTTTCTCTTCTAGAATGCAATAAAAGCCATGAATACGTGTATCATTATATGGAATGTATGATTTAGCTAACTTGTCAGTGACCTTTGGGAAGGATCCAGAATTAAAAGATTAGAGCATTGAATTTCTTTTTTCAATGTGCACTCAGGCCTACTAAGCACCCATTATAACATTACTTCCTTATGAGAATTCCATTTTCTCTCCTTTCCTTTTGCAGAAATAGTTTTATAAAACACTAAATTTATATATCTTTAGAAAACCAGTTCTAAGACCTCCTTGATAATTAATGACTAAGGTTTAATAACAAATATTGATTGCATTATTCATAATTTCTTTTTTAAGCAACAAGAATTGGGAATTTTATTCATTACCCAAAGCAATTACGACTGTGGCTAAAAGAATACACAAAACTATTTGGTGGGTAGTGGTCACAGAACATTTAACATACTAAAATGTGTATATTCCACTTCTTTTTAAAATTGAATAAGCATACCAGCTGTACCTAAAGGGTGATACTGAAGGACAAACAGTGAAAGCTACAAATCATGCATAATTTATGATCATGCTTACTACCTTCATTAACTAAAGCACTTTCCATTCTTACCTCAGATTTCTCCAGTTTATTTTGTGCATCAATTTGTGTAACAATCTCATTCATGTTGGTCTCCAATACCATTCCCCCCATCACCATTTCTGCAAGAATATTGTGAACCTAAAGAAAGAAAATTCACTATAAGAATGTTTCATGATCCCAGTAATTTTTCTTTCAAATACTGCTGTTTTATGAGCTGTAAAACAAAAATAATTTGGAGTGAAGACTCATAATACACTTATGTCACTACTGTGAAGCCTTAGGCAATTATACAAACCTCTTTAAATCTTAGTTTAATGAGCTGTAAAACAGAGATAATAATAGTATCTCCTTCATAGACTGATGGAAAGATTAAGTGAGGTCAGTGACCATGGAAGTGCGCAAAACAAAGTAAATAATCAATAAACATTAGCTACCATGATAGTATCAGGATTAATGCTAAAAAAAAAAAATGACCCATAAGGGCCTTTTATACCTGATTCTTAGTCTGTAATTATTAAGTTGTTTTATGCTCAAGGTACTCAATGAGGCTATGTGGCATTCCTACAAGCTCTAGATTTAAAATGAAGTAAAAGTTTCATTATATCATAGGTACTTTAATAACGCTTTTACCCCAAAGCCCTCTCTATATATCTAATTACTCAGATTTTTTATGATCAAATACATCTTACAATGACAAAAACCAACATTTTCCATTGGGGAGAAAAACTATAACCCAGGTGTTTTGTCATAAGGTATTTTACTGGATCAAAAATCACCAAGTCAAAGCTGGAGTGTCACAGAACAGTATACTGTGCTACAATTTTTAAAAAGCAATGTGGCAGCATTAAGAATGGAGACTCTGAAATTAGAAAGGTATAAATACTGACTCTATCACTTATTAGTTGTATACCCTTCAGAAGTTAGTTACTTGACCTCTCTGTTACCTTATCTGTAAAAGAGAGGTAGAAATAGTATGGGTACCTCATAGAATTATCATAAGGATTAAATAAATTCAAGTGAAGCACCTAATAGGTGCTTAAAAAATAAAACCTAATAGGTATTTTAAACAAAAACTTTTAAAAATTAAATATATAATTATACTGTTTGATTTTCATTCCTTTTTAAGTTTTCATGCAAATGTACTCATGATTTTTAAAATTCCTATTATTTATTAATGTTTCATTTTGGAAAGATGGACACCTCACATACCAATTTTGAAGAATTACAGAAATTACTTTTCCTTAGCAAACAAAACCAGAAGCTACAATTGTTTTAAACAATAGTGCTAAATATCATCACTTCTACTACTATCTTTTCTGTTACTAGATACCATTTATTAAAACTCTGTTTTGATGCTGCACTTACAGTATCTGATTTAATTCTCACATTAACCTTTGTTACAGCTGAGAGAATAAACCAGCTCACTCAAGACGCATAAGCTAATATGTGGCAAATCAATGACTCAAACCTAAATCTGAGTGATCCAAGTCCAATACTTTGCTTTCTTCTGTTAACAATAATAAATGAAATTGATACAGCAAATCATAATCTACGAAAATTCAATTAAAGGTCAAGAAGATAACTAGGTGATAAAATAAAATTACCTTATAATAGCTAATAGGTACTGTATGCATAAAAAGTGTTCAGAAAGAAAGGCCATGGCCAGGGGACAGAGATTCATTAAAACTTCTGTTTTAGCAGTGGAAATTCCTCTTTTCTTTTTAAAACAAATTCTTATGCAATAGCGTAAGCATAAAAAGTGTTCAGAAAGAAAGGCCATGGCCCGGGACAGAGATTCATTAAAACTTCTGTTTTAGCAGTGGAAATTCCTCTTTTCTTTTTAAAACAAATTCTTATGCAATAGCGTGACTTATATGCTGATAGAAGTGTAACAACTCCACCACCCCCGTTTTGCTCAGGCTTTCTTATGGGTTCATCCCTACATATACATTGTACTATTGCCTTTCGAAACATCTCAGAACACAAGCACTAGATTGGTGGAAACTACAGATTTCAGTAATACTGAAATATCTACCAACTTTAGAGGTAACAAAATATGGGCAGCCTACAAATGTGGGTCGTATGTAAGAAATTCTAAGAAATGAATGTAAATTTGCCCTTACAGTAAAAATAATTCCTATGAAAGCCAGTTCAGATCCAGAAGAGACAGAAACTAGTATTGAAGGGCCTGTGAGCTAAATTCTTAAACATAATCTCACTTATTATAAAGATAATAAATGCCTAAAGAGTGTATTCTCAGTGAGGAGGTACAACACGTTACGTAGAAATTTAAGGAGAGGGCTTCCCTCGTGGCACAGTGGTTAAGAATCCGCTTGCCAATACAGGGGACACGGGTTCGAGCCCTGGTCCAGGAAGATCCCACATGCTGCAGAGCAGCTAAGCCTGTGTACCACAACTACTGAGTCTGCAAGCCACAACTACTGAGCCCATATGCCACAACTACTGAAGCCTGCATGCCTAGAGCCCATGCTCCACAACAAAGAGAAGTCACCACAATGAGATGCCCACATAAAGAGTAGGCAACAAAGAGTAGGCCCTGCTCGCTGCAACTAGAGAAAGCCCACGCACAGCAACGAAGACCCAACGCAGCCAAAAATAAATAAATAAAATAAATTGAAATAAATAAATAAGAAATTTAAGGAGATAAACATCGTGGGAATGAGAACTATTAATTGGGAGGCTACTCCAATACTATTCAGGTTATGGTGTCCAAAGTAAGGTATGTCACATGAGGAGGGGAAATTAAGAAGGTGAACATGTCTACTGATAGAAAAATTCATGTTCCAACAATTGAGAAGAATTTTTGGCAGACTTAATATGAGAAAGAGGATGATAGAGCTCTGCTTTTAGCTTAGCCCTAACTCATATGGTTGACATATTTCAGTATTTATAAATTTTACTTAAAACAGATTTTTATGGAAATAAAAGGGTAACAATTTGCTTATAATACAACTCATCTACTAAACTGCTTTGATGTTCACCAAAAAGTTCAACGAGTTTTCACTCTCTCTTATGAATTTTTATAGGTATTTAAGTGTTTAAAAAGTGACAAATACCACACTAACTGTATTTTTGCCTTTTTCTTCTGGACATAGACCGTAACTTCTAAATTTCATTTTTATTTTTTTAAATCACAATATAAGCCATACAGAAACTTATATATAAAAATAGTCTCTACCATCCTCTGCTTCTGTTATTAGGTCCCTCTAAAGATAATCACAGTTAATTGTATCTTATATATCCTTCTAGAAAACTTGTTATGCATATACTTGTTATATGTGTGTGTGTATATATCTAATGTACACAAATGAGATCACATTGCACACATTATTCCCACAGTTCTACAAGAAAATAAAGATTGAATTGTCGGTGCTTTGTGACCACCTAGAGGGGTGGGATAGGAAGGGTGGGAGGGAGGGAGACGCAAGAGGGAAGAGATATGGGGATATATGTATATGTATAACTGATTCACTTTGTTATAAAGCAGAAACTAACACACCATTGTAAAGCAATTATACTCCAATAAAGATGTTAAATGGGGAAAAAAAAAGAATGACAAAAAAACCGACTGAATTGAAAGTTAGAGGCAAGAGAAAATGAGCATTATGAGTTAATAAAATAATCAAAGTTACTGGAGCCAGATATATGTACAAGAATAAGAATGATCAATGAAACTGTTGGTAAGAGCAAAGAAAAATACAAAACTAAAACGGTGAATCTACACTATTATCACACACCTAAAAATGAGAAATATACAGATTCCTCAGAAATATTGGTAAGTTATTAAATGAACAAATGAGAGGGACAGAATGATATCTATAATATGGTCCCACTGAGGTATACTAAAAAAATTACACACACTTGGATATACCCAGAAAAATTTTGGAAAGGCACGAAAATAATTAGAAAAAAAAAGACTTTATTTTTTTAAGAGCAGTTTTAGGTTCACAACAAAATTAAGAGGAAGGTACAGAAACTTTCCCATACATACAGCCTGGCCTCTGACATGCACAGCTTACCCAGAGTGGTAAATATATTACAACTGATGAACCTACACTGACACATCATAATCACCCAAAGTCATAGTCTACCTCAAGAGCTCTCTTTTGGTGGTGTACATTCTATGGGTTTGGATAAATATGACATATATATACCATTATGGTATCACACAGAGTATCCTAAATATCCTCTATGCTCCACTTATTCACCCATCTCCCTCCCTCCCCAAGCCTGACAACCACTAATCTTTTCAGTATATGCATAGTTTTACCTTTTCCAGAATGTCATATAGTTGGAATCACACAGTACATAGCCTTTTCTGATTGGTTTCTTGCACTTAGTAATATGCATTTTAAGGTTCCTCAATGTCTTTTCATAGTTTGATAGTTCATTTATTTTTAGCACTGAATAAAATTCCATTGACTGAATATAACACAGCTTGTTTGTCCATTTACCTACTGAAGGACATCTTGGTTGCTTTAAAGTTTTGGCAACTATGAAAAGAGTTGCTATAAACATCCATGTGCAGGTTTTTGTATAGACATAAGTTTTCAACTCTTTTGGGTACATACCACAGAGCACGATTGCTGGATTGCATGATAAGAGTATGTTTAGTTTTTTAAGGCATCGCCAAACTGTCTTCCAAAGTGACTGTATCATTTTGCATTCACACCAGAAATGAATGAGAATTCCTGTTGCTTCACATCCTTACCAGCATTTGGCGTTGTCAGTATTCTGGATTTTGGCCATTCCAATAGGTATATAATGTGCTGCAAATATTTTTTAATAGATAGTAGTTGCCTAAAGAATGGGATTGGAGGACTGAGGAAGAAAGGAGACTTAGCCTTCTTTCATAGTTTTTGTTTGTTTGTTTGTTTATTTGTTTTGAAAACTTTTAACATGAGCATATATTACTTAAAAAAAAAACACCTTCCTAAAGAGTAAGAGAGATCATTCAGGGAACAATATTAAAGGCAATGGCCATGTACCTATTTAAGTTATTTATTTATTTATTTATTATTATTTTTTTTAGGCAGGGGACTCTCAACCACTGCGCCACCAGGGAAGCCCCTATTTAAGTTATTTAAGAGGTAGCTCAAAGGTGTTGAATATTTGTTAGTGATAAGAGAAGCACGCCACTTTTTACATGTGTTAAACAATAAGTCTTTTTATGTGTCAATGCAGAACCTGAGACTTTGGCTTAAAACTACTGTAACACATAAGATTAAGTGATCTCTATATTATTTTATTATTATTTACAAAATATTATAATGCACACAGTTGGCATCTAATAAATATTAGATGCCAACACTTCTTTCTTCAAAATCATTTATCTCAATTATCTTAAAATTCAAAAGTTAAAAGAACACGGCATTTTTTGTACTTAGTCTAACTACCCCATCAGTAAACCATATTTATTAAATATTTACATACAGTGCTTACAGACAGCAGCATCTTAGTTGAGTAAAGCCTACATAATCATTGGAGAGTAAATGAAGATTAAATCAAATACATTTCACTTTTTACTGTTTTTTTTTTTTTTTTTTGTCACACTGCACAGCATGTGGGATCTTAGTTCCCCGACCAGGGATCGCACCCACCCTCCCTGCATTGGAAGCATGGAGTCAACCACTGGATCACCAAGGAAGTCCTACATTTCACTTTTTAACAGTTACAGGTCAACCAGGCAGAACCGAGCATCTAAAAACAAAAAAATGAAAGGAAGTCAAATTACATAGAGCCCTTTCTATGGATTGTCACTTGTTTTCAAAGAATAAAGCTACTTTGCTATAATTTATGCTAGAAATGAGGTCCTTTGCACCAAACATCTTTTAATTTGACTACATTAATATCTTACTACAGGGGTGGTCAAGTAAAATATGGCATATACGTTCTACACAATATTTCACTTAAGAATAAAGCTGATACATATATATTGATACGGAAGGATCTAAAGAGAGATGAAGTTAATAGAGCAAGGCATAGAACATTATGTGAAATAAAAACATGCTTTATCACTCACTGAACCAAGAGAACTATGCATATCTTTGGAAACATATAGAAAGAAAGTCTGGAAGCCTACCTAGACAAACTATTAAGAGAAATTACTTCACGGAAGTGGGGTAGCGGTTAATAGGTATAAGGAAGGGGACAAGGTAAGAAGAACTTTCATGTTTAATCATATAGCCTTCAGTACTATTTGACTTCTTTGTTTCAAGAAATTTAAGTATTATTATTGTAATTTTAAAATAACAAAATATATGAATAACACTGTAATGTTAATGGTTTGTGTCTGTGAGACAGACAAAGACACAGACACAGGCAGACAGACACCACACATCTTCCTAAAACAATTACTTGAGGACTGGGGTAAGGACATATTCTTCACATAACCCTGCAAAGTGTTAAGCACTCAATAAATATTTTGTAAAATGTGTTTTGCAAGGAACACCTCCCTCTTCTCCTCTTGAAAAAGAAAACTGAACAGGAGTTTTAAAAGGGGTTGAAGGGGAGGCAAAGCAGAGTTATAAGTCTACTCTAAAGACCATAATACTGTAAGAAATGTTTTTTTTATTATTAAGAAAATAACCGATTTTGATGAAATGACACATTATTTTAAATATGTTAGCAAATTTCCATTTATGTACCTGTGGGTCATACTCTTACTAATTTGATAATAAAATGTTAATACATGTATTTTCTAATAAAAATTTAAATAATGTACCTCAAGTAATCTATTAATACCTGTATTTATAATTCTAAATGGTCTAAACCTCACTTCATATTTTGATATTTCTTCAAATGTAAGTACAATTGATCATAAAAAACATCATTACTTTACATATCACTGAAAAGGAAAAGTGCTGACAATTAAATTATGACAAGCAGCCAACCTCGCTGCCTCAACCCCGCCAGGGTAGCGGCCAAGCAGAGGGCTGTTGGGGGCAAGGTACGCATGGGGTCTTCAGATGCCTGCCTCCCACCCATCTGCTGTTGCCAGACCAGTGGGAGGACAGAGCGACCTACTCCACTGCTCTAGGGACTTTCCTGGTGGCGCAGTGGTTAAGAACCCGCCTGCCAACGCAGGGGACACGGTTCGAGCCCTGGTCTGGAAAGGTCCCACATGCCGTGGAGCAACTAAACCTGTGCACCACAACTCCTGAGCCTGCGCTCTAGAGCCCATGAGCCACAACTACTGAGCCCTCGTGCCACAACTACTGAAGCCCGCATACCTAGAGCCCATGCTCCGCAACAAGAGAAGCCACCGCAAGAAGAAGCCCGTGCACCACAACAAAGAGTAGCCCCCACTTGCTGCAACTAGAGAAAGCCTGTGCGCAGCAACGAAGACCCAATGTGGCAAAAGAAAATAAATTTAAAAAATAAAATGTAACTACCAGAAAAAGTAAAAAAAAATTATGGCAAGCTATAGAATTGTAAATGCATACTGATCTCAAAAATGTTAAAATGTGAAAGAAAATCAGCATTTTTAACAAAGTATGATATTTTCTTGTCATGCTTTAGCTCTATGGGTATTTATAAATAAAAGCTATAATGAAAAAATTTAAGTAAGAAAATGGATGTCTTTGGGTTTTACTGGAGTCACTACCAACATTTAAAAAAAGAAGCTTAGCTTCAGAAATACATCCTCTCAAAATATATTTATCAGAACTTCATTAAATCTAAAAATATATTAAATTTTTGTATAATTATTCTCCAACAGGATAGCTGACATATCAAAGTGTTATATAAATCAAAACTTTCACCTGGGGACTTCCCTGGTGGCACAGTGGTTAAGAATCCGCCTGCCAATGCAGGCGACACAGGTTCGATCCCTGGTCCAGGAAGATCCCACATGCTGCGGAGCAACTAAGCCCTTGCACCACAACTACCGAGCCTGAGCTCTAGAGCCAGCAAGCCACAACTACTGAGCCTGTGTGCCGCAACTACTGAAGCCTGTGCGCCTAGAGCCTGTGCTCCACAACTAAGAGAAGCCACTGCAGTGAGAAGCCCGCGCACCACAATGAAGAGTAGCCCCCACTCGCTGCAACTAGAGAAAACCCGCATGCAGCAATGAACACAGACAAAAAATCAAAACAAAACAAAACTTTCACTTGATAATATCATTAACCTGAAGAAAGTGTTTGCTAAGGAAATAATCAGTGCTACAGGTATGTGGATATCTTGAGATTGATGCAGTTGAGCAGGTTCTCCTGCTAAAGAGCATAATCCCCACACAAACTTCTCTCTTCTTTAATATTGTATCATGAAAGAGAAGTCTAAAGTATGACAATTTTGTAAGTAATTTTGAAAGGAATTAAGAGTATATTTTGTTAGCCATCAAAATTTTGATAAAATTTTCAAGACAAAATAGAAAGGTTAAGTATATAACATACTTTAACATACTATAATATACTAATAATAATGAGGCATTTGTTAATTGCTGACCAATGGAAAGCAACAGTGGTATAGTAATTTAAAGCAACAGGTAAAGGAATTCCCTGGTGGTCCAGTGGTTAGGATGCAGTGCTTCCACTGCAGGGGCACAGGTTTAATCCCTGATCCGGGAACTAAGATCCCACAAGCCGTGCTGTGTGGCCAAACAAAAAACAAAAATAAATAAATAGAGTAATAGGTAAGAGTGATTCTATTTTGTTACACAATGCATTTTATACTCACACTGAATATGAATGTTTCAAATCGGAAAATTCAAAATATTCAAGTCTGAAAAACTAGAAAGCTGTTCTACTTGCTATTCTATATTTTGGGTTGATTATACAGAAATCCTTTTTAAAGGCTGCTTATCATAAGGGTCATGGATGCTCATTAAAAGACCTTAGGGGCTTCCCTGGTGGTGCGGTGGTTGAGAGTCCGCCTGCCGATGCAGGGGACATGGGTTCGTGCCCCGGTCCGGGAAGATCCCACATGCCGTGCAGCGGCTGGGCCCGGGAGCCATGGCCACTGAGCCTGTGCGTCCAGAGCCTGTGCTCCACAACGGGAGAGGCCACAACAGTGAGAGGCCCGCGTACCGCAAAAAAAAAAAAAAAAAAAAAAAGAAAAAAGACCTTAAAATATTCCTGGCTTACGTGTTATTGTTGACTTGTATTTTAATGCTACAATTTTTTTTCATTTTAATCTCATAAGTACTTTAAGAGTCAATGTTCTTTTATCCTTACCCACAAATTTACTTCTTTCTTTGCTCTTCTTCCCTCTTCAACTCACTCCTTATATTTCAGATTTCTTTCCGTGTAAATTGCCCTCTTTAGAATTTCCTTTAGTCCAAAGGCTTGCTGGTTGCAAATTCCCTCATTATTTCTCAAATAATGTTTGTATTTCACCCATAATCTTGAAAGATGGTTTTGCTAATTTTAGAACTACAGTTGACAGTTACTTTCTTTCAACACAACATCTTCTAACTTCTGTGGTTGCTGTTGAGAATTCACTTCCCAGTCTGACCACTGCTCTTGTGAAAGTAATATGTCTTTTATTTCTGGATGATTTTAAGAGCTCTCTCTCTGCTATTCAATTTTACTATCATTAGTCTATGTGTAGATTTCTTTTTATTTATTCTGCTTGTGATTCTTTTATCTGTGGATTGGCATCTTCCATTAATTCTGGAAAATTCTCGGCCATTAGATTCTCAGATATTGAATATGCCTCGTTCTTTCTCTCTTTTTCATTAGATATTTCTTGCTCTATCTTCCCTGACCCGTAAACTATATTTCACATTTTCAGGCTTTCTTGTCCTTTTATGCTGCATTATGGACAATGTATTCTACCTTTCTATTTACTCAGATATGTTTATGTTTAAACCCATCCACTGAAAATTTTAATTTTGACATTTTTCTCTTCTAGAAATTTCATTAATTTCTTTTTCAAATCATCTAAGTTTTTAAAAAGTACTTTTATTTACTGCAATTTTTTTTATCAGGTTTGACTTTCTAACAACTTGCTCAGTAGAAGGGGGGTGCCAAGCATTTGACTAGTGCTGGCAGGTGAGGGTGAAGCCCTGCATGTCTGGCTTTGAATGGCCCAGCCAGGAGCTGGGTTATAGAAAGGAAGGATTAAGCAAATTAAGTAAATGCATCAACAATAATACAAACAATAGGAATGAGAATAATCTCTCACTGTCAGAGAAGTGCAGATATGGAAAAGATGAAGGCTAGAATAAATTCTGTAGAGTTGCACTAGACGCTGGGGTATTAAGAAGAACTCAACGATTTTTAATATATATAAAGATATAGAAATAGGCAGGTGTGTGTGTGTGTGTGTGTGTGTGTGTGTGTGTGTGTACATACATCTATTTCCTAGCTTGGTTCACTGAGAACCAGAAGTAATAATCACACCTCTACCAACTAGCATACATGTTGCTAGGACTGTCATTTCTATACATCATCATCCACTAAAAGGAACCTTACAGAGAGAACACTAACATGAGGGCTAAGGCAAAAAATATATAAGACGCTCTGCCCATAGAAAAGGTGGAGAAACAATGATCAACCTCATAATTACAAGCACCTCCATCCAGACTATGATTTCTCCATACCATTTCCCACTTAAAAAAAAAAAAATCAGGGCTCCTAGAAGGAATGACTGATAACATATCTAGAGCCGGAAATAAATAAAGTGAATCTGGAACACCTAGTTGTACCAGAACACAAAGCAACTATCAAAGTCATGGAGGGGGAGAGGGGTCATGTCAAAAGAATCCAGAAGACAACGTGAAGGGGTTCCCCCACTGGCCAAAGACAGGGCAATTTGAGCATCAAAAAGAATAATATCCACAGTGGATTAAAACAAATCAATTATGTTAAAATTCGTATGTCACAAGGGTACTAAAAAAGAAATTCCATGATCACTTCTGGTGACTACTGGGGAACCAAATGTTATGGAAACTGGTTAATAAAGGGAAATACTCTAGAATTTATCCTGTCTTTCCTATATACACTGTACTTTTTTTTTTTTTTTTTCGGATTACGGAGCACAGGCTCCGGACGCGCAGGCTCAGCAGCCATGGCTCACGGGTCCAGCCGCTCTGCAGCATGTTGGATCCTCCCGGACCGGGGCACAAACCCATGTCCCCTGCATCGGCAGGCAGACTCTCAACCACTGCGCCACCAGGGAAGCCCCAAAGCTGTACCTTTTTAAACTCATCATCTCCGACTTTTAATGGATTGTTTCATTCAATTCACACTTACTATACTGAATAATACATTTATTTTAAATAATTTCCCTTTCCCCCAAAATTGGTTGTCTTGATCAGATTTTATTTATATTATTTCCCCCTTTTAAATCAGAGATTCTACTGTTTATAATTTTTATTAATGAAAACTATCTCTTTCCTTGCTCTTTTAATCAAATATGACTTTATTCTTATTTGTAAAATATCAAGTCTTTCTACCGCTGAGATGCCTTGTTTTCCTACTAAATGCTCTGTTATTCCCTACTCTCCTTTCCCCCAGGTGGTAACAGCTTCAAAATACTTTTATAATACATGCTAAATACTTCATATTCTCTTACCTTTTCCTTCATGTTTTCTATCTCTTAATCTTTCAATTATATGCTTTGAGATTATTTCCTGCATTCATCTTCTATCTGTAATTCAAGCCTCAACTGTGACCATTCTCTTCTTTAAACTCTGTAGTTTGAAAACACATTTTTAAGCCCCAGGAAGACCTTTTCGAATTGCATCTCCTTAAGCACTTTTTACCATTTTAAAATTTCAAGTGTTCACTGATCTCCTGTAGTAGTTCTTTTTCACGGAGCATATGTTCTGATTGTTCAGCCTGTTCCTCATCTCTCTGTTGAGATGGCATTCTTTTTTCTCTGTTGGCTCACTGGTACTTAGGTGTGGTTGCTGAGATACTCTTAATGGTTAGAGTTCTTCAGGTGGTGAAAGGAAAAGGAGACTCTCACTCTGTATCCTGTGGTTTAAGGATAGGCTATCAAACTCCTTAAGAGGGACTGGGCTAGAGGAAACCTCTCCACTCTCACTCTTAATTCTTCATTCTCCTGGCCTGGAGGGTAGGAAAGACACTGAGGCCTCCAATCAGATCTCCCTTACCCTGATCTTTTGGGGGATGGGGGGAATGCAGGGAGGAGTAGACAGAGCACTTCTATAGCTGTCCATACATGTCATACATGCTCCAAACCAAGCTCTTTATAAATCCTTAGCTCTTTCATCTTTGCCCCGGGATTTGATGCTGTGCTGCAGTAGTGGTGACAACCTGGGGCTGCCCAATTAAAGCCACAGTGTTCAGGAAATGGGCAGGTAACACAGTTGCGCAAATAAGCAGATCTTCCCAGCAAACCCACAGTGGCCATGCAGTATAAGTAAGAAATAAACCAAGTTACTCATATTTTAGGTGTTATTACCACAGCGTAACTTAGCTGTAATAGAGTCTGACTCCATTTTTGATGCCTGCCTGCTGACAGCTTTCAAATCCCACTGTTCTCCCTTCCTCTTCTGCCCACATGTGGGCAAGGTGATAAGAAAGTCCAGGTGCTCCTTCCTTTGCACTGGCGGGCAGTTTAAATTACACAAGACCTGGCCTGAATGTGGAAACCCTCAACCCAGCCCTACCCCCTAACCACATAAAACCCCAAGATAGTCGCTGTTCCTTGTTTTCCCCCGAAAAGTTTATTATGTAAATGATAAACCTTTTCAGATCAGATCCTCTTGGTGTACATGTGGTATCTTCAGTCTCTACATCCAAATCAATTTTGGGCAGGGGGTGCTGTTCCACTACTTCAGGGTGACTACAAATATTAGCTTATGTGACTGATACACAAATTAGTACTTGAAGGTTTGTAATGAGAAACTGATAACAATCACAATAAAGGAAAAGACACTGACTTAGGGGTTGGGCAGTAGGCCACATGGAAACTATTATATCGGAGGCTAGAAAGTTAGTGATCCATGCTTGTAGTGGCAAAACATTTGGCAAAACTATCATGTGTGATAGTCTGAAAAGCAGATCAATTTACCCATGAAAACTCTTTTCTCTCTGACATAAAAACTGATGATTTTCCAGATACTGGCAGCTTTGTCACCATGGATTCCAGACTGACAGCATGTGGGACGTGATAAACATACTGTGTGAATTAGAAATACTCTGATATTGTTACCGCAGCATAAACTAGCCCATCCTGACTGATAACAAAAGGGGTATTCTTTACAACTTCCTCCTTCCCTCTATCCAAGTGTAGTATAACAGCACACAGAGGACTGCGTACAAAACTCTGTATTTGCTCCTAGGAAGAAATGAGTTGAGCTATTTAGGAGATCTCTGACTGTTGGAAGGTCCAGGGCTGCTTTAAAGTTGAAAACAAGCCTACTTTCATAGAAGGGCTGAAAACAAGACTAGCATTGTTTTAGACAGAGAGTACAGGGACAGGAAGTGTCTATTTTACTGGTCTCTAACTCTTGTTATACTGAAGCTTTTTTCTCATTGCATTGAAAAAAAATTAAAACAAGAGTTTAGGCCAGCTAATTCTAGCAGGTTTCAAAACAGTGATACACTGTTGTGTGAAATGAACGGGCTATACAGACTACATATGTGGTCCTATTTTTGATTTTTTAAAGACATATTTGTTTCAGTACTCATTTGTACAAAAAAGTCTAGAAATACACATACTCTAAAATGTTAACACTAGTGTTAATTAAAAAAAGGAGGCGATTAGACTGAGGCAGCTCTAATACATAAGCAAAGCCCAACCTCAGCCTAAAATGCCTCAAGGTTAAGAAATCAACACGTAAGAACAACCAATCACAAACAGCCAACCTGGCTTTCCCAAATAATATAGGTGCTTAAGCAATAGCCAATCAGATAATTCCCTTGCTTTGCTTCTGCCTCTTCTCTATAAACGTCTTTCCCCTAGCTCCTGTCAGCGGAGTATTCCTAACCATTTCTGGTTTGGTGCTGACCAATCTGAATCAATTTTTACTCAAATAAACTCTTAAAATTTTTAGTGTGCCTCAGTTTATCTTTTAATACTAGTCAATCTCTGAAATTGAGATAGTGTCTATTTATTCTCCTCTTATTTATACTTTCTGATTTTTCTAAAATGGACATATATTAACATAAAATAGAAGTTTTAAAAACACTGTGTATCATGTATGGAAGTTGTATATATGTAGAGCTTAATTTTCCTATTAAGGAAAACTTTTATTCTCTGCTACAAATGTGACAACTTTACTCTTGCTACAATATTTTACAATAGAATCTTCAATTTTCTCAAAAAATTGCTAGATGCAACATATAATCTAGTGATCTTTGAGCAGTCATTTTAAAAATAGAATTTTAAACATTTTAACCATGTACCAAAACATACTTTAGAATATTGTGAACCTTAATGCCTAAAAATAACAGGAGTCTTTGTAAGTGCGAACAGCATAAGACAGATAATAGAGAAAAGCAGTAGAAAACTAAAATAATTCTCTTACAGTATCAAGTTTAAGTTCTATATCCAAAATGAGTCAATATATGAAATTAAATCATTTAGTAAATGAGAAATATGATCTAAAGGACCAGCTAATAGTAAATGTATTCTTTTGATGTTCACAAATAATATAATGCATTCCTTGTGCTGTATCTTGATTGTGGTAATGGTTACATAACTAAATGCACATGCCAAAACTTAGGCAAATGTATGCTTAAAGCTACTGAATTTTCATGTGTGTAAATTACACTTCAATAAAGCTGATTTTTAAAAATCACAATTTTTTGCTAAAATTTTCAGATTATTTCCAGACAATTTTATTCAATGGCTTAACCATTCAAAACAGTCTGTTACATTATATGAACTTATAGAGAAAAAAAAAATCTATATATAGCAAAAGTGGAATCTCTTCCTCGTAAATTTCCTATCCCCAATACCCAGTAAAACTGGCTATAGAATTTCAGTCATTCTTCCTTTCTCTCACCTCCTTTCAATAGGCCATCAAGTCCTATCAATTATATACTTTCTTTCATCCCTACTCTACTGCCTTAGTTCATTTCTTTCTGGACTACTGCAGAAAGATTGATTGATTTCCTTGACTTTAATCTCCCACCTACCAATCCAAAATCCTTAACATAGAAAAAAACAATTATCTTGCCCCCGCAAAAAATGAACAAACAAAGCAACAATAATGTTAATAGAAACTTGTTTTAAAAAACTAAATTGCTTCAGAATGAAGCCCAAAATCCATGTCACTAAAGGTACTTTAAGGCCTCATGATCAATATCAAATCCTTCCCTCACAAAAAGCATGTATTTTATATCTCTGCCTGTAGAGTCATCCTCTCCTTTTCTGTCTGTGAAATATCTACTAATCCCTAAAAAAATCTAGTTTAAATATAATTTCCTCCATTCCCATTGTCCTCCTCTAGATGTGAATTCCTCTAGGCCAGGGTCTGAACCTTCTTCACTAAGCACCATGCCTGGCTCAGAGTAAATATACTTATGAATTGAATAAAGGAATAAAAACAGTATTATTCACTAAATCTATTTTTACTTTAACAAATTAACATTTTTTTCTAAGATAAAAAGCTTAGAAAATTTGATAATGTAGAAACTGTACCTTGTCTACATGGAAAATTAAATCCAGTTCACAGACGTTTTCAAAACACTTGTCTAATGTTTCCACAAATACCTAAAGAAAAGAAAAAAGGTTAAAAGCTTTTGAGAACTGAATAAGTTCATTCAAATCTATTACCTATAAGGCAGACAATTCTTAATTGTGAATTAAAACTTCTAACTCTATTATCACATTTCTTTTTTAAATTAAAAACTGTATTAAGTGCAAAAGGAATAATTATAGCCTGTACATCTAAACTATTTTTCAATACATTAATAAATGAAATACAATAAACAAAATAAACTTCACTGAAAAGTACTAAGACCTAAAAATTGTTAGCACCATTACTTACAAAAATACTGAAAAATACTCAAATCAGGCTCCCTATCTTCATATGAGGAAACAAGAAAGCTTGCCATAAGTATCTATCAAGCTAGATGGGCACAGTCCAAGTCTCAAGCACATCTAATATAGCCAATAATTTTTAATTAGCAAATCAGTATAAAAGATCACTAAAAATTAAACTTACGGAAAGAGCACAGACTCTGGAATCAGACTTACCTGGACTCAAACTCTGGTTCAAACACCTTGTACGACCTTGTGTGGGAAAGGGTTAACTCAGTAAGCCTGGGTTGTTCAACCCCTATATGTTTCCCAAAATGGCCTGTTTTCAGACGAGCCTTTGGCTAGTTCCTGGGAACTGAGCTCTGAGCCCTTGGAAAGTTCTGTCTGATAAGAGTGTTTCTGCATGCTTGAGGCCCTGGGCCACACAGTACCAGTGTGAGCAGACAGTTTATACTAACAGTGTGATTTACAATGAACATATTTTTTCTCTGAGGTTCTGGAGCTTAAGTAACCAAGGTCAGTCATGGAGGTGTCACATGCCTATGTGACTGACCCCCAATAAAAATCCTGGAAACCCAGGCTAGGGTGAGTTGCCTAGTTTGGAACACTTTGCACATGTCATCACATATCACTTCTGGGGGAATTAAGCACATCTTGTGTGACTCCAGTAGAAAGGGACAACACCTGGAAGCTTGCACCTGGTTTCCTCCATACTTCCCTTCATGTGCCTTTGATGGTTTTACTCTGTATACTTTCACTGTAATAAACCCTAACCATAAACATAGCAACTTCTGAGTCCTGTGATTCCTAGCAAATCACTGAGATGGTCTTGGGGACCTCTGATACAAACTTTCAAAAATTAATCTCTTAGGGCTTCCCTGGTGGTGCAGTGGTTGAGAGTCCGCCTGCCGATGCAGGGGACACTGGTTCGTGCCCCAGTCCAGGAGGATCCCACATGCCATGGAGCGGCTGGGCCCGTGGGCCATGGCCTCTGAGCCTGCGCGTCAAGAGCCTGTGCTCCACAACAGGAGAGGCCACACCAGTGAGAGGCCCGCGTAGCGCAAAAAAAAAAAAAAAAAATTAATCTCTTAAATTCCACTTTGCATGGTTGTCACGATTCTATCACTATTTCTGTATCCACTACCCTTCTCAGTGGTAATTTTCACAGATAGAATGGCCGTAAGTTTATCATTCGAACTGGGGGGTATTACGAGTAAAAGAGAGCATCTACTAATTATTATATTATAATAACAGTATGCAATGTTATTGTACTATAATAATAACCTGGAACAACAGATGTAAACCAGGACTGTTCCAAGCAAACTGAAATGTATGGTCACTGTATTCATAGGTGATCCTACCGGACAGAATAGAATCTAAACAACAGGCTTCTTGCTATAACTACTCCAATCTGAGGCCAATTTACACAGATCCACAATCCAAGGCTCCTTCCTGGCATCAATGTAGATGAATAAGACAGGTGAAACAATGTATTTAACTATATGACCATGATCAACATTGTCTTAGACCAAGGGTTGGCAAACTTTCTCTGCAAAGGGCTGGAGAGTAAAGATTTTAATTTTAGGCTTTGTGGGCCATACAGTATAGCACAAAAGCAGCCACAGACAATACATAAGCAAATGAGCATGGCTCTAGTCCAATAAAACTTTATTTATAAAAACAGGTAGCAGGCTGAATTTGACCTGCAGGATGTAATTTGTTGATCCTTGACTTAGATCAGGAGAAATAAAAGATCAGTAGTAACCAAGAATATACAGTTTTATACATAGTTTCATTTATGACAAGGCAAGTTATTAAGATGACCAAGTGTGGTGCATACAAAGGTAATCCTCAAGTGAGTGCCTAGTTTGTTTCAATTGTGTGATAAGTAGAAAATATATATTGTTGAGTACCTATCCAAACTCCCAACTTCATCTATTTCTCCTCAAGGTCTTGGTGACGTGGTCCATGAAATGACTTTATTCATTCTATTTCTAATTCTGACTCATTTTTCTTCTTCTTATAACACGTTCTTGTTATGAGGATAGAATGGGATAACGCTGCTTGAACAAAGAATAAGCATTTAACAAATACTGACTTCTTGAGGAGTCCAAAAGAGAAAACTTTCCCATTGAGAAAGATGAATTTATTTTTGACACAGTATCTCTAACATGGAAGTGGTCTGAATACATTTATAAACTCATAGTTAAATAAGTTACAGGAAATAAAACCATTTAAGTTCTATCCTTCAGTAAATTTTTACTGAAGTATAACATACGTACAGAAAAGTACACCACACTGTTTGTAGGAATGTAAATTGGCGCAGCCACTGTGTAAAACAGTATGGAGGTTCCTCAAAAAACTAAAAACAGAACTACCATATCATCCAGCAATTCCACTCCTGGGTGGGTATACAGCTGAAGAAAAAAAACCCACTAACTTGAAAAGATGCATGTACCCCAATGTTCATAGCAGCGTTATTTACAACTGCCAACATATGGAAGCAACCTCAGTGTCCATCAACAGATGAATGGATAAAGGCGTGGTATACTCACACTCACACACACACACACACACACACACACACAGAGAGAGAGAGAGAGAGAGAGAGAGAGAGAGAGGAATACTACTCAACCATGAAAAAGAATGAAATTTTGCCAGTTCCAACAACATGGAGGGTATTATGCATAGAGAAATAAGTCAGAGAGAAAGACAAATACTGTCTGTTATCACCTTCATGTGGAATCTAAAAAATAAAACAAACGAATGAATATAACAAAACAGAAACAGACTCACAGATATAGATAACAAACTAGTGGTTACCAGTGGGAAGAGGGAAGGGGGAGGGGAAAGATAGGAGTAGGGGATTAAGAGGTACAAACAACTATGTATAAAATTAGTAAGCTACAAGGATATATTATACAGCACAGGGAATATAGCCAATATTTTATAATAACTTTAAATGGAGTATAGTCTATAAAAATTGTGAATCATTATGTTGTATACCTGAAACCAATGTAATATTGTAAGCCAAGTATACCTCAATAATAAAAAAAGTACACAAATCGTAACAATGTACAACCTGATGAATTTTCACAAAGTAAGTACACCTGTGTAACCAGCACTTAATATTCAGGTGTTAGACTATTACCAGCACTGTAGAAGCCCGCTCATACTCTATTAGGCAACTATCAACATCAAGGGTAACTACCCTGCTTTCTAACATTAAAGATATATTTTGTCTATTTCTGAACTACTATTGGCCCTTGAACAATCTGGGCTTGAGCTGTGTGGGTCCGATGCTGCGCGCATGCTTAGAAACAAGTTTTTTTCAATAAATATAGTACTATACTACCCATGGTTGGCTGAATCCAGGGATGCGGAACCCACAGATACAGAAGGCCAACTGTAAGGGACTTGAGCATCCACGGATTCTGGTCACAGCAGGTCCTGTAACCAATTCCCGGCAGATACCAACTACCATACCAAGGGACAACCGTGTATTTAAATGGAATCATACAGTATGGAACCATATGAGTGGCTTCTTCTATTCATTGATTTGTTTGCGAGATTTATTTATTTTGTTACATAATATGAGTATAACAGTTCATTCATTCTTGTTGTTATACAGTGTGCTATTGCAGAAATATACCACAATGTATTTATCTATTCCATGGTTGACAGAAATTCGGGTCCGGCATGGGGCCATTACAATTAGTACTGATACTAATTCTTATATAAGTCTTTTAGTGAACATATATACACATATCTACTGAATGTATACCTAAAGTAGAATCACTGGGCCATGGAGCAGATAGGTTTTCAAAGCAATTATAAAACTTTACAATCCAGGGACTTCCTTGGCAGTCCAGCGGTTAAGACTCCACACTTCCACTGCAGGGGGTGCGGGTTTGATCCCTCTCAGGGAACTAAGATCCCGCAAGCCGTGTGGCACAGCCATTAAAAAAAAAAATTTACAATCCAAATCATAGTATATGGGAGTTCCCACAGTGCCACATCCTTGTCAACCCTGTATGTTGTCAATCTTTTTTTTTTTTTTTAAGATGTTGGGGGCAGGAATTTATTAATTTACTTATTTATTTTGGTTGTGTTGGGTCTTCATTTCTGTGCGAGGGCTTTCTCTAGTTGTGGCACGCGGGGTCCCCTCTTCGTCGCGGTGCGCGGGCCTCTCACTATCGCAGCCTCTCTTGTTGTGGAGCACAGGCTCCAGACGCGCAGGCTCAGTAGTTGTGGTTCACAGGCCCAGTTGCTCCGCGGCACGTGGGATCTTCCCAGACCAGGGCTCGAACCTGCGTCCCCTGCATTAGCAGGCAGATTCTCAACCACTGCGCCACCAGGGAAGCCCTGTCAATCTTTTAATTTTAGTCATTCTTATGGGTGTGTGGTGGTCTGTCATTGTGATATTCATTTGTATTTCCCTGAAGCCTAAAGAGATGGACCACCATTTCATATTTACCATTTTGATATCCTTTTTCATGATGTCTATTCAAGACTTCTGCTCATTTTTCTGTTCAAGACTTCTGCTCATTACCTGTCTTTTTCTTATTGATGTATAGAAATTCTTTACATAGCTAAATACAGTCCTGTCATACACACATATTACAGATACCTTTTCCTACTCTGACTTGCCTTTTCATTCTCCTAATAATGTTCTCGGAAGAACAGAAGCTTTAAATTTCAATATAGTCCAACTTATCAGCTTTTTTCCTTTATGGTTAATCTTTTTTTTGGTCCAATTTAAGAAATTTTTGCCTATAGCAAGGTCAGGAAGATATTCTCCCAGAAGAAAACAAAAGCTTCATGGTTTTATTTTTCATGTTTGGACCAAATCTATCTGGAATTAATTTTCGTATGTGGTGTGAGGTGGTCTTTCTTAATTTAAAATTATTATTAAACTTACTATTCAGAATAAAGTTTCCAGTATGGCTTTATTTTTTCATGTTTACTTTTTCCAGATCCACTGGTTTGATTACCCATATACTATAGCCATTCTTTCTTAACCATCAGAAGATGACTATCTTGGTGAAAATGCTGTCTGAATAGTTTCCCTTCACTTATGTGTTACTTATGAAGGATCAGTGGAACCCACTGAACATAGACTATATCTGACAAAGAGAGAAAAAAATTTCTTGGTAGCATTGAATGTGCCACTGGTGAACTATAATGTACAAAAAATATGAGCTGTCTATAGAGGCAGTATAGCAAAGCAGTGAGGAAACCACAAAGACCTGACTTCAAATTCCTCCTTAGCTACTACCTAGCTATGTGAGCCTAAGTCACTCAACTCCTCCAAATATCAGAACTATAAAATAGTTATACAACTATCTACCTTTCTGGATTATCTTAAAGATTTAGTTAAATAATTTAGATAAAGTGCTGAACACTGCCCAAAACACATCAACTAAACAAAAGCCAGTACTATTTACCTGGCTGTTCAAAACGTATGATTACAAAATTAAAACAGAAAGAGAACATTCTAATTCTACTAATAAACACTGATATAAAAGCAAGGTAACTACATACTGTGGTGTCCAAGTTTTTGGGATTTGCTTACTAACTTAGAAAGAAAAAAGGCTGTCAATATTTAAAACAGAACAATACCAAGTATGAAAAATGTAAATACTTTTTAAAAAAGTGCCCTGCAGCAAAATATCATTACAACTACATGTTCTTAACTTAGGGAAAGAATTCTTAAGATTTAAGGCATTCAAATGCTAAGTTTGGATGAAAACTTAAAAACCCACTTCAAAAAACTCTCCATTAATTTTCTTTTGAGTTAGCAAGAATTACTTAACGTAATTAGAATCTAGAGCCCCAAGGTAGATATACACTGCTGATTCGTTACATGGACAAGGTCAATACAAAACTAATAATCTACAAACTGAAGTTAAGAAATTAAGAAAAACAAATTAATGGGCCTTGGGGGTTCTAGCCAGGACAACCAAAAAAATAATAAAACTGCTGTTGCATTATATTTCACAAAGAGAAAGATAAAAAGACTAAAAAACTAGAAGTAACATGGTACATGGCACCCTCTTGTGTTTTATTTTTAAATGATAAAAGTTTAAAGTCAATTTCAATATAACTGTTATCTACTAAGTAGCTACTCATTAATCTCTGGCCTTGGGAATTCAAAAGCTGGTGGAAGAAAAATTACTTTTAATTTATTAAGAATAATATTTTAAGTTTTCCTTCATTTTAATAATTACATAGTTTTCCAAAAGTAAATATAAAAGATAGAGATATTCAGAAAAATGCCATATCCACATATAAACAGAGTTTCCCTTCCCTGTGCCCTTCTATCAACAAAACTTCCTTGTGTTTCCTTTACCTTTAATTACAAATTTATATGCCTGGATCACAAAGGGTAACAGGAATCTATTCCAAAGCAGCTTAGTACTTAAGAGTACTTAGTATTCTACTAAAATTCCAGCTTAGCCTCTGACTATGAAATCTAGGGCAAGTTATTTAATTCTAAGCCTCATTTGGGTATAATAATAGTGCCTATGCCATAGAGTTGTTTTAGTGATTAAATAATAAATATAAATGGCTTAGAACAGTATCTCACCAAAAAAAGTACTCAATATATTTTAGCTAGTATTATAATACTATACACAGATGCAAAAATAAAAATGTGCACTAGATAAAATAAATTCCACAAAAATATCCTTAAGCAATATCACTTATTTGGCAGGCTCTCCTTTAGAGTTTCTAGGGGAAAAAAAATTTTTTTTTCTGGGTTTGGGGAATTCTGTTAAATTTCAGGAGGAATTGCTCTTACTGTTTCTAATCTATAATATTAAATAAAATACGTAAATGTTAAACTGACATGTTGTAAGACAGGAAAAGTCTTAAGCCCAAGAATAGAAGGCATAAATTTAGGAATATGCCAAGAGATCTAAAAAAATTGTTTTTCAGTCAGCAGCAAGATGTTCTAGAGAGATACTGGCTTAGCTTAAGTAAGGAATCAAAAAATACCACCAAAAATGTACCAAGAAAGCTAGGGAATACAGACTGAACTTAAAATCAGATTAATTAGCTTTGAAGAACAACTATGAATACAGCACTGTTGCATATAATATTCAGAATCTTTTTAATGTATGGTGTTTAAGGTGTGTAAGTAGCACTCGGGCTAGCCTATGACTGGATTCTGAACTGGATTTCCACTAAACCTGACCTAGACACTAATGTGCCCATGAGGACGGATATTTTTCTAACAGTAAAAATAGAGACATTTATTGTGCATTTATTATGTACCAGTTAATTTAGACATATTAAACTCTTGACTTCAATATGAAAAAATTAAGAGTTGATGAAAGGACTGTCTTCTATATTGATGTCATAATGATTCTTTAAGAGTTCTTAAAGAACTCAATGATTCATATTGTGTGATTTATTTCTTTCTATTTTTTTAAATAAAATTTTTTTAAAAATTTAAAAGCTAACAATGATAATAGCACTTATTGAGTATATACTATTATGGCACTGCTATTGTTTCAAGTGCTTTAAATAGATTATTTTGTTTAATCCTTCACAGTAATCCCATAAGGCAGGTACTTTTTATCAACCATCTGCAGAAGAGTAAGTTAAAGTACAAAGTTAACTAACTACTAGCAGTTAGGTAGGAGAGTCTTCACTAAAATCCAGAAAGTCTCATGGCAGAACCCACACTCTTATTCACTAGAGATACTCCCTCCAACAACAACAAAAATCATCTTTTATTTTTAATATAGTAAGAGGTGATTATTCAGAAAATTTAGAAAATACATAAAAGTGTAAAGCAAAAATTTTAACTGTCCATACTTTTATCACTCAAATTAACAACAGTATTGTGCAAAGACTTCTTGTACTATAGGAAATTTAATTACATTGTAGTCTCTCCATTAAAGTGACTTAATATGATTTGTATGTTGGATTTAGACATCTAAGGAAGAAGTAGGGTTTTGAATTTATAAGGCTAATATATCAAATATTAATTTAGAAAATGAAAGTAGCCTCTGCATTATTTCTTTTGGTGCACAGAAGCTACTCCAAGAACATTTAAAAAACTCATATTGACATCAATTGTTAGAACTCCATTTAAACTTCCAAGCAAAAGTTGATTTTTTTAATGGTATTTGGCCTTGAAAGATATTCTCTTGTGTATAATTGAATATGGTACAATTGGTATCTTGAACAGACTTAAAACAAAATAAAATGAATAAAAATCTTAGCTTTTTCTTACAGAATAGCAACTAATAAGTATAGAAATCATGATGGGAAAATCACTATTTGGCAAACACCACAATAATTCTTTCAGGCAGGAATCATCAACAGATGCTAAAAGTAATGACCAAATTATGATTAGAAAAAGGATATTTATATACTCAAAATTATTCCCCATAGGATACTTCTAAGCACAAAGGGAAAATGGAAGTTTAAGTAGGTAAACCTGGCAGGCACCTCATTAACCAAGGAATCAGAATAAATACCACAAGTAATGGGGTAAAATGATATCATGTATCTCCTGAATATGATGCACTGAGAAGGACATAACATCACTTGTGATATTCGAAAATACATAATCCGAATTTAATCATTAAGAAACATCAAATCCAAACTGAGGAATACTCTACAAAATAGCTGGCTACGGGCTTCCCTGGTGGCGCAGTGGTTAAGAGTCTGCCTGCCAGTGCAAGGGACACGGGTTCGTGCCCCGCTCTGGGAGGACCCCACATGCCGTGGAGCAGCTGGGCCCGTGAGCCATGGCCGCTGAGCCTGCGTGTCCGGAGCCTGTGCTCCACAATGGGAGAGGCCACAGCAGTGAGAGGTCCGCGTACCGCAAAAAAAATAAAAATAAAAATAATTGTCTAGTACTCTTCAAAGGATCAAGGTAAGAAAGACATGAATGGAAGACAGATGAAGAACTATAACCGAGTAAAGGAAACTTAGGAGATAAGAAAACTAACACTCTATGTAACCTGAATTGAACTCTAAACAAGAAAAATTACATTAATGGGACAACTGGCAAATTTTAAATAAGATCTACAGATTAGATAATAGTATTCTATCAATGTAAATTTCCTGATTTTAATTACCTACTTGAGGTTATGGAAGATGTTAAATTTGAGGAATCTGGATGAAGATACAGTATGCAAAAATTCTTTGCATTATATTTGCCACTTTTCTAAGTCTGAAATAATTTCAATGTGAAAAGTTTTTTTTTTAATTTTTAAAGAAAAAAATGTTTGAAAAACCAAGCTCAAAAGGAACTCTTCTCCTCTATATCCAATCCCTCCCTGAAACCTACTATTCTACACTGAGAAATAAGGAATTCACCTTAAACCAAAGAAAAATACCAACATAACCTGAGTTTTTCACTCTCTCAAACCTACTTTGAAGGGGAAAAAAATAAATTTTAAGTTACTTCTAGCTCCAAAATTCTGACTTTAAGTACTTGAGTTCCAAAATACTTTCTTCACCACTATAAAGTAAGTAATAACAATGTGTCTGCTATCTTCTAGGCCCTGTGCTGACTGCTTTATATACATTAGCTCCAATTCTTATAACAATGCTGGCAAGGTAGGTATGAATATCAACATTTACAGACAAGAAAATTGGGGATGAATAAGCCTAAGTAATTTGCTCAAAGATATAGAACTGTTAGATGACATAGCCAATATTTAAACCCATACCACCTAACTCCAAACACAATAATGCCTCCCAAGAGGACTGCTGAGAGGTCAAAAGAACATGTAAATTAGAATGGTAAGTATCATCAAATTGTTACCTGGGTTTATCATTAAGAAGAAGCAATGTAAATAACTGAAAAGTGAATTATTACCTTTCCAATGACTGTAAATCAGACTTTTCAACAATGAAAATAAGATAGGAAAAGGATTTTAAGAGTGCTGAATCAGGCTTCCCTGGTGGCGCAGTGGTTAAGAATCCACCTGCCAATGCAGGGGACATGGGTTCGAGCCCTGGTCCAGGAAGATCCCACATGCTGCAGAGCAACTAAGCCCATGTGCCACAACTACTGAGCCTGTGCTCTAGAGCCCAGGAGCCACAACTAGTGAGCCCGTGTGCCACAACTACCGAAGCCTGCGTGCCTAGAGCTCGTGCTCTGCAACAAGAGAAGCCACCGCAATGAGAAGACCACGCGCCGCAACGAAGAGTAGCCCCTGCTAGCCGCAACTAGAGAAAGCCCACACGCAGCAATGAAGACCCAATACAACCAAAAATAAATAAATAAAATAAATTAATTAAAAAAAAAAGAATGCTGAATCACTCTAACAGTGTCCAATTCAAATTGTTTATAGAACTATTTTTTGGTTTCTTTCATATGTAAGAAACAAATATTATTAAAAACAGAAGTTTTTAATACTCTGGTAACACAGTATGGTGTAGTAAACACCATAGAATTTTCCTAAAATGATCCTGGGCATTCACTCTGGATTGCCTGGAAAATAAACAAATTGAGTCTGGGTGCTCTCTTTCTCCAGCAGGAGGAACTGCACCAGAACTCATCTCTCCATGGGACCAGGGGTTTATCCCACTCAATCCTCCAATAGGTGAGCTGCAACTTCCCACAGTTCTCAAGAGCTGGTCAGGGAGTTTTCCCAGGCAACTCTTAAAGACACGTGGCACCTAAACGTGTATAGCTCAAAGCTTAAGTAATGTATATGCCACCCCACTGACAAGGATGCTTTCAATGAGCCTACTCTTGTAATAAAAGAAAACAATGATGTGGAGTGGGAGGGGTGAGGCCTCTATTGGCAAATTATTCTATGTTTAGTAGTATATACATCAGCACAGCTTCCTATGAGATAGTGGAAAGATCAGGGGATCTTTCTTAAGTATTCTTGGCTTACAAGTTTCCTCAATTAAGCCTATTCTTTCACATAATTCTATCACAATGCAGAATTCCTTCAAAGCCATCAAAGAACATATAGGATAAATAGATTCACAAATTCTTGTAAAAATGAAAAAGAAAAATAAAAGGACTTCTTTACCCAATTCAGTTTGTGTACTGATGAAATTATATGCCTTCCTTATAAAATACATGCTTTAACGATAATGTTAGCTAAAAACCACTGACTATTTCAGGTCAGTCATTTAGCGACAGGCTTCACATACACCATCTTTTTTTAATGCTTTCACATGTTCTATGAGTTGGTATTATTATTATTACCTCCACTTTGCAGATGAACAAAATCAGGGTCAAAGAGGTTAACTAATTTGCCCAAAGTTATATAGCCAGTATAGAGAAGGGCCTGAATGGTTTTAACCACTACTACTTTGCTTTAATTCACTGATATTTCTAACAACTCATGAGGTCTATAGGCAGCATACTGAAACAGGCATACTTTACAGGTAAAAAATGCAAGGTCTATTAACATTAAATGACTTGCTCAGTATCATACTAAATTAACGCTAATAGCAATAAGTAAAATAACTTCACAAAACTCAGTCTAACGCTCAGTACTGTAGTACTGACAAATGCTATATACATAACAGTTCTAATTTATATACATATTCTAACACCATGGTCAAAACATATCTTTCTAAACCTAAAGATAAGTTTAGTTGTTAGTCCTCAATTTTTTCCTAACTATAACTGAAAAAGGCTGATGCTGATATAATTGTTACATGTGATACAGAAAACTGTTACAAAATTTGGAATTATCTAGTGAAATTTTATGCCTCCATATCAGCGTGGCAACTAACTTAATTGAGGGCAATATGACTGCTTATAAATAACTCAAACAACCAACATTAATATTTAATTAACTTCTATTCTCACTCTGTAAATATTTTAACACTTCCAATGACAACATGCTATAACAGAAAGGACTTCAAAAAAGGCTAGCTATCAACTCTGAAACTAGCTTATATTGTAATCAATATCACATTAAAATAGTACACACCAGAAACAAAAAAAGATCACCTTTTTCTCCCAACTAACAAAGAATTAAAAGAAAACAAAACAGAAGCTGATTATTCAACCTGGTGACATACTAGTATAATTCTCACATGGAATTTACTAAGAATTCCTTCTCTCAGATTTTATATAAGGTAAAAAGTCAAATCTGGGATAATACATACATACCTTAGAAACACAAAAGCTTTGCATAAAAATGTAAGCTTCTAATGATCATTTGAATTATAACATTTTTAATGTTCAAAAAACCAAAATGATAAAATTCAAAAAAAGTTTTTAAAAAATTTTAATTCTGGATGACAGGAATATAGGTATTTATTGTTTTATCCTTTGTGTTTTTCTGTATTTTAAACAGTTCTAGAAATGTAAATAAAAGTAAAATACAAACATTCAAAAAAAAACAAATGAAACTGTGTTTAGTTATCACATGTTGATGTTTACTAAGTTTTCTTGACCCATTCCCTAAAGAAAATACAAAACCAAGAGGCTTTGGTCTAAACTCTCTTGATTTATAATTTTCCACTTTTATTATATTTCTCAAAACTAGAGGATGGACAAAGCAAGAAAACCAGTTCTAAGTAAACTCTGAATAGCTGTTTCATGAAACAGAAGCAGAAACAATAAGCTACTCCCTTCCATCTTTGTTCACTCAACCAATGTTTTTAAAGTGCCTGACTTATGCATGCTCAGCACTCCCTCTTAAGTATTTAATGATCTGTAATAACCACCGGGGAAAGACAGCAACTACAGAACTTCCAACATGTTCAAGGTAGTGACAGAATTCATCCTTGTAAGGTAAAAAAAAAAACTTACAGAAAGTTTCTTTTTTTGTGACATGATAGATCAACATGTAATAACTCAATGGGATCTTCTTATAAAAACTGTTCAAGCCTACGTTAGAAACGGGACAATAAGAAAATCCTCCTGAAATTCTTTTTTCTGTATCTTATTTAATATCAAGACAAATTACCAACATTTCAAATAATAATGGCTAAAAACTTTTGCAAAACACAAGACATAGTTTCCATTTTCCACAAATACATGATAGAATTTACTTCAGATATGATGTAGGATATTTGTTTTTTGACAACTCCTTATATAATTCCCTTCTAAGACATAACAACCATGCTATCATAACCATTAAGACCAGCAACAGCATCAAAATAATAATCGATGAGGGGAGAACAATCTAGGTAGAAAGATCAGCAAGTACAAAGGCTCTGAGGTAAAAGCATGCTAGTATATCTGAGCAACAAGGAGGCCAGTGTCGATGGAGCAAAGGGGAAAAGAGTAGAAAATGAAGTAAGATACGTAGTAGGGTTCGGCAAGGGGAGTCAGATCATGTGAGGCCTCATGGGTCATTTATAAGGAATTTGGCTTTTACTCTTAGTGAGAAGGGAAGCCATTGAAGAACTCAAAATGGAAAAGTATAAAATGTAACATATTTGAATAGTATCACTCCGGTTGTTTTACTGAGAAAAGACAAAAAGGAAAGGACAGTGGAAGCAGGAAGACCAGTCAGAAAACTACTGACATAGTCCAGGCAAGAGCTGATGGTGGGGTGGACCCATGTGGAGGCAGTGCAGAGAGCAGTAAGTGGATTCTGCATAATCAACAGGATTTGCCAAAGAAGAAGACGTAAGGGAGATCAAGAAACTAAAATGAAGCAACTGAAGTAGTAGCATGCAAACCAGGTATCCTAGAAGCCAAGTGAAGAAGATACTTCATGAAGAAGAGAGTAATAAACAATCTTAATCAAATAAAGGAGGACTGATGAGAACCTTTGGATTCAGCAACAGTAAAGCTGAAAAACCTGATTAAAATGTGTTCAGGAAAGAATGGGAGAAGAAAAATTTGAGACATTGCATACAGAAAATGTTTTTAAAGTGTTTTGCTATAAAGAGAGGGAAAGAAATGAGGCAGTGGCTGGAGAAGGAAGTAGGGACAGAATTTTTTTTTTTTAAGATGGAAGAACATATTAACATATTATAGACTAGTGGGAATGATCTAGAGAGGAAAAAATGATACTGAAGAGAGAAAAATGCTAGAGCAATGAGGAAGAAGTAAACTAGTATATAAGTGGGTGAGTTGGCCTTAGCTAAGAGCAAAGTTCATTCATCTCTTATAGAAAAGAGTACAAGGACACAGATACAGAGTCTGTAGAAGTTCCCTTCTGATTGCTTCTGATTGCCTAGTGAACTTGGAAGCTACACATTAGAAGTGCTACAGGTTTGAGAGGGGAGGAGAATGTATCAGCAGTTGTCTAGGAGTGTGGGAAAGTGAAATGACCAGGGAAATATAATGTGATTACTGGGTAGCATTAAGGAATCACTGAGGTCAGAGATCATGAATTTAAAGTGAGGCCAGCATGTATGGTTATCTTTTTTTTCTCTACATATGTTCAGATGTGTGGATTCAGGCAAAGAGCTGAGTATATACAAGCCTATGATTATCATGATTGACCATGGAGTTTAAGCTGGGCAAGGAGAGTAAGACATCAGGAGGATCAGGGACAGTGAGAAGATAGATTTAAAAGACAGAAGGTCCCAAAGACACACTGAAAAGATATAAGGAACACAGGAAGAGAATACAGGATTCTGGATATAAACATGTCTATTTTTCTAAAGCTGCCATTTATCTATTAATAAACATTGAACAGTTCAAAAATGTACAACTATACCTAGAAAACTGTCAATAAAAATTTTTATCCTCAAAAAAAAAAAACCAACAAAAAAAGGGACTGAAGGTCCCAATGGGCTCAAAGAACTGTTGGAGTAACAGTAATTGTGATAAGAAAAAATAAGAGATGGTAGCAGAGAGTGGAAACTGTGAAATTAAGATGATGGAGGGACTTAAGTCTGGATAAAGACATGGTCTAGAAATGAACAGTGAAGTGGGGTAACGGGCAAAATTCATTGGAGAAGAGGAATTCCAGTTTGAAGATACCAGTGTACTGAATGAACTATCCCCATGAACGTTGAAATAACCAAGAATTATAACACAAGTAGTACTGGAGTGAATGTCAGTGAACTAAGAACTAAAATCTGTTAGGAGACAATTCTTCATGGGTGTTCCATTCCTGCACACCATGTGAACAGAGGTACTGACTGCCTTTATTGTGGATTATCTTTTCAAGCAAGCTCGTATAGCCAACAGCCCTGGAAAATAGATAGTATTTCCCTCCAAAGCAAAGGGTAAGTTTATCTATACTTTGCTTGGAAGATATTCTCTTCCTCCAGGACATGGGCAGATATGCTTCGTGTTCATTATAAAAGATTCCAGTTCACTAAGCTTGGGCTTCCTCTCCTATAACTCAATCCATTGTGTGTGCAGGTCTTACCTGCACCTTATCACGTCACACTTTAGGAACTGGGACTTGAGTAACCAGTGTAAGCAAATGCTGTCACTTTGACTACTGCTTTGGCTGTCAGAAATAAAGTCCTTTGTTTCTGGCCCCGAAATCTCCCATCTTCTGTCAGCATCCATGAAACTGTGGTAGTTAACTTGTTAGCTTGCAGATAGAGTAAAATATCAGACTATTGAAAGTTTTTGACAAAATCTCCAATGAATAGGGAGTGGGAATGAGAGATTACTGCAACCGGATTGGTAGAAGCAGGTATAGTTTGAGAATATGAGATAAAGTCTGGAGATGTTTTAGAAGAGAAAAAGGTCTGGAAAATGTAAAGAGAAGCAAAGAGAACACCCTCCAGCCTCAATGGTATGAAGAAAGTGAAAGAGAAAACTGCTGCTACTTGAGAGGGTGGCAGGTAGTTTCATCGGGGAAGCCAGATTTAACCTACAGCAAAAAGGTGAAGATATTAACAGAAGAGATTGAAGATAAGGAGAAATTTGCTGATGACTGACCTTGAGTTCCAGGGCCATTATGAAAGATTTTCAGGAGATAGAAAGAGGTGGGTTTGGGGGTTAGATCTGGATACATATGGTAAAAGACCTATGAGTGTTGGGGTTCTTGTGGTGACTTACATGAACAGGAAAAAAGGGCATGAGGAAATTAGTTGCAGTTAGTCTTAATTAGATTAAATGAATCTGTGCTACATCCCTCATCCCTCTTTTATCCACCCAACATCTACTATGGAACACTTATTTCTTACCAAACAAAACATCATTTTAGAAAATTTAGAACACAGAAGTTTAAAAAAATTGAAATGCCAAAATTGTTGTTTAAGACAGAAAGAGGCAAGTGTTAACTTACTTGAATTAGATCTAAAATGCCAAGTTCACTTTCTGAAGAATCCACACAGAAGACAAAATATAATGTTGCATAATGTCTATAAATCAGTTTGTTGTCAGATCCTCCAATTAATCTAAATGACAAAACAAAACAATTGGAATGTTATAGCTACAAAATAAAAAACATTTTCATTAGTTCAAGAAAACTGACAATTTGTTTAAAACCTTCTATAAAAAGAAAGGTAACATTTAATGACACAGCATTCAAGTGAACTAGATGGTTGTTTTCTTCAGAGAAGTCAAGTAAAAGATGCCGATGCTTAATATTAGTTCATTCATTCATTCAATTATTTACTGAGTACTTACTATGTGCCAGGTACTGAGAGTGGGTAAGGAGCAATAAACAAACAAAGAAAATATTATCAGAGTGGAAGGGACTACTCAGAGAATCAAAAGAGGATGATGCCACATTGATGGATTTGCTACTTCCTATTGGGTGTTAAAAGAGTTGATGTTTAAGCTAAGATCTAATGATAAGGAACGTGCCATGAAAAAATTTAGAGAAGAGCATTTCAGGCAAAGGTAAACTAATAAAAAGGCAATTTCATCAAGAAAGAAATATCTGTGTTCAAGAAAGAAAAAGGCCTGCGATCAATGAAAGATTAGTAAGCAATTAGGTCAGAGAAGTAGGCAGAAATGAGATCATAGGGCATTTTTAAGAGCTTACTAGATTTAACTCCATAGGTCACAGTAAGTTACACAGCTTAACACTGATTATCAACTAGGAAAAAAAAGTGACATTTCTTCATAAGTTTTGGACATATTTACCATCAAGATCTTCTCCAAAAACACATTTTGTTTTGGAATATAAATGCAAGAAAACTGAGCTAAGAGATACTCAATCCTTTTGCCAAATATTTTTATTTATGTTGACTGGAATTTCAGCATTTTAAAAATAATAATTCAGGAATTATTACAAACACCTTTCGTTTTTCTAAATACAGTTTCACTGTTCCATAGTTAAGTTTACAACAATTCATTCACCTTCTCAAAAGACCCTTTAACACTAACGAAACATAAAAAAAATCAAGGCTAAGTGTAATCAGAGCTAACTGAACATTCAAACAAGACAAAGGAAAATAACACCTATTTCTTTTTTTTTTTTTGGCTGTGCTGGGCAGCATGCGGGATCTTAGTTCCCGATCAGGGATCAAACCCATGCCCCTGGCCGTGGAAGCATGGACTCTTAACCACTGGACCGCCAGGGAAGTCCCTATTTGTCACTCAATAAAAGTAATACTAAATTCACAAGTTTTGTAGAAACAACTTCTCTACATATACACTCATTATTTTTTATTACTTTATATCCTCTAATACCAAAAGTGAAAATGATCTTTGACAAGAATTAAAAACTCCTACTATCTAGAAAAGGTATGCAATTTAAAAATATGTACAAGCACTTTAAAGATTCTCTGAGTGGTATTTATAGACTATCATTGCAACTGTTCCTTAAAAGGGACAAAAAGCAGCAACAGCAGACTTTACATCATCCTAAATCTGCAATTTAGTGATTATCTAATTTTTTGTTTGGATCTGCTTTAAAAGAAGACCAAACTTTTGAAAACTGTAAGCTGCAAAATGGCAATCAGGGCTTCCCTGGTGGCGCAGTGGTTGAGAGTCTGCCTGCCGATGCAGGGGACACGGGTTCGTGCCCCAGTCCGGGAAGATCCCACATGCCGCGGAGCGGCTAGGCCCGTGAGCCATGGCCGCTGAGCCTGCGCAGTCTGGAGCCTGTGCTCCACAACAGGAGAGGCCGCAACAGTGAGAGGCCCACATACCGCAAAAAAAAAAAAAAAAAAAAAAAAAGGCAATTAAAGTTATTAAAAGAAAACAAAATATTAATATAAGTACACGTTTATGTTATAATTTCATCTTTACACTATAGTACAATACTGATTCAAATTCTTGTATAGAATGCAATACACAACATAAAAGCTACAGAATTTTAGAAATCCTTAGTCCAAATATCTTATTTAACATAAGAAGAGAAAACTGAGGTACAAAGAATTTAAGTGACCTAACCAAGAAAACCAGCTTGTTAGTAACAAAACTAGGACTAAACCAGATGTGTAGCCTCATCTCTGATGCAATATTTGCTTTCTACTTTTTGTAAGGTTGGAAAAGAATAATTACAAACTCAAGTCATACTTCTTAGTTCAAACAGTGCCCTGGTTAGACCAATCAATTTCTAGCACTGTGCTGGGTGATTAATTTCCTGTGAGGTTAGAAGATTAAGGAGCTGAGATAAAGGGAAACGATGGTAATGGCAAACACAACTCAACTACAGTTTAAGAGAGATAAGTAAAGTACAATTAAAATACAAAAACAGAAAGCAAGTACATCTGTCTCAACTATTAAATTGGAGGCCTCGCGTTAACAGCAAAATTTACAAATCATAGGTGTGTATTTGCAAATTTAAGAGCAGCATGATATAACCTTTCAAGAAACGCAAGTAAACTTTCTACATCATAAAAAGTAATTTATAGTCAGGTAAGAATGAATTCTGTATTATGAAAACTGTTTTTCATAATATGCATCATACACCTTAAAAATACAGAAAAGTGTACGTTTCTCAGACTAATCTCTGATTATTCATAATGAGGTTCAGCTAAAGTTTAGTTTTTGAATTGTCACTGAGGAAATATCTTGTTAAGAAATTAAACATATAAATATGGGAAGGAATGTTTATGAAACTATTTGAGAACAAATTATTTTCATGAAACCCATTAATTTAAAACTATTTACAATAGTTGGCAAACTAATCATAAGCAATTTTTATTTATTCATTTTAAAAATAGAGAAGTCTTAGATGAATTCGAATCTGTCTATCTAGACACACATATATATTTGAAAAGCAGACGTCAGAATTGATCATAATATAAAATAAAGGGTGTTATCTAAATTCTTATGAAAACAGGTCCATTCACCCTAAGGAGTACTCTGTAGTCATTAAAAAGAATGAGTTTGCTTTAGATGGGTTTATATGCAGAGTTTTTCAAAGTATAAGTGCAAACAAGCAACACGAAAATCAGCATACATGTGTGATCCCGTAAGTAAAAATTTTTAAGGTTATACTTTTATATGTTAGTGCAAAATTAATTTTCTAGAAGGATACACAAGAAACTGGGAAGAAGGACTAAAGCTGGAGGAGGAAGACTTGGTCTACATTTTATACTTCCATGTAATGTTTGAATTTTTGCCATATGAATATATTACCTTTATATAAAATACCTTTATAAATTTTTAAAAGAAAAAGATTAAATACCTTCAAAAAATTATTTAAGTTAGATTTATAGTTAACATAAATGGCAATTAATTCCCCCAATCCAATTAATCAAATTAGGAAATTTTAAGATAAAACGATTAAACAGTATATATTTTACTCATATAGTCAAAGATTAGAAATGTCCATTAAATGCTTTACTTACAATCCTCCTTCTAGGAAATTACAAACATTTTCATCTCTCTTAGATACCAAATGGAATGTCTCCCTGATGATTTGCTGTTGTGTATCTTCACTCTGAGAAAGAATAATTCATATATGTTAGGATCTAATTTCTAGGTTTAACAGCATTATAAGAATTAAAAAAATAAAAGGTAGTAGTATCTGTCTGGGAAATTCATCTAAGAGTGCAGTCCTTGGAGAACTAACCTATCATACCTTAAAAGAAACAAAACCCAACATTTTAAAATTAAAAACAAAACAAAAAATCAGCAGTTTATAGTTTACCACTTCACTAAAACTTATTTCTCAGCTTCAGAAACCAACAAGAAAAATATCAGACACATGAATTATAGACACTAGTAAAAGGGACACTAGATATTAACTAGTCAAAGCCCATTGTTTTACAAATGAGTAAACTGAAATAAAGAGATGAAGTTATAAATAATTCACATAGCTAATCTATATTTTAATGGAAGAAAGTACAGAAGTTTGGAGCTTCCAATTAAGTAAGTTTAACTAAATGCAAATTGAAGTAAGAGTCTATCCATCTTACTCATTTATATATAAGCGCTGCCTAAAACCAAGAATTGATTCACTAGTATTTATTAAATTCACCAAGCAATTCATATCCCAGTAAAAAAGAGTCAGCTTCTCAAACACTGCAATAGAAAACTGGAAAATAGAAAATCATGAACAGGAATTTCACAGGAAAGAAAATATGATGGTCCATAAACAAATAAAAGGATGGTAAACCTCATTAGTAATGAAGTGAAACACAAGTTAAAGTAACAATGAGATAACTCCACATGTACCATATTAGCAAAAATGTAAAATTATGACACTATCAAATGTTGACAAAGATGTGGAGTCAAAGAAACTCATCCTACCAGTGGGAAGGTAAGTGGTATAACCACTTGGGCAAAAAGTTTTACAATCCAGCACTCACTCCTAGGTACAATGATAATCCATATGAAACCGTTGTTTTTGAAGGTCAAAAACAATAGAAAATTGGCCAACTACATATATATAATAAATTCTTAACCTGTATACAAAGAAGCACAAAGAAGAATGTTCATAAAAGTACCATAACAACAACAAAAAGCTGAAAACAACCCAAATGTCCACCAACGACATATAAATTATGGTATGCTTTTTTAAAATTAATTAATTTTTGGCTGCATTGGGTCTTCGTTGCTGTGTGCGGGCTTTCTCTAGTTGCGGCGAGCATTGCGGTGCATGGGCTTCTTATTGTGGTGGCTTCTCTTGTTGTGGAGCATGGGCTCTAGGCATGTGGGCTTCCATAGTTGTGGCTCGTGGGCTCTAGAGCGCAGGCTCAGTAGTTGTGGTGCACGGGCTTAGTTGCTCCACGATATGTGGAATCTTCCCAGACCAGGGCTCGAACCCATGTCCCCTGCATTAGCAGGTGGATTCTTAACCACCGTGCCAACAGGGAAGTCCCTGTGGTATGCTTATAAAATAGAATCCTATAAGCAGTAAAAATTAAATCAGTATATTATACCCATCAATATGAATGATTCTCAAAAGTTTAATGTGGAAAAAAGGAGTTACCACAGCTCAAGTTGCCATTAAAAAAATACCATAGACTGATGGTTTAACTAACAGAAATTTATTTTTGCACAATTCTGGAGGCTAAAGGTTCAAGACTGAGGTACCAGCATAGTTGGGTTCTGGTGAGTGATCTCTTCTTGGCTGGACCACCTTCTCACTGTGTCCTTACATGTCCTTATGGGGAAAAACAGCAAGAACAGGTTCTCTGGTAAGGGCACTAATCACATCATGAGGGCCCCACCCTCATAATCTCATCTAAACCTAATTATCTCCCAAAGTTCCAATCCCAAACACCATCAAATTGAGGGTTAGGGCTTCAACATGTGGATCTGGGGGGTACACAATTCACTCTACAGCAGGGGAAAAAAGTAAGTACCAGAATGATATGTAATCATTCCATTAGTATAAAATTCAAAAACAGGCAAAACTAAATTTTACGTAGTGACAGAAATTTGGGGGTGATAAAAATAAAACTATAAAGAAAATCATGGAAATGATTAACAAATTTCAAAGGAAGAAACAAAACTGTCAGTCACAGATGAAAAGATTTTCCACATAGAAAATCTAGCATAATTTACACAGAAGTGTTGTAATTAGTAAAAGGTTTTAATCAGAACACAAAGAAAGACATTATATATAATTCTACTGCCATTCTAACCTTCTGCAAGTATGAGTTGTAAAATATAATTTTAAAAAGATAACATCAAAAACCATGCAGTGCCTAGGAATAAAGGAAACAACAAAAAAAATGCAAGAGAAAATGTAAAACTTTACTGAAAAAATTAAAGAATACCTAAGTAAATAAAACAATGTACAATGCCTATAGATTGAATGATTCAATATTATAAAGATGCTCAATCTCCCCAAAATGCTCCAAAGACTTAAGGCAATTCTAATCAAAATCCCAACAAGGGTGTAGGGGGAGAACTTGAAAACCAGTATGACTCCAAATGTGACTCCTCTCATGACTTACATATGAAATCAGAGGACTAGAATAACAAGACACTCTCAAGTGGAATATAAGAGGACCTGCTGACCAGATTAAGAATTATTGTAAAGCCACAGTAATTAAGGCAAGATATTGGTGCAGAAATAGGGAAATTGACTGATGGAACCAGAAACACACCCACATATAAATATAGTTATTTAATTTAAAACAGAATACTCACTGCAGATTAGCAAGGATGGAAGGGCATTTCCATAAATGGTGCCAGGATAAAAATTTTTCTTTTTGTTCTAATACAATGAACTTCTAGCTCTCACATACTCAAAAATCAATCCCAGATTGATTAAAAATAAATGTCAATGGTGAAGCTACAAAAATTTTAAAATATAATACAGAAGAATATCTTTATAACATTGTAATAGTGTTGGACTTTCAAATAAGACACAAATAACGATAACCATAAAGGAAAAGGTTGGCAAAATTGATCACATCAAAAGTAAGCACTTTTTTTTTAACTTTTTAAATTTATTTATTTATTTTATTTTTGGCTGCGTTGGGTCTTTGTTGCTGCGTGTGGATTTTTCTCTAGTTGCAGCAAGTGTGGGCTACTCTTTGTTGCGGTATATGGGCTTCTCACTGCAGTGGCTTCTCTTGTTGTGGAGCATGGGCTCTAGGCGTGCAGGCTTCAGTTGCTCCACTGCATGTGGGATCTTCCTGGACCAGGGCTCAAACCCATGTCCCCTGCATTGGCAGGAGGATTCTTAACCACTGTGCCACCAGGGAAGCCCAGTAAGCACTTTTAATGCTCAAATGACACCAGAAAAAAGAATTAAGAGAGCTACAAACATGACAAGCATATCTGCAATACATAAAAACTTACAAAGGAATAGTTGCTAGCATACATAAAGAACACTTAAATGCTAGTAAGAAAAAGATAAACATCCCAATAGAAAAATGACTTGGCAAAATGTAAGACCTGGAATACATCAAACTAAAAAGTTTCTGTATAGCAAAGAAAACCATCAACAAATAAGTAACCTGCTGAATGGAAGAAAATATCTGCAAATTATATACCTGATAAGAGGTTAATATCCAAAATATATAAAGAACTTATACAACTCAGTAGCAAAAATACAGAAGCAATCCAATTTAAAAAATTAGGACAGAAAATCTAAATAGAGATTTTTCCAAGGAAGACATACAGATGGCCAAAAGGTACATGAAAAGATGCTCAACACCACTAATCATCAGGGAAATGCAAATTAAAACCACAATGAAGTATCACTTCACACCTATTAGAATGGTTATTATAAAGATGCTAAAAATAATGAGTATTGGCGAGGAGGTGGAGAAAATGGGACCCTTGTGTACGTTGGTGGGAATGTAAATTGGTGCAGCTGCTATGAAAACCAGTATGGACGTTCCTCAAAAAATTAAAAATAGTACTACCACATGACCCCGCAATTCCACTTCCAAGTTTTTATCTGAAGAAAATGAAAATACTAACTTGAAAAGATAAAAACACTCTCATGTTCATTAGGACATTACACACAATAGCCAATATATGGGAACAACCTAAGTGTCCAACGGTGTCCATGGATGGGTAAAGAAAATAAAATGTGATGTATATAAAGGCAAACCTTGGAGATATTGAAGGTTTGGTTCTAGACCATAATAAAGCAAATATTATGATAAAGGGAGTCACATGAATATTTTGGTTTCCCAGCGAGTATATGTTATGTTTAAGCTATACAGTAGTCTACTAAGTGTGCAACAGCATTACGTCTAAAAAAATGTACATACCTTAATTTAAAAATATTTTATTGTTAAAAACTGCTAACTATCATCTGAGCTTTCCATGAATTATAATCTTTTTGCTGGTGGAGGGTCTTGCCTCAGTGGCTGCTGACTCCTCAGGGTGGTGGCTGCTAAAGGCTGGGGTGACTGTGCCAATTTCTTAGAATATGACAACAGTAAAGTCTGCCTCGCTGATGGACTCTTCCTTTCATAAAGAAGGAATCATGCAATGCTGTTTGATAGCATTTCACCCACAGAAGAACTTCTTTCAAAATTGGAGTCAGTCCTCTCAAACCCTGCAAATACTTTATCAACTAAGTTTATGAATTATTCTAAGTCCTTTGATGTCATAACAACAATCTTTACAGAATCCTCACCAGGAGTATATTCTATCTCAAGAAATCACTTCTTTGCTCATCCTTAAGAAGCAACTCCTCATCCACTCAAGTTTTTTATCATGAGACTGTAGCAATTCAGTCACATCAGGTTCTGCTTCTAATTCTAGTTCTCTTGCTATTTCCACCACAGCTACAGTTACTTCCTCCACTGAAGTCTTGAATCCCTCCCCTGCAAGTCATCCATGAAGGCTGGAATCAACTTCTTCCAAACTCCTGTGAATGTTGATATTATGATCTCTTCTAATGAATCATAATGTTCTTACTGGCATCTAGAATGGTGAGTCCTTCCCAGAAGGCTTTCAACTGACTTTGCTCAGATCCATCAGAGGAATCACCATCTATGGCAGCTATAGCCTTACAAAATGTATTTCTTAAAGAAGAAGAGCTGAAAGTCAAAATGACTCCTTGATCTGTAGGCTGCAGAATGGACACTGTATTAGCAAGCATGAAAATAACATGAATCTCACTGTACATCTCCATCACAGCTCTTGGGTAACCAGCTGCACTGTCAATGAGCAGTAATATTTTGAAGGGAATCTTTTTTTTCTGAACTGTAGGTCTTAACAGTGGGCTTAAAATAAATTCAGTAGACCATGTTGTAAATAGATGTGCTGTCATCTGGCTTTGTTGTTCCATTTATAGAACACAAGGAGAGTAGCACAATTTTAGCATAACATTAGCATAACTCTTAAGGGCCCTAGGATTTTTGGAATGGTAAATGAGCACTGGCTTCAACAAAGTCACCAGCTACATTGGTCCCCAACAAAAGTGTCAGCCTATCCTTTGAATTGTTGAAGCCAGGCGCGTCCTAGATGGCATCTTCTTCCAACAGAAGGCTCTTTTGTCTACACTGAAAATCTGTTGTTTAGTACAGTCACCTTCGTTCATTATTTTAGTTAGATCTTCGGGATAACTCAGTGTAGTTTCTACATCAGCACTTGCTGCTTCACCTTGCACTTTCATGTTATGGAGACGGCTTCTTTCCTTAAACCTCTGCTAGCTTCAAACTTTTCTTCTGTAGCATCTTCACCTCTCTCAGCCTTCATATAGAGTTGAAGAGTTAGCGCCTTGCTCTGGATTAGGCTTTGGCTTAAGGGAACGTTATGGCTGGTTTGACCTTTTATTCAGACCACTAAACTTTCTTCACATCAGCAATAAGGCTGTTTCACTTTCTTATCATCCGTGTGCTCACTGCAGTAGCACTTTTAATTTCCTTCAAGAACTTTTCCTTTGCATTCACAGCTTGGCTAACTGGTGCAAGAGGCTAAGCTTTCAGCCTACCTTAGCTTTCAACATGCCTTCCTCACTAAGCTTAATCATATCTTGCTTTTGATTTAAAGTGAGAGACATGCAACTCCTCCTTTCACTTGAACTTAGAGGCCACTGTCAGATTATTAACTGTGTCTCAGGGAACAGGGAGGCCCAAGAAGTGGGAGAGAGATAGGGGATTGGCTGGTGAGTGGAGCAGTCAGAACACACACATTTGTTTCGCTCTCTTATGTGTGTGGTTCGTGGCATTCCAAAACAATTACAACAGTAACATCAATGATCACTATCACAGATCACTATCACAAAGATAATAATAATGAAAACTTTTGAAATATTGCGAGAATTACCAAAATATGACATAGAGGCACAAGTGAGCAAATGCTGTTAGAAAAAATGGCGCCAACAGACTTGGCTTGAGGCAGGGCTGCCACAAATCTTCAATCTGTAAAAAATACAGTATCTGTAAAGTGCAATAAAGCAAAGTGCAATAAAATGAGGTATGCCTGCAAATTTGTGTTGTTTTTAAGTCACTGAGTTTGTGGTCATTTGTTAGAGCAGCAGTATAAGTGAATACCAGGCCATACTGAAAACAGGGTGGGTTAAGAAAATGTCAACAAGCCAGATGTTGAAATCCCTAGTCCTTTTCTTCAATCAGTTCCCAGAATTCCTACAGTTAGGCCTTCGTCAGCCTCCAGGCTAAAGCCTGGAACAAACTTCTCCAGGAACTGTACCTAGATCTAAAGTCAATGACGTTGGAGGTTCCAACTTCGGCAGAAACTGTTATCTGTTCACCAAACTCTACTTCCCAAGCACACAATTCAAGAATATTTTCCACCCTCCCTTGAATTTAAGGGAGCCATACAACTCAGTTTTGGACAACGTGATGTGGTAGGCAGTTGCAGTGGTATACCAGAGCTGGCCCAACTGAAAACAACAGTGCGTTATCTCTTCCCATTTCTGCATTCAGTCACATGATGTCACTACATCACGCTGGTAGCATGAAACTGACCATAATGGAGTACTTACATCATGTAGCCAATACTACAAAATAGAGTTCTTTCCTCCCAGGTGAGCCAGTTGTTAAAAATACACTGTCCATGTACCTACTGGTCATCTGTATGTCTTCTTTAAATGCAAATCAAAACTATAGTGAAGTACCACCTCACACCAGTCAGAATGGCCATCACTAAAAAGTCTACAAATAACAAATGCTAGAGAGGGTGTGGAGAAAGAGGAACCCTCCTACAGTGTTGGTACCAATGTTTTGATAAGCTGGTGCAGCCACTATGGAGAACAGTATGACGGTTCCTCAGTAAACTAAAAATAGAATTACCATATGATCCAACAATCCCACTCCTGGACATATACCCGGACAAAACTATAACTCAAACAGATACATGCACCCGTATGTTTATAGCAGCACTATTCACAATAGCCCAAACATGGAGACAACCTAAATGTCCATAGACAAATGAATGGCTAAAGAAGATGTGGTACATATACACAATGGAAAAATACTCAGCCATAAATAGAACGAAATAATGCGATTTGTAGCAACATGGACGCAAATAGAGATTATCATACTAAGTGAAGTCAGAAAGAGAAAGACAAATGATATCACCATATGATATCACTTATATGTGGAATCTAAAGTATGGCACAAATGAACCTATCTACAAATCAGAAATAGTTTCACAGACATAGAGAACAGACCTGTGGTTGCCAAGGGGGAGGTGGGTGGTGGAGAGAAGTACTGGGAGTTTGGGATTAGTAGATATACTACTAGCAGCAGATATACTACTAGTAGCAGATAAACTTCTATATATAGGATGGATAAACAAGCTCCTACTGTATAACACAGGGAACTATATTCAATATCCTGTGATAAACCATAATGGAAAAGAATGTAAGAAAAAGAATGTCTACATGTGTTTAACTGTGTCACTTCGCTGTACAGCAGAGACTGGCACAACACTGTAAATCAACTATACGTCAAAAAAAACTTCTTTTAATTTTAAAAATATAAATTTTTTTTTTAAAAAATAGACCATCTAGGGGCTTCCCTGATGGTGCAGTGGTTAAGAATCCGCCTGCCAATGCAGGGGACACAGGTTGAAGCCCTGGTCTGGGAAGATCCCACATGCTGCGGAGGAACTAAGCCTGTGTGCCACAACTACTGGGCCTGTGCTCTAGAGCCCGCGAGCCACAACTACTGAGCCCACATGCCACAACTACTGAAGTCCGCATGCCTAGAGCCTGTGCCCTGCAACAAGAGAAGCCACTGCAATGAGAAGCCTGCGCACCGCAACAAAGAGTAGCCCCTGCTCGCTGCAACTAGAGAAAGCCCGCATGCAGCAAGGAAGACCCAATGCAGCCAAAAATAAATAAATAAAATAAATTAAAGAAAACAATGCACCATCTAAGCCTCACTCATAAAAATTCCTGCACAATCTTCCATGTTAACTAGATGCAGAAGTTCCATTAACATCATCTCAAGAATGACAAATAAATGCCCACAAAGAAGGTTCTAGCTGATCAGAAACACCAATACTATATGTGAGTGAGAAATAAACTTTTATTGTGTTAAGGCACTAAGACTGGGGAGATTGTTGCTACAGCAATTGTTACCCTAGCTAAACTGCCTAGCCACACTGTCTCAAGTAAAGCTCATATAGATAACCTCTACTCATGGATTCAGCGTTTCCAATTAGTTTTCAGTATCCTATCTTTACACAGAAGTCAACCAAAGATTAGTGGACATCAAAAGACAGCTCGAACATAAAAGCTAAGGACAAAAGTAGGGGAGAAGAGCAACTGAGAGGAAACAAACCAAGTAGGAAGAAGAAAAATTTTAAGTATATATCATTAATACCAGAGAGATAAGAAAAGATAATCCAACTATGAAACAGGAACAGCATAACACAAAACAGTAACATTCAGAAAAATTTTTTAAAGAGTTCACGTAAATTAAAAATATACAGAGAAATTTTAAAATTTGGGGTAAAGGATGGAAAATAAAGTGAGAAAATCATTCAAAAAATAGGACCAAAGGGCGGAAAGACAGAAAATAGAAGAGAAAGGATAACAAAAGTAGAACAACAGTCCAGAGGAATGCTGAATAAAAGGAGATTCAAAAAGAGAAGAGAGCAAACTGAGAAATTTTTCAAGGAAAGAAAACAAGAACCTCCAGAATTAAAGAGCCCATCAAGGATCCAGCACAACTAATGAAAACAGACTCATAGCAAGGGTCTATGAAACTTTAGAAATTGCTGACAAACAGGACTCTACATATTTTCTGGACAGTAAAAACAGATCATACAAAAAAAAAAAACCAGATCATACACAAAGAACAGGTAATCAGAATTGCATCAGGCTTTTCGATAACAATCCTGGAAACTAAAAGGTAATAGAGCAATGCCACCAAAATTCTGAGGAAAAGTTATTTCCAACCAAGAATTCTACAGGCAGTCAATGTAAAGTTATACTCTTTTCAGACATGCAAGATCTCAAAAATAATCTACCTCCCATGACCTTTCTCAAGAAGTTACTGGAGGAAAACTCCTGTAAGCTCCACCATGGTAAGGTAATAAACCAAAAAAATCAAGCAACAAGGGATCCAACACAGGAATAGGCAAAAGGAATACCTAAGATAACAAAGATCCTAATATGACTGCCATAAAACAGGTCCAGATTGGACTTGGTCAAAGGATTCCAGGAGGGATTTCTTCAGGAACATGAAACTGATAGAAGATGTATATGACTGAGACAACTGGCAAAGACATGAATTAGTGATAAGTAAATAAAAAACTTGATCAAAGGAAAAGGCGACTGTATCTGCAAGGAAAATGAAATGTCAGGAAAGGAAAAACTAAGCACAGTTTACAACATGGTTCAGCTGAGGATGTTTACACAAGAAATTAATATAAACACCAAATACTGATCTAATCAAAATTATGAAGTAACTATGAAAGGACTGGTAGGATACAGAAGCTGGGTGGGAGGGGTGGAAAAGGAGCTAAATAATCATTTTCAATAGCAGAAGTCAACAGATCACGCCCACAAGTGAAAAATCAGGCAACAAAACAAGCATGTTATTTAGAGACATGTAATAATCACTGAATTATCAAATATAAGTACGTACCTGTGGGAAGGGGGAAATGAGACCATGTTGTTTTTTCATTATAAACCTTATAGAACTATTATATTCTTTAACCTATGCTAATGTATAACTTTGATAAGCAAGCTAAAAATAAAAAAGGGAGGGAGGAGAGTATGGATTCTGCAACCAGACTATCGGGGTTTATTCCTGAATATGGTCTATATTAACTGGGTGACTTTGAGCAAGTTACTTAACCTCTCTGTGCCTGAGTTTTCCTCATTTGTAGCAAGAATAATAGTATCTACCTCACAGAGTTGTTGTGAAGATTGAGTTAATATATATAAAGCTCTTAAAAACAACAGCTGGGGCTTCCCTGGTGGCGCAGTGGTTGAGAGTACGCCTGCCGATGCACGGGACGCAGGTTCATGCCCCGGTCCGGGAGGATCCCACATGTCGCGGGGCGGCTGGGCCCGTGGGCCATGGCTGCTGAGCCTGCGCATCCGGAGCCTATGCTCCACAACGGGAAAGGCCACAACAGTGAGAGGCCCGCGTATCGCAAAAAAAAAAAAAAAACAAAAACAAAAACCAAAAAAACAACAGCTGGGGCTTCCCTGGTGGCGCAGTGGTTGAGAGTCCGCCTGCCGATGCAGGGGACGCGGGTTCGTGCCCCGGTCTGGGAAGATACCACATGCCGCGGAGCGGCTGGGCCCGTGAGCCATGGCCGCTGAGCCTGTGCGTCCGGAGCCTGTGCTCTGCAACGGGAGAGGCCACGACAGTGAGAGGCCTGCTTACTGAAAAAAAAAAAAAAACAGCTGGCACATAATAAGTATGGATTAACACCTACTTACTTTAGAAAATCTGCCTCCAGGCCTTGTTAGAATTCTAATGATAGTGTAAAGGTCTTAGAGAAGTTTTATTTTAAGGAAAGTTATCTTTTTGCATTATATTATTGTTTATAAACAAATAACAGGTTAAATATGCTGAACCTTAATTATGTTTCACTATTTTAACAGTGAAAAGAATTTCTCATATGAACTTCAAGACTGTTACTTGGAATCATCTTTCTTAAAATACCAACCAATACTCAACTAAGAAAATCAATACTGGTAAGAAGTCTTGAAATTTTAATCAAATAACTAGTCTAAGCTAAGATTAAACAAATTAAGTCTCTGCTTACATAAGACAACTTCCCTTTCTTTAAAAATCAATTTAATTTAACAGCTTTCATAAAGAAGCCTGGAGCTTGCCTCAGGCTGATCAGATTTCCTAACACTATGTTTCATAACAAACATATATTTCAGTCAGTCACAACTCCCAGATTACATCATTCTAAAGACAACTAGAGTTACATAAAGGCAACAACTTTTATTATTTTAAATACTTCTTAATGCATGCTGAAAATTAAATTTTAAAACTTCAGTATCCCACTAAACCTTATCTTTTCCTATGTTTCTTCCTTGTTCCTACACATATATCATAAAAGGCAACTTTAAAACCCAAACTTTCCTCTAATCAAACAGTAAATATGTCATTATTCTCTTCCCTCCCTCCCAAACACGAAGAAATTTTTTCTAAAATGCATTCATTCGGGCTTCCCTGGTGGCGTAGTGGTTAAGAATCCACCTGCCAATGCAGGGACATAAGTTCGAGCCCTGGTCTGGGAAGATCCCACATGCCGCGGAGCAACTAAGTCCGTGAGCCACAACTACTAAAGCCTGCGTGCCTAGAGCCCGTGTGCCACAACTACTGAAGCCTGCGCACCTAGAGCCTGTGCTCCACAACAAAAGAAGCCACCACAATGAGAAGCCTGCGCACCGCAATGAAGAGTAGCCCCCATTTGCCGCAACTAGAGAAAGCCCGCAAGCAGCAACGAAGACCCAATACAGCCAATAAAAGAAAAAAAAATGCATTCATTCACTCCACTGAATGTTGGAATATCAAGAATTACCAAGATGAAAGAGAAAGTTTCTTTTCCCAAAGAGCTTAAAGCAAGAAATAAAATAAATATAACTACTTAATATTTTTATTTCATGTTCTTTATCTTGCCTTTTTTATATTTCAAAAAAGAAATAGATGTCTTTATAATAAAAGGGGGCAATCCCTGACATAAGAACAGCACAAATAATATACTATAAGAAGGGGAACAAATGATTTTCAGCAGTAAGATTATTTTCAAAGAAAAGTGACAGATATCTAGGAACGGCCTTAAAGAACAGATAGAATTCAGAAATGCAGAGAAGAGGGAATGTGAAGTTACATGATATTGAAGGCAGAAGGAAAAGTTTGGGCCAAAGCATGGAATCAAGAAAGCAAGCAGCATATATGAGGAATAATAATTAGTTAATTTTGCAAAAGGAAGAGGACTGTTTTTCCTAAAAGGAAGAGAAGTTTGAAAACTAAGCCTCAGAGCACTCCAACATTTAGGAATCATGAAGAAGAGAAGGCCCCAGCAAAGAAAATTCAGTGGTTTTTTTGCCAGACCTCTCCCAAGTAGGAAGTCTGGCTGAAGATTTGATATATGTGAGTAGGCTTCACTTTAGCCTGAGTGTATAAAGAACAGTCATCATGGGGCTACCCTTAAATCCCAAACAACAAGCAGGGAAGAGGGCACCTGCAACAGAAATTATATTAACACTTGCCCAGATATTTCATTAAATTGCTTTGAACTCTCTGGCAACCCCTCCGACAAAAAAAAAAAAAAAAAAAAAAAAAAAAAAAACAGCTGGCACATAATAAGTATGGATTAACACCTACTTACTTTAGAAAATCTGCCTCCAGGCCTTGTTAGAATTCTAATGATAGTGTAAAGGTCTTAGAGAAGTTTTATTTTAAGGAAAGTTATCTTTTTGCATTATATTATTGTTTATAAACAAATAACAGGTTAAATATGCTGAACCTTAATTATGTTTCACTATTTTAACAGTGAAAAGAATTTCTCATATGAACTTCAAGACTGTTACTTGGAATCATCTTTCTTAAAATACCAACCAATACTCAACTAAGAAAATCAATACTGGTAAGAAGTCTTGAAATTTTAATCAAATAACTAGTCTAAGCTAAGATTAAACAAATTAAGTCTCTGCTTACATAAGACAACTTCCCTTTCTTTAAAAATCAATTTAATTTAACAGCTTTCATAAAGAAGCCTGGAGCTTGCCTCAGGCTGATCAGATTTCCTAACACTATGTTTCATAACAAACATATATTTCAGTCAGTCACAACTCCCAGATTACATCATTCTAAAGACAACTAGAGTTACATAAAGGCAACAACTTTTATTATTTTAAATACTTCTTAATGCATGCTGAAAATTAAATTTTAAAACTTCAGTATCCCACTAAACCTTATCTTTTCCTATGTTTCTTCCTTGTTCCTACACATATATCATAAAAGGCAACTTTAAAACCCAAACTTTCCTCTAATCAAACAGTAAATATGTCATTATTCTCTTCCCTCCCTCCCAAACACGAAGAAATTTTTTCTAAAATGCATTCATTCGGGCTTCCCTGGTGGCGTAGTGGTTAAGAATCCACCTGCCAATGCAGGGACATAAGTTCGAGCCCTGGTCTGGGAAGATCCCACATGCCGCGGAGCAACTAAGTCCGTGAGCCACAACTACTAAAGCCTGCGTGCCTAGAGCCCGTGTGCCACAACTACTGAAGCCTGCGCACCTAGAGCCTGTGCTCCACAACAAAAGAAGCCACCACAATGAGAAGCCTGCGCACCGCAATGAAGAGTAGCCCCCATTTGCCGCAACTAGAGAAAGCCCGCAAGCAGCAACGAAGACCCAATACAGCCAATAAAAGAAAAAAAAATGCATTCATTCACTCCACTGAATGTTGGAATATCAAGAATTATTATTATTTTAAATACTTCTTAATGCATGCTGAAAATTAAATTTTAAAACTTCAGTATCCCACTAAACCTTATCTTTTCCTATGTTTCTTCCTTGTTCCTACACATATATCATAAAAGGCAACTTTAAAACCCAAACTTTCCTCTAATCAAACAGTAAATATGTCATTATTCTCTTCCCTCCCTCCCAAACACGAAGAAATTTTTTCTAAAATGCCATAAGTTCGAGCCCTGGTCTGGGAAGATCCCACATGCCGCGGAGCAACTAAGTCCGTGAGCCACAACTACTAAAGCCTGCGTGCCTAGAGCCCGTGTGCCACAACTACTGAAGCCTGCGCACCTAGAGCCTGTGCTCCACAACAAAAGAAGCCACCACAATGAGAAGCCTGCGCACCGCAAAAAAAAAAAAATAAAATAAAATAAAAAAAAAATAAAAAAAAATAAAATAAAATGCATTCATTCGGGCTTCCCTGGTGGCGTAGTGGTTAAGAATCCACCTGCCAATGCAGGGACATAAGTTCGAGCCCTGGTCTGGGAAGATCCCACATGCCGCGGAGCAACTAAGTCCGTGAGCCACAACTACTAAAGCCTGCGTGCCTAGAGCCCGTGTGCCACAACTACTGAAGCCTGCGCACCTAGAGCCTGTGCTCCACAACAAAAGAAGCCACCACAATGAGAAGCCTGCGCACCGCAATGAAGAGTAGCCCCCATTTGCCGCAACTAGAGAAAGCCCGCAAGCAGCAACGAAGACCCAATACAGCCAATAAAAGAAAAAAAAATGCATTCATTCACTCCACTGAATGTTGGAATATCAAGAATTACCAAGATGAAAGAGAAAGTTTCTTTTCCCAAAGAGCTTAAAGCAAGAAATAAAATAAATATAACTACTTAATATTTTTATTTCATGTTCTTTATCTTGCCTTTTTTATATTTCAAAAAAGAAATAGATGTCTTTATAATAAAAGGGGGCAATCCCTGACATAAGAACAGCACAAATAATATACTATAAGAAGGGGAACAAATGATTTTCAGCAGTAAGATTATTTTCAAAGAAAAGTGACAGATATCTAGGAACGGCCTTAAAGAACAGATAGAATTCAGAAATGCAGAGAAGAGGGAATGTGAAGTTACATGATATTGAAGGCAGAAGGAAAAGTTTGGGCCAAAGCATGGAATCAAGCAAGCAAGCAGCATATATGAGGAATAATAATTAGTTAATTTTGCAAAAGGAAGAGGACTGTTTTTCCTAAAAGGAAGAGAAGTTTGAAAACTAAGCCTCAGAGCACTCCAACATTTAGGAATCATGAAGAAGAGAAGGCCCCAGCAAAGAAAATTCAGTGGTTTTTTTGCCAGACCTCTCCCAAGTAGGAAGTCTGGCTGAAGATTTGATATATGTGAGTAGGCTTCACTTTAGCCTGAGTGTATAAAGAACAGTCATCATGGGGCTACCCTTAAATCCCAAACAACAAGCAGGGAAGAGGGCACCTGCAACAGAAATTATATTAACACTTGCCCAGATATTTCATTAAATTGCTTTGAACTCTCTGGCATTTTCCCCCACAATGTATAAAACTGTGTTAAAAATACTTAGCACAAGAAAGAAAGCACTCAATAAATGACAGCTATTATTAACACTCTAAAATTAACATCTACCACACTAAAATGTTTCCCACTTTCAGTGGCAAAAACCTTATTATTTAATTTAAATAACAAACAGCTGAGAAGGTGATAGACCGAGAGTCTGAAATATTTAAAGAGAAAGCCTGAACAGTGGTGGAAGCTGAAAGGTCTGAAAACTCAAAAACAAAGTAAAATTTGGGGAGGAAAGTTGGAGTAAGGTATCTAGACAATTCAATGGGAAAAGAATAGTCTTTTCCACAAATGGTACTAGGAAAACTGAATAGCCACATGCATAAAAATAACATTAATCCCTAGCTCACACCCTGCACAAAACTTACTCAAAAAGGATCACAGACCTAAGTGTAAGAAAACTACAAAACTCTTGGAAGGAATTATAGGTACTAACCTATATGACCTTGGATTCGACAAATCTTTCTTAGATGTGCAAAAAAACACAGGCAAAGGAAAAAATACATAAATTGGACGACATCAAAATTAAAAACCTTTGCACTGCAAATGATATCAGCAGGAAAGTGAAAACAACAAAACAGGAAGAAATATTTACAAATCATACATCTGTAAGGTACTTGCATCCAGAGTATATGAAGAACTCTTACAAACTCGATAACAAAAAGACATATAACCCAACTTAAAAATGAGCTAAGGATTTGAAAAGACTTCTCTCCAAAGATATGCAAACAGTCAATAAGCACATGAAAAGATGCTCACTGTCAGTGTCATTAGGAAAATACAAACCAAAATCACAATGAGATACCATTTGACATTCACCTGCATGGCTAGAATCAAAAAGACATATAATAAAATAACAAGAGTTAATTAGGGACTTCCCTGGTGGTGCAGTGGTGAAGACTCCATGCTCCCAATGCAGGGGGCCTGGGTTCAATCCTTGGTCAGGGAACTAGATCCCACACGCATGCTGCAACTAAGAGTTCACATGCTGCAACTAAGGAGCCCATGAGCTGCAACTAAGGAGCTGGCAAGCCACAACTAAGGAGCCGGTAAACTGCAGCTAAGGAGTCCACCTGCTGCAATAAAGACCTGGCACAACAAAATAAATAAACAAATATTTTTTTAAAAAAAGAGTTAATGAGGATATGGAGAAATTAGAACCTTCATACATTGCTGATGGGAATGTAAAATGGAATAGACAGTCTGGAGAACAGTCTGGTAGTTCTTTAAACAATTAATAAACAAAGTTACTGTATGACCTAGCAATTCCATTCCTAGATACACACCCAAAAGATGTGAAAATATATGTTCACAGAAAAATTTGTACATGAATGTTCACAGCAGCACTATTCATAGTAGCCAAAAAGTAGAAACAACTCAAACATCCATCAACTGATAAAGGGATAAACAAATGTGGTATATCTATACAATGGAATATTACTTGGCCATAAAGAAGAACGCAGTACTGATATGTGCTGTGACATGAGGGAATCTTGAAAGCATCATGCTCAGTGAAAAGAAGCCAACCACAAAAGACTACATATTTCATGATTTCATTTATATGAAATGTCTAGAATAGGCAAATCTAAAGACACAGAAAATAAATAAGTGGTTGCCAGGGGCTGGGGGGAGTACAGATTGGGGAGTGACTATTAATGGGTATGAGGTTTCATTTGGTTTGATGAAAATGTTCTAAACTTAGATTATGGTGATAGTTGCACAACCATGATTACCAAAAACAAAATCATTGAATTGTACACTTTCAATGGGTGAATTTTATAGTATGTGAATTATAAATTATATCTTAAAGTTTTTTTTAAATGTTAGGTAATTCTTTAAAATTAAAAAAAAAAAGCTGGGCAAGTTTTTTAGCTTTCTCCTTAAAACATCTCTCAATGAAACTCTTCTCTGGAAGAATCCTGAAGGACTTTGTATTTTGTAATAAGAAGGAAGTTCATTCCAAAACAAGGTCTACAATTCATTTTGAGGAAATAGAGTATCTGAGAACAAGCTCTGGAATGTTCTACAGTCCCTAAGTTATATAATTTTCCAACTAAGGATAGGAATTAGAAAGAAGTAGTAATAATAAAAGTAATAATAATAAAAGTAGTAATCAAAGTTATTATTTATTTAGGTAAAGTATTGAGTCTTTATTATGCATCAGGTTTTATAAGTATTTTCTTATTCAATCTTCATTTAAAAAAACATTTTTCAAAATAAAAGTCCACAGTAGAAGTCTAGTTAAATAAATTATGATACACTATACAACAAACTATTATGTGGTCATTAAAAAATTATTTTCTGGATATAACACCAAAAGCACAGGAGAAAAAAAAAAAAGGTAAGTTGGACCTCACCAAAATTAAAACCTTTTGTGCATCAAAGGACACTATCCTTTGAAAAAGGATACCATTCCTTGGGTGAAAAAGCAAACCACTGATTGGGAGAAAATATTTGCAAATCATATATCTGATAAGGGATTGATATCCAGAATGTATAAAGAACAGCTCAACAACAAAAAAATCAAACAGCCAGATTATAAAGTGGGCAAAGTACTTAATAAAAGTAATAATAATAAAAGTAGTAATCAAAGTTATTATTTATTTAGGTAAAGTATTGAGTCTTTATTATGCATCAGGTTTTATAAGTATTTTCTTATTCAATCTTCATTTAAAAAAACATTTTTCAAAATAAAAGTCCACAGTAGAAGTCTAGTTAAATAAATTATGATACACTATACAACAAACTATTATGTGGTCATTAAAAAATTATTTTCTGGATATAACACCAAAAGCACAGGAGAAAAAAAAAAAAAGGTAAGTTGGACCTCACCAAAATTAAAACCTTTTGTGCATCAAAGGACACTATCCTTTGAAAAAGGATACCATTCCTTGGGTGAAAAAGCAAACCACTGATTGGGAGAAAATATTTGCAAATCATATATCTGATAAGGGATTGATATCCAGAATGTATAAAGAACAGCTCAACAACAAAAAAATCAAACAGCCAGATTATAAAGTGGGCAAAGTACTTAAACAGACATTTCTCCAAAGAAGCTATACAAATGATCAGTAAACACATGAGAAGATGCTCAATGTTACTAGTCAGTAGAGAAATGTATCCTATGACCCGTGTTCATAGCAGCATTATTCACAATAGCCAGAAAGTGGAAGCAACCCAAGGATCCCCTAACAGATAAATGGATAAACAATGTGTGGCACATACATATATGCAATGGAATATTATTCAGCCTTAAAAAGGAATGAAATTTTGACACATTCGACAACATAGTTAAACTTTTGACACATTCGACAACATAGTTAAATTTTGAAGACATCATACTAAGTGAAATAAGCCAGTCATAAAAGGACAAACATTGTATAATTCCTCTTTCATGAGATTCCTGGAGTAGTCAAATTCATTGAGACAGAAAGGAGAATGGTGGTTACCAGTGTCTGGGAGAAGGGGAGAATGGGGAGTTAAGTGTTTAACAGTGTACAAAGTTTCAAGTGGGGAAGATGAAAAAGTTCTAAAGATGGAGGGTTAGTGATGGTTACACAACACTGAGAATTTACTTAATGCCACAGAGCTATATATACTACCTAAAATGGTAAATTTCACATTACATATATTTTAGCACCATAAAAAATTATTTTGTAACAATCACACTAAGATATATTGATGACAGGAAATGGAAGAATATATGTGTGGTGGGATACACTAGCAATCTTCCCCACTTAATTAGACAGCACATAGTAATCAAAACAATTCAGTGGGTCTGACACACAGATAAAGAGCCCTCTCCTTCTGGGTAACAAAGGGAACAATGACTGACAGCTACTGATTTTTGAATTACAAGGCTCGAAGCAAGGCAGGAAAGATGTAGATGCTTCGCACAATATTAGAGGTGGTTTAGTGGCTTCACATAAACTTTGCTCATCTATAATCAAGGCTGTGAGGTGTCTGGGAAAAATAAATACTTTTTTTCTTGAGTTGTATTACTTCACAGGTTACTTAGGAAACGAAACCAGCTTGACCACTGGTCTCATTAGTATAGAGGTTGCACAGAATTGAGCACTCACTTTTACCTTCATTCACTGTGTTAGCTCTCCTACCTCTCCAAACCAGGTAGAGAAGAAAATAATTGAGCAGAGTCTCATTACTGAGCATCACTGACTCTCCTGCAGAGGCCAGAGGCATTGTTCAATTGTGCAAAATACAAGTAGGATTCAAGGAGAAATACCACTTCTTGTGGAGAGCATGTTAGGGATGATGTCATCAGACTGAAAGATTCGAAGAGACTGTGTGATTTGGCATATGGGCATGATCTGTCCCTGTCTTTCTCTCTGACTTCATCTCTTGCCACTCCTCCCTGTGATCACTCAACTTGCCTTCTTGCTATTCCTCAACACAAATTTCAGACCCATGTGAGGGATCCTGAACCTCTTTCTGCCTGAAACATTCTTTCCTCAGCTGTTCTCAAACACTCCCTCACCTCATTCAGTTCTCTTCTCAAATGTCAGGTTTTTAAAGAGGCTTTCCTTGATGATTTTATTTAAGATAGCCTCTCCTCCATCATTCTCTATCCCCCTACACTGTTTCATTTTTTTTATAGGCTAATCACAGTTGTTACATAATTTGTTTATTGCCTATTTCCTATCACTAGAATGTAAACTCATAGGGCAGGAAGGACATGAGTCTTACTCATTACAATATTAGCAGTGCTTAGAACAGGGGCATACAAACAACAAATAGATATCTGTTGAAGGAATATGGGCAGAGGAAGAGAGCATAGAGAGTGCAATGGACAGGTCAGATAGTATCCAAAAAGGCCACTCCTACTTTCAAAGGACTAGGTCCATATGTGCCTCCCCTTGGAGACTTAAGAACTTAACACCTGATGGCTAGTATACCGGCCTTTACTCCTCCTACACTGCAGTATTCTTGAGCGTTGCCTGATCCTTCAGTAAATAAAGTTGTTTATCTATATTGCAGTTCAAAGGATTTGGTAAGAGGAAGGCTCATAAGGCTGAATGTGTAATTTATCCTAATTTGAGAGTTTTACACAACAAGAAACTAGAAGGGGACTGGCTCCTCTAGGTGGTCTACAACTCAGAATCACCTTGGCTTAGCAGCAGCAGTGAAGAAATCCATAACCCAAAAAGCACAAAGACAACTCCAAGTGTTAAAGAATGAATTCTTTGACTTTATAACAAAAATTAGCAAATATTGCCCTTTGGGATCAAAAAAGGGAAGGGCCCTGATACACTCAGGTTACTTACAGAAGTTAAACTATGTGGGGAAAAAAAAAGATATACACAGAGAAAAAAATACATGCAAATTATTAAAGTGCAATTAACATACACTATTGTATTTTTAAACATTTAACAATAGAACAGCCAGACATTAACCAGATATTTGGTTATCTTAAAGCCACAAGTGTTCCATAAATCCAACAACAGCTTCAATGCATTCTTTGTGTTAGTAATGTCTAAAAGGTATATACTCTTCATCGGAATATTCTGACAGAAAATATTTAAGAAAAAATAAACAAGAAATACACTATCAATAGTTATCAATGGGTGGTGAAATCAAGGATGTCCCTAGTGATCTTTTGTTTTTTTGGCCACGCCATGTGGCATGCGGGATCTTAGTTCTCCAACCAGGGATCGAACCTGTGCCCCCTGCATTGGCAGCGCGGAGTCTTAACCACTGCACTGCCATAGAAGTCCCCCAGTTAACTTAATACTTAAATATTTTCCATGTAATCACAATAAAGAAACTTATTTAAAAATTAAAACAATAAATAATTGAACAATCAACTTTACCAAAGAAACATAATACAGCCACATTATACAAGACCTTTCTCAGTCCTGAAAGGCAGAGGAATGAACTATAACACTGTCCTATTTATAACCTTTTCCCCCAAACCAATAAAAAAATCACTGTAATCGTGAACATTTTATTTCTTCCTTTCAATACAATTTTCAACAGGTTTATTAAACTTAATTTTTTAAAGCAAGTTTTCAAGCATACTACCCAGAAAAATTGTGATTATATTTGAACTTTTCAATGATCCATTGGTGCAAGGAATACCTTGAACTAAGTAAGATCTTTTGTGGCACATGTTCAGAACCACGTATTATCAAGAACCATTCCTGATAGTAACATCCTCAGAAGCAATCTAAAATTACAGAGGAAAAAACTACCTATTCAAAAGAAATAACGTGAGCTAATGAAGAGAGAATAGTGGACACTTCTTTGCCTACCCACATCCACTCTTCTCTTCCACCTTTCCAACAGAATACCAATTTTCTTCATGTTTCCACCCTCCTCAGCTGCAAGGGTGGATGGATCCCCATCCGTATAAGCTGTTACTGGTCTTGGGTAGAACTAATCAGGCTGAAGGGAAACACACAGCCCAGGATTACAGGAACAGATCACTCTCTCCTTGTGCATTTTATTGATTACAACTGATTTCAAGGAGGAAATCAGTCTTTGGACATCAATTTTGTGAAGAGGAGGGCAGAGAAAGAGAAAGAAACTGGATCTATGATGAAGTCATTGATTTGCTGAATCAAATAATTTTGTAGTTTGTCTACTAGTCTGCACTTCCTATTCTGTATCCTAACAAAGTTCTTTTTAAGCAAATTTGAGTCAGGTTACATAAAACCCAACTTACTAGCCAAAAGCATCCTAACGCATATGGAAGGAAATCAAATCATTTTGAATTATCTTGTTAACAAAAGTCAAATTTAATATGTGTTAATACCTTAATTAATACTTAGAACTGTTGACAACTACGTCTCCATCATAAAAATAAGTTTAAGTATCCCATGTCACGTTGCCTTAATAGCTGCCAAAAAAAGACATCAGTAAACACCAATGCATCTTTCTTAAAGATTTTTTAAAAAGAAAAAAAGTTATACATACTTACACTTTATATTTTTTATGTAAATACATTCAAAAAAAAAAAGGAAAGAACAATCTGAGAGTTCCTTCTAGGGCTTGCATTTGGTTGACAAACAACTTAATAATCAGACATAGTTTATAAGAATATTGAGACAACTCGTGTATGTAAGAGCTTGAAAACTTTCTTGTTGCACTTTGTGTGTATGCTTATACATACACAATTTTTTATATGTGTAGACACAACTAAGATAATTAATATTAAAAAACACTTTTATTTTATTACAGATATTCACCAAAGGATATGCCATGGTGCATTAATAGCATGAGAATCATAACCCAAGAGCTTTTTTTTTTGCTTGCTTGATGGCTATGTAAAAATATATCTGGTGGGGCTTCCCTGGTGGCGCAGTGGTTGAGAGTTCGCCTGCCAATGCAGGGGATGCGGGTTTGTGCCCAGGTCCGGGAGGATCCCACATGCCGCGGAGCGGCTGGGCCTGGGAGCCATGGCTGCTGAGCCTGCGCGTCCGGAGCCTGTGCTCCGTAACGGGAGGGGCCACAGCAGTGAGAGGCCCGCGTACCGCAAAAAAAAAAAAAAAAAAATCCTTTTGGTATACAGTAGGTAATAAATA
>NW_020173108.1:3335631-3473420 GCF_003031525.2 Neophocaena asiaeorientalis asiaeorientalis
GCAAAAAAAAAAAAAAAAAAAAATATATATATATATATCTGGCTTACGAAATATAAATCTCATTAGTCATTTATAGTAATACACAAATATTGCCAAGCAAACATAAAAACACTAAAGTTTACTGTTGCCAAGTGCTATGGCTAAATATCAATTAAAGAACAAACCAAGAAAAACATTTGAACTTCTGCAGTCATAGCTCAAGGATACAGAAGGTAAAAACAAAAGTGGATGCATTCTAATGTAAATTGATACAGCCACTATGGAGCACAGTATGGAGGTTCCTTAAAAAACTAAAAATAGAACTACTAAAAATAGAACTACCATACGACCCAGCAATCCCACTACTGGGCATATACCCTGAGAAAACCATAATTCAAAAAGAGTCATGGAGCTTCCCTGGTGGCACAGTGGTTGAAAGTCCGCCTGCCGATGCAGGGGACACGGGTTCGTGCCCCAGTCCGGGAAGATCTCACATGCCGCGGAGTGGCTAGGCCCGTGCGCCATGGCCGCAGGATGCATTCTGAGTCCACCCTTGAAATCTTAACGTCTGACTCTAGCCGAATGAATCAAAAACTTCAGTTTAGAAAAACTGGTGTGACTTCGTATGTCCCTCACATAACAGCAGGTTGGAGGCACAATCAAACCTAAAAATCTATTACAGCGGGAACTGGAAATATGTACTATTAAAGGGTAAAGATGAACATATAAATTGTCGTATCATGAGGGAGGATAAATAAGAAATGGAAATCCAATGCAGTAAGGGAAACTGGTTCGCAAATGGTTAAACAGTTTTCAAACTCCTCAGTGTCAAATCAATATTGTTGGACTCAAATCTCAGCATCCTATCAGAGTACAGAACTGGTACCCCAGCCACACACCTAGATATCCCTTAATAAATTAAACTAAAAACTCAATATTATTGGATATCTACTTCTTAAAGACTTCTTTCAACTAAAAACAAACAGTTGCAGTTACAGCTATTTCATCATTACTTCTGTCCTAAAGGCATGGATTCTTAAAACTTCTAGTTAATAAAGGACTGAATTTTAAGAGTTGGAAGGGGGACTTCCTGGTGGCACAGTTGTTAAGAATCCACCTGCCAATGCAGGGGACACGGGTTCGAGCCCTGGTCTGGGAAGATCCCACATGCCGTGGAGCAACTGAGCCCATGGACCACAACTACCGAGCCTGCGCTCTAGAGCCCGCGAGCCACAATTACTGAGCCCACACGCTGCAACTACTGAAGCCTGCGCGCCTAGAGCCCACACTCCTCAACAAGAGAAGCCACCGCAGTGAGAAGCCCGCACACAGCAACAAAGAGTAGCCCAAGCTCACCGCAACTAGAGAAAACCAGCGTGCAGCAATGAAGACAAACGCAGCCAAAAAAAAAGAGCTGGAAGGAACCTTAGGAAATCATTTCTAATCCACACTCCATCTCAAGCTAGGAAACTCTGATGAATGCATTTAGCAAAGATGTATGGAGTTCTTTATATTCAAAGCTGAATGTTGATTGCTGGGGGTAACACAAGTATATCTAAAACCTGATACCTTCCTTTAAGGAATCTATACGATGGTCCAAGGAATTTTGGGATGCGAAATAGAATATTATACCATAATAAAGATAAAAATAAAATCCTAAGAACCAAGAGAAGTCTTTAAGCAAGATAAAAGGATTCAGTGGATGCTTAAGTGATGTTTGAGTTAAGCATGGAATCTAGACATTTGGCAGTGGAAGGGAAGGACATTCCAGGCAGTGAGAATAGAATAAACTCTGATGCCCTGTACATGCAGACTTCATTTCCAACTCCTCTTTCCTCACATAGTCTGCTTTTGCCAGTCATCTTGGCACCTATTCTTCCAATAAGACAGGTTCTTCAAACAGGCATTCCCTCCTCAGGGCCTTTGCATCTGCTGCTCCCTCTGCCTGGAAAGAACTTCCCCCAGATACCTGCAAGGCTGCCTTTCTCACCTCCTTCAAGTCTTTGCTCAAATATCATCTTCTCAGTGAAAACTTACCTGACTATCCTATTTTAAAGTGTCATCCTTGCATTCCCTATCACGCTTCCCTGCTCTATTTTTCCCACAGCACTTATTATTATCTGGCATGGTATATATTCTACTTATTAGCTTTGTCTATGCCCCTGCTGAAAGAGCAGAAGTTATCTCTTTGTTCACCTCCAAATTTTAAAACACTGCCTGCACATGGTAGGCATGACATGAACATTTGCTGACAAACAAATGGAATAAAGAGTGAATAAATGAACTGACTGAATGAAAAAGATTTCTGCCCTCAAACAGGTTATGATCTATCAGAGAAAGCAAATATATAAATAAATAAATTATCTTAAATTATTCCTGAATGACAAAAGTAAATACACAGTTAGCAAAACTCAATTTATAAAAGACCAGTAACAGTTCCTAGCATCCCCACTTCCACACGTCCAGCAACCACTAGATTCTTCTTTTTTACATCTCTCAGCTCCCTGCCCCCACCCCCGTAACACTGTCATGTAGCAATGACCATAAATGACACCAGAGCTGCCACTGCTGCAACAACTGTCTCTTCCCACATTAACCTTCACTGCTACCTACTGAGTAAAGTAAAAGATATTTCTGTTGCCATCGTTGGACAAGAGAAAGATGTATTCCTGGATTTCCAAATTCAATACATTTTTCTGTACGTGGTTAAATTCTACACTACAGAAGTGGTTACACTGATATTAAAGAATAGCCATGAAACCTTCTACTTTGATTAGTGCTTAGTTATTAAGTGGAGATATGGAAAAACACATTTTAAAATTGTTTCACCATTGGAACACACTGTTTCTACACTGCAAATGGATGGCACAGGCAAAATGGCTAAAAGAAAGATCCCTTCAATAAAGGCTAGCACAGTACTATATTTTAGGCAAATGGGTAGCAATATAAAGTCAAGGGGATTTTTTCCACTCCGAAGAATCAACTAGAATTTTATCCTGGATGAAAGAATGATGTAGAATTCTTAGAGCATTAGTATTTAAATTATGCTACACTAAAACCAAACAGGAGTAGTAGAAAATATTCTTTATCGCCAGCAAAAGCAAAACTACTTAAGGAAATGAGGAATGAGCTCAAGATTTCTCACTTCAGCTAACACCTCCACAGACTGCATTATCATTTTAGGCAAAGTGACATTTCACATTTAATTTTTAACAGCAGGAATGATTTCCATCTGGGATTTATCTGCATAAAAGTGTTAGCCTTGGCACACTTTCAGTATTTAGCTGAAAGCTCATTTTTTGGCTCTAAGCAAAATGCCCAATACTACGCAATAGGTATTATCTCTTTACATTACATTAATCCCACCACTGAGAGCCTAATATTGTGTTCTACATAGTGGTGAATTTTGCCCTCAGATAAGCACATCTGTCTGTAACCCTCCCTCAAACACTGATAAATTACTTATCTTCACTACCTTAAAATCTTCTGCATTTTTCAACAATATTTACACTTCTAAAAGAGTTTAACAGATATTACTATTCTTCGTAAGGAGAAAGAAAAACTATAAATTAGGACAAACTCCCTTACGTAGAAAAATGCCAAACCAGCCGCTGAAATGGTAACTTTCAGGTATAGCATCACAGTTCTAACTGGTCAAACTACAATCCTCGCCAGTTATTGCAGGAGTAGATAAATTGCAGCCACTGGGGGAAAAGCCACATAAAAACGTTAGGTCCTCACTTATCTTTTTCGTTACAAAGGAGACACCTGAAAGTCACAGGGGCAGTAGATCCCGTAAGGCAACCTACTGGAGAGACTGTACTGAGCGTGCATGTCTCCAAACGCAAGAAACCAAAGTTCCTGCGTGACGACAGGATGGCAGCGAAAAACAGTAGCCCATCCGTCCACAGGAGAAGAGAAAGAAGTCCACCAGGAAAGGCTGGGAGTCACGGAGGTGGAGCTGCGAGACCTACCGGCTCCGCGCCGTCTCCCTCGGCTGCTAACAGAAGCCGCGGGCTGCAGATCGGCGAGAGCGTCGGGTGGGCTCGCGGGCGCAGGGGGGCTGCGGCTGACCGACTGGCTTCGGCCCCGCACAGGGAAGTCTCCAGGGCCTCGCCCGCGCAGCCGGGAAGCCACCCAGCCCACAGACAGGCGGAGGAGCCACCTGGGCAGAGCCACGTCGGAGGAAGGGAGCGCGGCGGGAGGTGGGCACCCGGCACACCCACCGGGAGTCTGACAGCCCGGAGCGCGAGACGGCCGGGGCGCGAGAAGGGCCGCGGCGCGCTTGAGGGGGTCGTCCTGAGGGCGCCGCCGGCCGCCAGCGACTCCCCCTAGCCCGAATCGGCTGCAGCGGGGTACTCACGTAGGGCTGGTAGAACTTGGAGAGCCGCGGCTTCCCGTGGTTGTTAAAGATGAGGATCGCCTTGATCATGGCTGAGCCGGGCCGACCGGGTGGGAGCTGGGGGCCAGGGCGGGGGCGGGCGCGCGAGCCTCGCCTCGGGATCTCGCTGGCGATCCTTCCCCACCCGCCCCCTCCCGCACACGAACTGTTGTTCCCTTTTTTCCCTTGCAATTTACTATAAGCAGAAACAGACTTTCAAAGAGTTTGTCTTAATATCTAGCAGTCTTAGTCAACAATTAACTACGTACTTGACCCTGAAGATTGCTGTGTAATACTGTGGCTAAAAAATAAGGCCCACATTCCCAGATATGGCCTGAGGTTATATGGCATGTCTTCTTGAGTCTGCACAATTTATGATTTTTAACTATCATTTAGAAATCGAATTTTCATCTTCTGGCTCCTGTGAGCATTTGAGTTAGCCTCTGTGATAGAAAACTTACTTTCTAGCTATTTAATGTCTACCCTGAAGTTGTCATCCTTTTTTGAGGACCTTTTCTCATGGAAAAAGCTTAACTATTTCATATGCTCCACCTTTGGTTTAATCTACATATTACTGAAGCTGACCAAGCTTGTTAGTTATGGCGGCACTTTAGGATCACCTGAGGGAGCTTTTAAACATAGCAGTGCCGAGGCCCTATTTCCAGAAGATTCTGATTTAGTTGATGTAGACATCTGTTTTCTTATACATGTTCCCCCAGTTGAGTCTCCTGTGTAGCTAGAGTGGAGAACTACAAACAAATCACCTTTAGAATTAAAAAAATTAGTAATAAAATACAGCTATAATCATAATAAATATTTTTCCTTCGAGTAGCTTCTTGCTGTCGCTCTCTTCTTCAGTAGTACAACTCACTATTTTCTTCTTCACTTTCTTGCAATGCCCAGTTGCAGTTGACTGATTGATAGCCCCAGGGGATTGAAGGAACAGGGACAGGGAGGTATGGAAGGTGAGTTAACCAAAATCTCCTTAGCTATCTCCCAGTTCATCTCTTTTGCTTAGATAACTGAGGGTAGGATTACTAAATGGAAGAAGGAAGATAAACTTTAGTAGGAAGATAAACTGTGCATTATGTGTTCTAGATGGCTTCATTCCAGGGGTAAACTTCAGTAAATTGATCTCAGTAACCTCATTGGGACCCAATTTTTAATACCAAGGAATGGGACAGGAAGGTTGTAATAGAATAGAGTTGACTTTAGGGGGCAGCAGAACACCTCTGCTTTCAGTGTTTCCTTTGATTGTGGATGTCTTTTTTTTTAATTTTTTTAAATTGAAGTATAGTTAATTTACAATGTTGTGTTAGTTTCAAGTGTATGGCAAAGTGATTCAGTTATACATACATGTATATTTTCTTAATCAGATTATTTTCCATTATACGTTATTACAAGATAGTGAGTATAGTTCTCTGTGCTATAAGCAGGTCCTTGTTGTTTACCTATTTTATATATAGTAGTGTGTATATATAAATACCAAACTCCTAATCTATCCCCCCATCCCCCCATAAGTTTGTTTTCTGTTTGTGACTCTATTTCTGTTTTGTAAATGAGTTCATTTGTACCATTTTTTAGATTCCACGTATAAGTAATATCATATGGTAATTATTTTTCTCTGACTTCACTTATTATGATGATCTCTAGGTCCATCCATGTTGCTGCCAGTGGCATTATTTCATTCTTTTTATGGCTGAATGATATTCCACATCCTCTTTACCCATTCATCTGTTGATGGATACTTAGGTTTCTTCCATGCCTTGGCTGTTGTAAATAGTACTGCTATGAACATTCAGGTGCATATATCTTTTCGATCATGGTTTTCTCCAGATATATGGCCAGGAGTGGGATTGCAGGGTTTTATGGTAACTCTATTTTTAGTTTTTAGTTTTTTAAGGAACCTCCATACTGTTCTCCATAGTGGCTGCAATTTACATTCCCACCAACAGTGTAGGAGGCTTCCTTGTTCTCCACACCCTCTCCAGCATTTATTATTTGTAGACTTTTAAATGATGGCCATTCTGACTGGTGTGAGGTGATATTTCATTGTAGTTTTGATTTGCATTTCTCTAATAATTAACAATATTGAGCATCTTTCCTGTGTCTTTTGGCTGTCTATATCTTCTTTGGAGAAATGTCTATTTAGGACTTCTGCCCATTTTTTGTTTGGGTTGTTTGTTTTTTGATATTAAGCTGTAAGAGCTCTTTGTATATTTTGGAAATTAATCCCTTGTCTGTTGCATCATTTGCAAATATTTTCTCCCAGTTTCTTCATTTTGTTTATGGTTTCTTTCACTGTGCCAAAGCTTTTAACTTTCATTAGGTACCATTTGTTTACATTTACTTTTATTTCCATAACTCCAGGACACTAATCCAAAAAAATATATACATATATATTGCTGCAATTTATGTCAAAGAGTGTTCTGCCTGTGTTTTCGTCTAGGAATTTTATAGTATCCGGTCTTACATTTAGGTCTTTAATATATTTTGAGTTTATTTTTGTGTATGGTGTTAGTGAATGTTCTAATTTCATTCTTTTACATGTAGCTGTCCAGTTTTCCCAGTACCACCTACTGGAGACACTGTCTTTTCTCCATTGTATATTCTTGTCCCCTTTGTAGTAGACTGCTTGACATAAGTGCGTGGGTTTATTTCTGGGCTCTCTATCCTGTTCCATTGATCTGTGTATCTGTTTTTGTGCCAGTACTGAGGCAGGGAGTGTGATTCTTCCAGCTCTGTTCTTCTTTCTCAAGATTGTTTTGGCTATTCAAGGTCTTTTATATTTCCATATAAAATTTTAAAATATTTGTTTTAATTCTGTGAAAAATGCCATTGGAAATTTTATAGAGATTGCATTGAATCTGTAGATTGCCTTGGGTAGCATAGTCATTTGAACAACACTGATTATTCCAATCCAAGAACCCAGTATATCTTTCTATCTGTTTGTGTTGTCTTCAATTTCTTTCATCAGTGTCTTATAGTTTTTGGAATACAGGTCTTTTGCCTCCTTAGGTATGTTTATTCCTAGGTAATTTATTCTTTTTCATGTAATGGTAAATGAGATTATTTCCTTGATTTCTCTTTCTGATATTTTGTTGTTAGTGTGTAGAAATGCAACAGATGGGACTTCCCTGGCGGTCCAGTGGTTAAGGCTCTGCACTCCCAGTGCTGGAGCACAAGTTTGATCCCTGGCCAGGGAACTAAGATCCCACATCCCTCACAGTGCAGCCTAAAAAAAAAAAGGAAATGCAACAGATTACTGTACATTAATTTTGTGTCGAACAACTTAACCGAATTCATTGAAGAGTTCTAGTAGTTTTGTATCACATTGATTGATTTGCAGACATTGAAAACTCCTTACATCCCTGGGATAAATCCCACTTGATCATGATGTGTGATCCCTTTCATGTATTGTAGGGATCAGTTTGCTAGTATTTTGTTGAGGACTTTTGCATCTATGTTCATTGGTGATACTGGCCTACAATTTTCTTTTTTTGTGATGTCTTTTTCTGGTTTTGGTATCAGGGTGATGATGGCCTCATAGAATGAGTTAGAAAGTGTTCCTTCCTCTGAAATTTTTTGGAATAGTTTCAGAAGGATACATGTTAATTCTTCTCTAAGTATTTGGTAGAATTCACCTGTGAAGCCATCTGGTCCTGGACTTCTGTTTATTGGCAGTTTTTAAATTACTGATTCAATTTTAGTATTGGTAATTGGTCTGTTCATATTTTCTATTCCTTCCTGGTTCAGTCTTGGAAGATTGTAGCTTTCTAAGAATTTGTCCATTTCTTCTAGGTTGTCCATTTTATTAGCATATAGTTGCTCAAAGTAGTCTCTTATGATCCTTTGTATTTCTGTGGTGTCCGTTGTAACTTCTACTTTTTCATTTCTCATTTTATTAATTTGGGCCCTCTCCCTTTTTTTCTTGATGAGTCTGACTAAAGGTTTATCAATTTTGTTTATCTTTTCAAAGAATCAGGTTTTAGTTTCTTTGATCTTTTCTGTTGTTTTCTTCATCTCTATTTCATTTATTTCTGCTCTAATCTTTATGATTTCTTTCCTCCTACTAACTTTGGGTTTTGTTTGTTCTTTCTCTAGTTGCTTTAGATGTAAGGTTAAGTTGTCTGAGATTTTTCTTCTTTCCTGAGGTAAACTTGTATCACTATGAACTTTCCTTTTAGAACTGCTTTTGCTGTGTTCCACAGGTTTTAGATCATTGTGTGTTTGGTTTCATTTGTCTCTGGGTATTTTTAATTACCTCTTTGATTTCTTCAGTGAGCCATTGGTTGTTTAGTAGCATATTGTTTAGCTTCCACATGTTTGTGTTTTTTGCAGTTTTTTTTCTAGTAGTTGATTTCTAGCCTTGTAATGTTGTGGTCGGAGAAGATGCTTGATATGAATTCAGTTTTCTTAAATTTACCAAGGCTAGCTTTGTGTTGCAGCATGTGATCTATCCTAGAGAATGTTCCATGTGTACTTGAAAAGAATGTGTATTCTGCTGCTTTCGGTTGGAATGCTCTATAACTATCAGTTAAGACTGTCTAACCTAATGTGTTGTTTAAGGCCTGTATTTCCTTATTGATTTTCTGTCTGGATAATCTGTCCATTGATGTAAGTGGGGTGTTAAAGTCCCCCACTATTGTTGTGTTACTGTCAGTTACTCCTTTTATGTTTGTTAACATTTGCCTTATATATTGAGGTGCTCCTGTGTTGGGTGCATATATATTTACAATTGTTATATCTTCTTCGATTGATCCTTTCCTTATTATATAGTGTCCTTCTTTGTCTCTTGTAACAGTCTTTATTTAAAAGTCTATTTTGTCTGATATAAATATTGCAACTGTGGCTTTCTTTGGAGTTCCATTTGTGTGGAATACCTTTTTTCCATCTCCACACTTTCTGTCTGTATGTGTGTCTAGGTCCGAAATGTGTCTCTGGTAGGCAGCAAATAATATGAGTCTTGTTTTTGTATCCATTCAGCCAGTCTGTCTTTGGTTGGAGCATTTAGTCTGTTTTCACTTAAGGTAATTATCGATATGTATGTTCCTATTGCCATTTTGTTAATTATTTTGGATTTATCTTTGTAGGTCTTTTTTTCCCCCTTTTATTCTCTTCTCTTATGACTTGACGACTGTCTTTAGTATTATGTTTGGATTAATTTTTCGTTTTTGTGTGTGTGTCTATTACAGATTTTTGTTTTGCAGTTAACATGAGGTTTTTGTATAGGAGCCTATATCTGGCTGTGCTTGTTTTAAGTTGCTGATCTCTTAATTTCAAATGCACTTTAGATACCCTGCATTTGTACTCTTCTCCTATCATGATTACTGTTTTGATACTATATTTTACATCTAATTGTTTTGTGTATCCTTTAACTGACTATTATGGATATAGATGATTTTACGAATTTTAACTTCCCTACTAGCTTTGTGCGTGGCTGATTTCCTGCCTTTATTATATGTTTGCCTTTACCAGTGAGCTTTTCCATATCATAATTTTCTCATTTCTAGTTGTGGCCTTTTATTTTCCACCTACAGAAGTTCTTTTAGCATTTGTTATAAAGCTGGTTTGGTGTTGCTGAATTCTTCTAGCTTTTGCTTGTCTGTAAAGCTTTTGATTTCTCCATCAAATCTGAACAAGAGCCTTGGTGCGTAGAGTGTTCTTGGTTGTAAGTTTTTCTCTTTCATCACTTTAAGTATATCATGCCACTCCCTTCTGACATGAAGAGTTTCTGCTGAAAAATCAGCTGATAGCCTAATGGGAGTTCCCTTGTATATTGCTTTTCATATTTTCTCTTTACCTTTAATTTTTATCATTTTGATTACAATGTGTCATGGTGTATTTCTCTGTGGGTCAATCCTGTATGAGACTCTGCACTTCCTGGACTTGGGTGACTGCTTCCCTAGGTTAGGGAAATTTTCAGCTATTATCTCTTCAAGTATTTTCTCAGGCCCGATCTCTCTCTCTTCTCCTTCTGGGATATAATGTGAATATTACCACATTTGATGTTGTCCCAGGAGTCTCTTAAACTGTCCTCATTTCTTTTCATTCTATTTTCTTTATTCTGTTTGACGGCAGTGATTTTCAGTATTTTGTCAGAAGAACTAATACATTCTTCTGCCTCATTTAGTTTAATGTTGATTCCTTCTAGTGCACTTTTCAGTTATTCTTCAATTCCATTTGGTTGTTCTTTATATTTTCTAATTCTTTTTAATGAAGTAACTTCAGGAGATAGATTCATAGTCTTTCTGTTTGCATCTTTGTATTTTGAATTATTGAAACCTTTGATTTCTCAGAAACCTTTTTGGCCCCTAGTTTTTGTATTTTCTTTAATAATTTTTACTGTTTTCCTTTAGTTAAAAGTTTATTGTAGAAAACTTGGTGGTTACAAAAAGCACAAGTAAAATCAAGTGATTATCACCTATAATATCCCTACTGGGAAATATCATTTTGGTGCATATTCCACATTTATGTGAATATGTGCCTGTGATGGTTTTAATGAAATTGAAATCTTACGCTGCTTTATATTTAGTATTTTTTGATAATTTTTTCATACTATTAAATATGCTTTTATAGTATCTTTAATGGTAGCTTAATTATCTTAAGGTTTAATAAGTGAGTTATGATCTGGTACTGTTCTAAACACTTTCATGTATTCACTTAATCTTCATAACAGTCTTATCAGGTTGCTGCTATTATCCTCATTTTACAAGTGAAGAAACTGTGGTACAGAGAGATTAAAGAGCTTATCTATATATATGTGTACATACCTAGCAAGTGGCAGAGCCAGGATTTTGAACCCAGGGAGTTCAGAGTGTGTGCTTTATATCTTTACTACAGTATATACATCCTACCATAGAGTATAATATCCTTTACTTAACCAATCTCCGCTAAACATCTTTGTTGGAAATTTAGGTTTACCTTTTTTTTTTTTCAATAAAAATAAATGTTTTGATGAAGGTGAAATTCTTCTAAGTGAATCTTTTCATATCTTCCATTTATCATCTCAGGCATACCTCCAGTGTCATAAATACATAAACTGTATGTTAATTGAAGGTTTAACTTTTCTGAAGTATTTTATATCACATTCTCTTTAGATGTTTCAGTGTACTTGTTAGTATAGTTTACCATTGAACAACATGGGTTTGAACTAAGCAGGTCTACTTACACATGGACTGTTATCAATAAATACGTACTAGAATACTACATAATCCATTGTAGGTTGAATCCGCGATATAGAACTGTGGATCCAGAGGGCTGAGTGTAAAGTTATAGGTGGATTTTCGACTGTGTGGACATGGATGCCCCTAATTCCTGTTTTGATTGTGTCAACTGTATTTCTTTTTCCTTTACAGTTGACATCCTGCTAAAGGCTGTGGGAGACACTCCTATAATGAAAACAAAGAAATGGGCTGTAGAGCGAACCCGAACCATTCAAGGACTCATTGACTTCATCAAAAAGTTCCTTAAACTGGTGGCTTCAGAACAGTTGGTAAGAAAACAATGGTGATCATTTCCCTACAAAAATTCACAAAACATTTGTCTCTCAGTATTCAAGGGGGATTTCAGGAGCATCCTTTGCAGATGCTCAGGTTCCTTATATAAAATGGCATATTTGTGTATAATCTGTACACATTCTCCCTTATACTTTAAATCATTTCTAGATCATTTATGATACCTAACACAATGTAAATGCTACATAAATAGTTGCTGGTACACGGCAAATTAAAGTTTTGCTTTTTGGAACTTTCTGGAATTTTTTTCTCCAAATATTTTCCATCACATTTGGATGAATCTGAGGGAGGATGCAGAACCCATAGATATGGAGGGGGTATTGTAGTTCCTAGGCAACAATGAATAACTGTTGTATATAGAAATATATATGGAACCACATATGTTACTTCAGCAATGTCCTTTTATTTCTTTTGTTAGTGGAATTTCTGTGCTTTATTGAAGGATTCTCTGGAGAACCCTGAAAAGAAATGAATTTTAGATTTGCTTTTAAGTGTGGACTGACTTTTTTTTTTTAACCTACCGTATTGGTTGTTTTCCTCAAAAAGTCACTGAATGCCCATGCAGAAAGATCTATCATAGAATATCGGTATAGAAAGTTTTGGGGTTTTCTTTGTTTTGGTATTAATGTTGCTTCCTTCCCATTCTCAAGGTAATCAATATACCTTTGCCATGTGCTGTGGAAGAACTAAGAGGTATACAGTTGACCCTTGAACAACATGAGTTTGAACTGCAGCAGTCCACTTATCTGTGGATTTTTTTTAGTAAATACATACTATACTACTACACAACCTGCAGTTGGTTGAATCTGCCTTGTATACACAGATATTTGACTGTGCAGTGTGGGCGCCCCAACCCCCTCATTTTTAAGGTTCAGGTGTACTTATTTCATATTATGATACATGTTAAGCATTTCATGGTGAGTTGTTAGGATTAAAAATTTAAATGCCACAGGTTTTGTTTTTTTTTTTTTTTTTACATTTATTTATTTATTTATTTTTGGCTGTGTTGGGTCTTCGTTTCTATGCGAGGGCTTTCGCTAGTTGCAGCGAGCAGGGCCCACTCTTCATCGCGGTGCGCGGGCCTCTCACTGTCGCGGCCTCTCGTTGTGGAGCGCAGGCTCCAGACGCGCAGGCTCAGTAGTTGTGGCTCACGGGCCCAGTTGCCCCGCGGCATGTGGGATCTTCCCGGACCAGGGCTTGAACCCACCCCCTGCATCGGCAGGCAGACTCTTGACCACTGCGCCACCAGGGAAGCCCCTTAATTTGGTATTTGGCCACAGAAATTTAAATGTCTACATGTATTTGACATTTTGTCACATGTTATGTTAATACATAGAACGCCTTTATCTTCAGACCACAGTCTTGGTCATTGTTAACTCAGGTAATGTATATGTGGATAGATAATTGAAGAATCACTAAGTATTTTTTAAATACAGTTATGTGTAAGGATTGGGTGATTATTTATGAAAGTGAGGTGTGTTGGAATTTATTATTTATGAAAGTGAGGTGTGTTGGAATTTATTATTTATGAAAGTGAGGTGTGTTGGAATTTATTTCTTTTTGTCAATGAAGAGGTGGAAATGACTCTGATCTAAGATTTTGGTCATAAGTGGCTTTCACAAAATTGTCATGTCATGGCTACAAAAGTAAGTGCAAGATAGGTTAATCACTAGAAGTTATTTGAGGTAAGGATAGCATAGAACCAGGGATTCCTCCAAAGGAAATTGTAAGGGGAAAGTGATGGGGATTTTTGAGTTTTACAGGTGAACATCTCTGTTTGTGATCACTCGGAACGAGAAAAGATCTGTTTTATAAGAGTGCCGTATAGAATTTAATTAAATTTCAGAGATGGGCAAGGATATTATAGTGTCATCCACTTGCATATGGTAGCTAAAACCTGAGGAGCAGAGGACCTTGCCTAGAGTCCAAGTCTAAATGGAAAAGTTAGGGTAATGAGGACATACACTTAAGAGAAATGAGCAGAAGTTATCTCTACTAACGGTCTACCATGAAGAGTTGGAGAGGTAGGTAACCAGAGGAGTACCAAGTAATTAAGGCATTACTTATATAAATTTGTGGATAGAAGAAAAGTTGAAAGAATGCTGTGTTCTATGTTAATGTTAGAGTTTTGACATTTTATATTGCTTATATTCAGTAATCTGAAAGGACTTGGTTGATGTCAATATATATTAGGTTGAACCATGTAAAACTGCCATCAATCCATCATTTTAACCAAAAAAACTCAGCAATTTCACATGGTCCAACTTTAAAGCTTTGTAGCAAATCTGATTATCTCTTCCCATTTAAGCAATAGGAAACATAAACAAAAGTAGTCGTTTTGTCACTTTTCCTGATTAAACTAGAACTCACATCTTCTGGCTTCATAGAGCTGTACCCTACCTTATTTTCACAAAATAAATGTCAAAAGAAAAAGTAATGCTGGGGATTCTGGGAAGATAGCAGTGGTGTCAGAAGGCATGAATTCCCACAAAAATGTAGTCAACTAGAAAGCAAAACCAAAACCCCATGATCAGTATACTTACAAAAGAACTTAGATGACAAGTATCCTGAAACCTAAGATTCAAGTTGGTGGGAATACCCACCAATGACCACAGGATCTGCGTTGTATTAGCAAATGTGCTGAAAAAAATAAACAGTAGGATTGGCATCTGATAGCACTGAGAAAGGGAGAACCTGGAAATAGCTAACAGGTATTCACTGGAAAGTACAGTGGGCCAATTTAAGAATAGTAGCTGAAATTGAGAGTGTTTGATTCTCTCCAATAGCAGGCAATTACAATATATCTGCATAAGGAGGACTTAAGGGACTGGAGCAGTCTAGCCCCTGAGAACTCTCAAAACAGACTCAGGCTCCCTTCCAAGACAAGATCCCACACTGAAGAGGAACTTCTGGAAGTGAAACACATTTAAGCAGGGAAAGGAAGGAAAAAGAAGGACCAGGTCAAAATGGAGAGGAACAACCTGGAAAGCTCAGAAAGCAGACCTCCGGCACTTCCCTGGTGGCGCAGTGGTTAAGAATCTGCCTGCCAGTGCAGGGGACATGGCTTTGAGCCCTGGTCCGGAAAGATCCCACATGCCACAGAGCAACTAAGCCCATGCACTGAGCCTGTGCTCTAGAGCCCGTGAGCCACAACTACTGAGGCCATGCGCCACAACTACTGAAGCCCGCATGCCTAGAGCCTGTACTCCGCAACTAGAGAAAGCCCACGTGCAGCAACGAAGACCCAGTGCAGCCATAAATAAATAAAATGTTAATTGTTAAAAAAAAGAAAGAGGGGCTTCCCTGGTGGCGCAGTGGTTGAGAGTCCCCCTGCCGATGCAGGGGACGCAGGTTCGTGCCCCAGTCTGGGAAGATCCCACATGCTGCGGAGCGGCTGTGCCCGTGAGCCATGGCCGCTGAGCCTGCGTGTCCGGAGCCTGTGTTCCACAACGCAAGAGGCCACAACAGCGAGAGGCCCGTGTACCGCAAAAAAAATAAAAATAATAAAAATAAAGAAAGCAAGCAGACCTCCATATTGTTCAACACTATACAAAAAACAACAGTAGAGGGAGCGCTGTGGAGTTAGCAAAACTACACTAACTCATTTCATTCTAAAAGTTGAGGAAAACTGATTTCATATACAAGTAAGCAACAGAGAAGTATCAAGTTCAAATCCTGCACAGTGTTATAAGGAAGCAAAATAAACAGAGTTACATCACAGAGTAACAGACAATGAAAGCATGCCAGAGAAAAATGTGCCTACAAGCAGGTCAGTAACTGATTTATTATGTCAAAACAAGTGTCAAAAGAAAGATGATACAAGACACGAAAGAACAACATAAATCAGCAATAGTAAAACTCGAAGTGACAGAGCTCAGGAAAAGAATTACAGGTTAAATTTCAGAAATGGAGACTAAACTAGATGGAATATAAGAGCAAATAAACAACAGGTAATGGCTGAAGAAAAATAGAAGGAAAAAAGGAGAATTTTCAAAATCAAAAAGATATACCTAGGAATAAACATACCTAAGGAGGTAAAAGACCTATATTCTGAAAACTATAAGTAACCAATGAAAGAAATTGAAGACAACACAAACAGAAAGATATACTGTGTTCTTGGATTGGAATAATCAGTGTTGTTAAAATGACTATGCTACCCAAGGCAATCTACAGATTCAATGCAATCTCTGTAAAATTTCCAATGGCATTTTTCACAGAACTAAAACAAATATTTTTAAATTCTGTATGGAAACATAAAAGACCCTGAATAGCCAAAACAATCTTGAGAAAGAAGAACAGAGCTGGAGGAATCACACTCCCTGCCTTCAGACTATACTGTGAAGCTACAGTCGTCAAAACAGTACGGTATTGCACAAAAACAGATACATAGATCAATGGAACAGGATAGAGAGCCCAGAAATAAACCCACGCACTTATGTCAAGTACTCTACTACAAAGGGGACAAGAATATACAATGGAGAAAAGACAGTGTCTTCAGTAGGTGGTGCTGGGAAAACTGGACAGCTACATGTAAAAGAATGAAATTAGAACATTCACTAACACCATACACAAAAATAAACTCAAAATATATTAAAGACCTAAATGTAAGACCAGATACTATAAAATTCCTAGAGGAAAACATAGGCAGAACACTCTTTGACATAAATTGCAGCAATATTTTCTTGGGTCAGTCTTCTAGAATAAAGGAAATAAAAGCAAAAATAAACAAATGGGACCTAATTAAACTTAAAAGCTTTTGCATAGCAAAGAAAACCATCCACAAAACAAAAATACAACCTACTGAATGGGAGAATATATTTGCAAACGGTATAACCAATAAGGGATTAATATCCAACATATTTAAACAGCTCATACAACTCAACTTCAAAAAAACTAACAACCCAATTGTAAGGTGGGCAGAAGAACTGAAAAGACATTTTTCCAAAGAGGAAGTGCAGATGGCCAACAGGCACATGAAAAGATCCTCAACATCAGTAATCATCAGGGAAATGCAAATCAGAAACCACAGTGAGGTGTCACCTCACACCTGTCAGAATGGCTGTCATCAAAAAGAACACAAATAACAAATATTGGCAAGGATGTGGAGAAAAGGGAACCCTTGTATACTGTTGTTAGGAATGTAAATTGGTGCAGCCACTATGGAAAACAATATGGAGGTTTCTCAAAAAACTAAAGATAGAACTACCTTATGACCCAGCAATTCCACTCCTGGTTATACATCTGAAGAAAACAAAAAAACTTGTTTGAAAAGATACGTGCACCCCTGTGTTCATAGCATTATTTACAGCTGCCAAGATATGGAAGCAACTTAAGTATCCATCAACAGATAAATGCATAGAAGATGTGTACATACGCACACACACACAATGTAATACTACTCAGCCATAAAAAAGAAAGAAATTTTGCCGTTTGCAGCAACATAGATGGACTTGGAGGGCATTATGCTAAGTGAAATGAGTTAGAGAAAGACAAATACTGTGTGATATAACTTTACACGGAATCTAAAAAATACAACAAACTAGTGAATATAACAGAAAAGAAGCAGACTCACAGATATAGGGAACAAACTAGTGGTTTCCAGTTTGGAGGCGGGAGGACAATAGGGGGGGTGGAGGAGTGGGATATACAGACTGAAAGATGCAAGATAGGCTGAAGGATGTGTTGTACAACATGGGGAACATAGCCAATATTTAGTAATAACTGTAAATGGAAAGTAACCTTTAAATATTGTGTAAAAATTTTTTTAACTTAAAAAAAATGTTAAACAGCATCTGGTTGCTCAGGCTCGGGGATGGGACGGGAGGTAGAATGAAATGTAAAAAGAATTTGAGAAAATGACAAATGCTGAGTATAAACAAAGGAGAGTAAACATAGAAATAGGAGTCCCTGAAGAAGAAAACCAAAGCAAAGGAACAAAACAAATACTTAAAATTATAATTCAAGGGAAATTTCTTCTAAAAAGATTTGAAACTACGTATTAAAAAAATGTACCAAGATCCTGAGAATACCAACCCAGTGTAATAATCACCGAGACACATTCTGGTAAGATTACTGGATGTGAAATAAAAAGAAAAATCCTTTGGACATCTAGGGGAGAAAGGACATGGCTCAGGAAATTAGGTTACCATCAAAGTTGAGCAGCAAAGATACAAAGAAAGTGTGAGATAAGGATTTTATTTACTACAAAACTGATATTTAATCAGGGCACAAAACTGTTAGCAGTGTGCAAGAACTCAAGAGAATGCTGTTCCCATGAACCCTCCCTACAAAATCTCAAGTTTATAACAACCAAAGTAACTAAAGAGACAGCTATATAAAGACTGGTGATTTAAAAAGAAATCATTATTCTTTAAAATTTTATCCTCCTAAGCTCTAGCATTTAGCTAAAGATTGTGTTTTGAAATTTTTACCTCCATGGAACTTCCATTTAAACTACCTTAATTACTTTTTTTAAATTAAAGTCACTTTCAGTTGCTAACTCCTGTTACAGAATTACATCAGGTTCTTATAGTTCTCTACTGTATCTGCTGTACTGTCCCCTCAACACTCACATCTTATTTTTGTTTCTTTTGCCTGCAGAGTCCTAATCATTACTCTCTGCACCTAGTTAAGTCCTAATTTGTTCCTCATTTTTTTTTTCCAGAAAGCCTCTCCTGACCAAAAGGCTAGGCTAAACTAATGCCCCATCTTTGTGCTACAGACCTTGTCAGATGCATTTTCCCCATCTATATTCTTATCTATTCAGGTATGTTTGCTTATTGAGAGGAGAGATCATATTAATCTTCATAATTCCACACCTTGTGCATTTCCTAGCACATAATAGACACTCAGGGATTGTTTGCTGAAATAAACTAAATTGTTGTCCAGAGCCCTTTTCCTAATTTAAAATGTTCCAAAGAGTAAAATCTATGTTCACTCATAGTTAAACTGTCAGGAGCTAAACACAAATTATTATATCCTTATCACAGGAAATTCACATTAAAATGCACACTGATTTCTGTTGTTTCTGAAATTATGTTAGAACCTTACTCAGCCTTAATAATGAGTTGATATTTAAGCATGAACTTTTTTTTGTGTGTGGTACGCGGGCCTCTCACTGTTGTGGCCTCTCCTGTTGCGGAGCACAGACTCCGGACACGCATGCTCAGCGGCCATGGCTCACGGGCCCAGCCGCTCCGCAGCATGTGGGATCTTCCTGGACTGGGGCACGAACCCGTGTCCCCTGCATCGGCAGGCGGACTGTCAACCACTGCGCCACCAGGGAAGCGCCACCAGCATGAACTATTTTTAAATAATTTAATAAGTCTAACTAATGTCTATTGAGTACGTATATCAAGCACTTACACTTGATGTGTAATGTCTCATTTTATTTTTCCCAGCAGCTTCAAGAAGTATAGGTCCTGTTATTTTCTGTATTTACAAACAAGGACACAGTTTGAGAAAAGTTATTTGTATTTATAGCCGAAATTCAAACCTAGATCTCAGTAGAGCCCCTACTCTTGATTACCACACTGTATTGCCTGAAGGAGAAATATAAGTGATATTTATTCCTGTTCTAGCTGGTGTCCCAAATAGTATCTATCACCTAACTATTCTGATAGATATTTTTAAGGTCTATGTGAAGCCCAGGAAATTTGTCTTAAAATTTGATTGTAGACAAGGAAAATTGAATATGTTAACCTGCAAGTAATGTTTTGTTTTCTAAAAAGAAAACTATCAGAAGTCACTTGGACACTGATCTTTTGTTTCAGTATCTTCAGGAATTTTTTAAGTACTAAAAATGTTTCAGTAGAAACAGACTAAACTGAAACATTGAACAATGAATCCTTTAATAAACAAGGTTGTAAGGACATTAGGTTTCAATTATGCTACATTTTTGCTACTTCATTTGGCTGCAAGTGACTTTACAGAGGTCTCACCCAGCCTGAAATTCAGTACTTCTGAGAGTTTTCAGAGGTGGTAATGGTCAAAAAAATCCAACCATGCATGTCATTTACTCAAGAAAAATGCACCAACTATCTCAATTATTAGATGTTTTTATTTGAGGCTGTGTGTGTAAAATTTTGTTAGGAGAAATTCTGTCTTTAATTATGAATAAATGAGAAACTTGATATTTTTACTTATGTCATTTCTTGGATAAACCTTCAAAAGCTGTTTGTAAAAACAAAAGTTTCTTAGTTATAAAAAGCTGGGAACAAAAATTTTGTTATTCCTCCAGAGGAAAGACATGCTCTTCATAAAGATCTCACTAATTGACTAATTTATGAGAATTAGAAAGAAGGGGTTTAGGGAAGTTTTCTTCAGTTCTGAAGACAAATAATTTGAAATAGCTGGCTGATTGGCACCCAGAAAAATGCAGATTAATCTGGATACCATTAAAACTGAATCACCATAATTTTCTTCTTTCTTGCAGTTTATTTATGTGAATCAGTCCTTTGCCCCCTCCCCAGACCAGGAAGTTGGAACCCTCTATGAGGTAAAACATTACTGCTTTATTTTCTTCATGGAATATGCTCATCTGTGTATAGTATGATCATTAACTCACATCATTTAAAGAGATGATAAGCCATTCTTAATTGTCTATCAAGAAAAGAGATTACTTTCTTGTTCTCTGTTATATCTCTAACACCTTGAACTTAGTTGGATCTCAGTATACAGTGATTGAAGAATTAAATAATGAATAACACAAACAGAAGATGACTATGAAATATGACCAGAAAGTAAGATCTCCTTTTTTACCTACATGTAGTATCTTCTACATTGTTTTTATAATCAGTAATCCAGATCTCCCTCCAAGAAATTGAAAAGGAGACTATGTAGGAATGACTTTATTCAGCATTCTTACAGCATCATTACTAGAAAATAGTACATACATTATAGTCAGATGTAGAGAAGGGACAAGGTTAAAATGTCTGCTTATCTATGCTTAAGGTGCTTAAAGGACAAGTTTTATTAAACATTTATGATTACTAATGTGTCCAATAGTAGCTTGCATCTGTTGAAAGAACTAGCCTGATAGATACATGTACATGTATGAGGATGTTTATGATCAGTATAACATTTTTTTTCTTAGTTTCATCTAAGAATAACAAAAATTGAGTTTAATTCATTGCCGTTTTTCTTTTTGTAGTGTTTTGGCAGTGATGGTAAACTGGTCCTGCATTACTGCAAATCTCAGGCATGGGGATGAGCTACAGAGGAAAAGATATTGATAACTTAAAATGAATCTTCACAAAGCAAACAGCTCTGAAAAGTTTTGATCTTGTGGCAAGAGACTTGTGGATGTGATCTCTTCAGCATGCATCTACTGTGACCCATGTCTATACATTTAAAATATCCACAGAGTAGATGGACTCACAAAAATGTGATTTGTATTAAAACACAAATCAGCATAAAAGATTGACATTAGGGTTTACCCATTACTACAACTATTGCTCCAGAGCTGCCTCCAAAGTGTTGAAAAGGAGACTAAGATTATATAAAGCTGCTTTTGTACCACTTCTCAAAATGACTGAAACTGTTTACTTGAAAAATTAGCACTCTGCTGATTCCCCCCGCCCCTTAAAAGTCAATTTACTAAAGGATTCTTTTGGGGCTTATTCAGGGGAATGCAATTTGTTTGAGGTATGTGTTTTGCCTTTTCTCATTTACATTTCTATCTACAGTGTTACTTTGTGAAACAAAGTTGCATTGACCTTCTGGCTTTATTACCTTGCATAGTCCAGTAGAGGGCAACCCAGCTGACAGAAAGAGTTAGGCAGTTTGGTTTTACCTCTTTGCCAGAAGACAATAGCTATTCCTGCTAATCTCTAGCAAACATCTAGCCAAGAGAGCACACATGTTGACACACTGGAAGATTGCTTTAGAGAAAATTCGTGGTTTCGGTTTAACTGTTTTATTGGGAAACAAGGAATTTTACAAATTTTGGACAAATGAGTCATCTGACTCTTTTCAATCTTATCATTTAATGATTCTTGAGTCCCAGTGGTTATAACTGTGGTATGAAACTCTCTCTTATTTTTACAGTGTCAAAAGCACTCAATGAGTAAACGAGGCAGCATCTTTCAGTTTTTTATAATGTATTTTCCAGCTTGAAAATGCTCAAAGAATAATTGGAAAATAGCTAGATTTTATGTGTATTTCATGCCATGACTAAAAGTACCATTTTTTACTGATGCTATTAAACTGATAATTGCTTTAAATAAAATTCAGCCTTTTTTCTTCATTCTGTATTGTATTTATAATGCAACATTTTTTTTTTTAATTCCAATAAATTGAATGGAATGTTCAAACAGGATCTAAGGTGTATACAAGAATTCTAAGTGTTTATTTTCAAAGGTGATGAGAATGGTATGATTTTGTCAAAGGACTTTGAACTACATTTATGTCCTTTAAGTCCCAGAATGTACTTTATGGTTAATGATCTGCCATACATTATCATTAAGGGATGCTAAGGAACAATTCCGTTTAAGGTGATGAAATCACTGTTCAGTTCACATTTTCTGCCCGAGAACAAATTCCTGAGTCCCCTTATAATGATGTCCCTGTTTAATAAATTAATGCAGCTAGTATTAACACTGAAATAATTCAGGTTGAATTGTGTAAAGGCTAAGTAAGAAATTAGTATGTATGTTGAAAGCTGGAAAGAATGTTGTTTTCAGGTCAAATAAGTTGAATATGGAAAGGATCTGTTCTCTAGTTTTGTGCTCTTTCAGTTTACTGAAGGATATGAATATATTTATATGCATATATATTTAACAGATGGGAAAAATGTGTTTAACCTATGTGTATCTTATGTTTGCTGCTAAGGTTTCAAATGATATACTATTACCTTAACAGTCAAAACTACTTGAGTTTGTGTCATCAACTTAATTATTCTTTTCTGATCTAAATAATTTACTAACTTACTCAATCTGAGGTTAGCTAAATATGTATACTTTGATTTTTTCACTCACAACCTTTAAGAATATGTAGGGCTTTACACTTTTTAAAACCGTATTTACATTATTCTGTGCTGACTATATAACATTTACTCATAAGCCTGGATCCCATAAGTTATTTGGTTATTAGAACCTAGAACGCAATTCACAAAATATTTTTGCACATGTCTGGTTTAAATGAGCTTGGGGGGGGGACTAAACCCTCAGGTTATATTTTAAGTTTTCCATATTTATGAATGAGAAAATCAACATCAGTAATGCCACGCTTTATCTTACTGTGCAAAGATGACCCATTCTACATACAGTGTATATAATGTTAGAATAGTGTGCTTTGCGTCTTTGAAGCTGCCTATGCCGAGGCCTTCACAGTGAGTTCCCCATGTTTAGGGTGTAAGGTAAGCTAAGAATGTTTATCTGGAATCAAAATAAGATTGAATACTTCCTGGAATCTATGATTTCTGTAGAAGTTTTAACCCTGAAGGGACATTTAATATCATCTACTCTGATAAGATTAGAAAACTCAAAGAGAAGTGCAGACCATGCTTTTAAATTATATAGCATTAGTCAACCAGTTTAGTTGTGTGTAACCCAAAGCGGGAAAGTACAGTGTTCAGAGGTATGATAATGAAAATCACCTTTTGTGCAGCTTCTGCTTCATTTTCCAAGGATTGTAATATACTTAGTAAGCTTCTGGACTAAGGGAATTCAGCTACAGACCACATAATGGAAGGAAAGTATTCAGAAAACAGTTCAGCAGGTTTACTTTTACAAATACTATTCTCCTTCAAAATTGTCCAACCCACACTGGATTATTCGCTGTTTCCTGAACGTGCATTGTTTGTTTGTTTTTCTGTTTCCTACACCTCCACCCCTTCAAGTCCTACCTCTCTGCCTAATTCATTTTTTAACTTCCTTAAAGCTTATCTGAATCTCAAGGAGGAGATACTCTCTCCCTCATAAGAACACAGCAAACTACCACTATTACAGCAGTTACTGCGCTTACTCCCTTATAAGCATGCCCAACACCCTTTCATCATTGTAATATCCCTGAAAATAGGATGTTTGGGGGTTTTCTATTTGGTACCCACACACATAATACTTAGTACATTTCCTTATGCACATATAATCAGGAATTCATTATATATTGAGTATGATGTGGTTTGCAGAATGATTTAAAGCAGCAATAAAGGAAATTTGCATGTTTTTAATTTTTGTATGGCAGAAGATGAAAATGTTTGCAACATATGACAGGGTTTTGATGTCCAATAATTGAAGAGCTCATTTCAGTTGATAAGAAAAAAGACCGTCTGAAAAATGGGCACAATACATTAAAATGTAATTCCAAAAAATAAAAATATAGATGGCTAATAAAGCATGAAAAGTGCTGAACATCATTAGTTATAAAAAGTACAGGTAGGGCTTCCCTGGTGGCGCAGTGGTTGAGAGTCCGCCTGCCGATGCAGGGGACATGGGTTCTTGCCCCGGTCCGGGAATATCCCACATGCTGCGGAGTGGCTAGGCCCGTGAGCCATGGCCGCTGAGCCTGCGCGTCCGGAGCCTGTGCTCCGCAACGGGAGAGGCCATAACAGTGAGAGGCCCGCGTACCGCAAAAAAAAAAAAAAAATACAAGTAAAAACTACGAAATGCTGAGTATCACCTTTCATAGTATCAATAGTTAAAACAATTGTCAGTATTGGCAACATTGTGGGGAAATAAGTCCTGTTATATTCTTGGTGAATGTAATGTGAATTGGTACTACAAGTTTAGGGCACATTTTGGCAATCTCTTTCAAAAGCCTTGAAACTATAAATTTCCATTTGTTTATTCATGTAGAGTGCCTACTATGTCCTCAGCATTGGAATAAGACATAAGATTCCTGTTCTCCTGGAACTTTCATTCTGATTGGAAGGTAGATTGTCAGGTACGAATTTAAATAATTCTTGAAACTTTAAGTTGATTTTTTGAAATAATAGTAAAAAGATAAAATTTGATACCAAATATTAGATTTACCTGTCTTTTTTTTTTTTTTGCCCGCGCTGCACGGCTTGTGGAATCTTAGTTCCCTGACCAGTGATTGAACCCAAGCTCTCGGCAGTGAGAGCGCGGAGTCCTAGCCACTGAACCGCCAGGGAATTTCCTGTATTTTCTTATATGATATGGATGAAGGAAGGATAAAACATGTATGTATATTGAGTGTGATTAGAATCTTGAGTTAGAGGAAACCTTATAGATCATAGTTCTATGTTCTCATATGGAACAGATATACCTGAAACTTATTGGTTACTTACTGATAGCCATAAGGAAAGCCCTATCCATTTTGAGGTGGATTTATTCTTTATAGAACTCTCTTCCCTCTGCCTTCCTCCTAAAACTATTTCTTCCCAGTTCTATTATATATCTAGATCAATGAGGCATATCTTTTCCCCCTTTCCCACCTCAGTTCTCCCAAGTCTTCTACTAAATTAATCATGGCAAATCCATTCCTTCCAATTGCTCAACTAATTATTAATCCCTCTCTAACCCACTTCCAGTCTATCAGCAAATCCTGACATCTTTACCAAAACATGTTCAGAATCCAACCATTTTTCATCTATTTTCCCACTCTAGCCAAGCCACCATTATCTTTCACTTGAACTGTAATAGCCAGCTAATTGGCTTCCCTTTATCTGCTCCCTGGCCAAAATCCCCAAGTGGCTTCCCATATCAGAGTAAAAGTTGAAGACTTTCATTGTCCTATGTGATCTGCAGTCCCCATTTCTACAGCTTACCACCCACCTCCGTGTTCATCTGTGTTATTATCCAAACACTAGACTTGATCCCATCCCAGGGCTTTTGTGCTTACCATTTCCTCCATCTGGAAACTTCCCCCAGACAATTACATTTCTCACTAACATCCTTCAGTCCCTGTTCAACTATCCCATGACACCTCCTCACCACCTTCTACCTTCTTCTCCTGCTTTATTTTTCTCCATCGTGTATTGTATACGGTACTATGTGTCCATTTCTCCATATATACCGTATTTGTTGGGGTAGCTACCCCCAGCCCCATTAGAACATATGCCTTAGAACATAAGGCAGAGACTTAAGTTTTGTAAGCAGTGCCAGGCATATAGTACATGCTTGTGAAAATGTGTCAGATGGATGGATAGACCAATATTACTGAACCTCTAATAATTCTAACTCCTTTCTCTGGATATCTATCACATGTCAACGTCTGTCTTAAAATGTGATGATCATTGACGTGGGCAATGCAGAGTGCGGTAGAACTACCACCTCTGAATCTAGGTATTCTACTTATGTCAATAGAGCCTGTAATGTCAGTCACTTTGGGGGGAGGGAGGGACAGTAGTTAATTTACAATGTGCAATTCTGTGGGGAAGAATATGGGTTTTCTTTACAGAGAAACCAGAAAGAAAGAAAAAAAAAAAAACCTTGAGAGAAACAAGTCTAGTCTGCTGGATTTGAACACACAGCCCCAAGGATCCTTAAAACTAGCAGTTGAATTACTCTAGCCAATTACCAGTAATGTTTTTGCTGAAGTCACCATTCATGCATACACAAGGCACTGTGCACTAGGCGTAGAGAAAGGAATACAAAAATAAAATGTAAAAGGAGCCTGTCCCAAACGTCTCACTGTCAAGATAATCCACATAAGTAACTACAATACCTGCTGCAAAGTGGTAAGTGCCATAAGAAAGATACTGATTATTGCCTTAGTTGTTCAAGAGGAGATATAACTTATTTGAGAGGAAAGCGTTTGAGCTAAGACCATAAGGTAGGATCTGGACATATTGAAATGTCTTTCTAGTGTCTAGGCAGAAGGAAAAGCTTAAAGCAGAAGAATGGATTTGGTAACCACAAGAAATAGTGACTAATATAATCTGACTGGAAGACATTTGGTAAAGAAGAAAAGTAAAGATAAAAGATGAAAAAGGAAATGTAGAGCCAAAACATAGAGAATTTTAAATGCCAGGTTGACAAACCTAGTATGTAGGAAATAAGAGTTATAGAAAGTTTCTGACCAGGAAACATAACCAGTCTGAGCTTAAGTATAATTACTGGATGTGAATAAAGGATCTGTACTGGGAAGGGCCAGCATAGTAATCCACCCAAAATTAGAATAGAGGCTTGAGTGGAGTAGCAATAAGAATAGAAAGGTGGAAAAACATAAAAGATATTCTGGAGGTTTAAAAAAGCTAGTTATTGGTTGAAAGAGCTTGAGAATGAAACGGGAAAGAGTAGGCAGTGGTGGATGAGGTTCTTGAGCTCAGGTAGCCTCATTGTGGAAATTGAACCTCCAGGAAATGAAAAGCATGTTTGAAAGGAGTTTTAAATATGGTATATTTCATTTGAGGTGCTAAAAGGTATTAGAGATTACTCTCAGCATGTGAGATTAGAGAGATGTGGGAGACATCCACATAGAAGGGATCAATGAAATTGTGTTGGGGGGGTTAGAGAGGCAATGAATATGTGAATATGGCTATATTATTAGGAAAGATCCTTGAGGTCTCTGAATGTCAGAAGGAGCCAGAGAAAGTAGAAAATGAACGGTCTGAAAACTTTAGAGAAGTGTAATCCACTATGAAATGCAGAAAAGTTTGTGTTCGATTTTTGTTGTTCATTCCCAATATTTGTGGATTAAAATAGCTGAAATGAAGTAATTAAGAGACTCAATAGAAAACACTGACGAGAATAAAGAAATTATGAGTAAATGATGAAAAGGGTACGAGTTACTCTGTCCCATAATTCTTTAATTAACCACCTCTACATCACAAAAGGTAGGCCTCTGGAATGCTTTGTACCTGTAGTAGCCCTTTTGGAACAATGATGATTGAGGTGTTACGTTTACTTCCTAACAACATTGTTAGAATAGTTTTAGTGTAATCAGTTTAATCAGGGATGTTTAAGACTGCAGGTGGCACTAGTAAACTTAAATATATACAGTATATACACATATACGTACATATGTATATATATAAAAATACCTTGGAGCAAAGCCTGGGAGAAACAGACCAGTCTTCCAGAAGTCTAGACCTTTAATAACCCTGAATCCATCTATAGTGAGAAAGAAGGAATCTCTACTGGCATTTCTTCTGTCCTTCACTTTTTCCTTATTTTCATTCATACTTAACTTGTGTTAATCTCAAAGCTGCTACGTGCTATGCACAACATAGAAATGCATATTCTTGTGTGTATTACCGGTAGGCTACTTCAAGCACAAGCCTAGAATTGAAGGATTTAAATAATCTGATTAGAACCCTTTAAATTACTGTATTAGGAATCCAAAAAAATCAGCATTTCTTTGTCCCATTACTTGACACATCAGGTCTTTGCCCTGGATATATTATCAATATTTTAAAGGAAATGTTTGATTTTAAAAATCAAAGAGGGATACCCGGCCTTCTATTGTTTCACCAGTGTTGCTCTAGACCCCAGCCTCCCTTGTCAAGCTGTAGTTTAAGCACAGCACATTTAAATTTTTTTAAAAGAAGACTTTGACTTATTTTCACCTAGCCTTGGAGTATATTATCGATGGTTTCAATCGACAGAACAGAAGTTCTCCACCTTGGGAGTGGACTCCATACTCAGCCTTTGTAAACTGTTCAAAATCACTCCCTCGGCTCCATTTGGAAGGAAGCGTCCGTGTCCTTCCTCAGCGTCCTGCGCCCCTTCTCCAGACCCCTTCTGTCGACGTCCTAGCGTCGCAAACCAAGGCAGCACAGAGGAGCCTCAGGGAGCGGGGGAGGGGGGAAGAGGGGTTGGGATGGGCGGCCGAAAGACGGTATGTTACGGTGGGGGAGAGATTGCGCGCAGCCCACCGCGAGCACCGGGACCCGGGAGAGAAGGGTTCCGCTAGGGCCGGGGTGCCGAGGGAGCCGGGGCCGTGTGCGTGGGCCTTGCCCGCACGCTCTCGCCGCCTCCGCCACCCTTCTCAGGTCGCTCCCCGCTTCTCCCCACCCTCCGAGGGACGTTGGTACATTCCCGGTGACTCCGAGAGCTTAAAAAGGGCCCGGGGAGGCCGAACCCAGCAGGTTTGGTCCAGATTTGTGTGCGCGGCCCGTACTCCGATCCGCCACGGTGGGTATCTTGGCGGGGGTTTCTTTACGCTGTGGCACTCGTGCATTTGGGGGCTTCGTGGCTGTGTGTAACTGTCTGGCTAGCAGCTAGGAACTCTCGCCCCCGGCTCCTCGGCTCACTCAGCTCCTCCGTCGCAGCCCAGCAGCGAGACGCGCGCCGCCAGTCCGCAAGGGATGGAGCGGACCGAGGTGCTAAAGCCACGCACCCTGGCCGATCTGATCCGCATCCTGCACCAGCTCTTCGCCGGCGAGGAGGTCAATGTGGAGGAGGTGCAGGCCGTCTTGGAAGCCTACGAGAGCAGCCCCGCCGAGTGGGCAGTGTACGCCAAGTTCGACCAGTACAGGTGAGCGTGCTTTCGCCCTGATCGCCGAGACTCTCCGGCTCCGACTCTTGAGTCCGAGCGGGCGCCGGCGCGGGCGCGTGGGGAGCGGGTCTTGACTCCCGGAGAGCGCGGGCCGCCCGGCGCCCGCAGCGCCCACCCTCCCAGTGCTCCCGGCAGTCTCCCGCACTCCAGCGCCGCGCCTCCTCGCCCGCGAACACCGGGGCGGGCGTTCGGCGCTTTGGGCCGAAGGCGTGTCCCACTGGCAGGAGTCTGCGTCAGGCTCCCAGAGGGGAGGCCACCGAGCGGTGCAAGTTTTCTGTTCTTTTCTTGTTGATCAACCCCTCGGCTTCCGAACGGCCACTCCTTCTGCCACCCGCATCCCCCCCACCCCGCAAGCGGAGCCGTCGCTAGCCTAGAATATGGAGGAGATGCGGGGAGACCCCGGTGTCTGGATGCCCTCAGACTCTGGCTGTCTGGACTAACCGGGGTGTTATCAGGAGAGCACTCCAACAGCGGTCCGGAGAAAAGGGTGACGGTGGAGGACGCAGTTAAACGACACCAATTCTCCATCACTTCTCCCTCGGTCGCTTGCAAGCAGGCGTCTGCCAACAAGCATTTTTGTTAATACAAAATAACGACTTGGGGTTGTCAGCTGCTATTTTTCAGTTTATGATGCCCCCTTTCCCAAACGAGTTGGACTCCCCGGGCTGGGGGTTTATTTAAACCCACTGTCAGGTTCTCGAAATAAACGAGTGCTTTTCTTGCAGCCCCCAAGCAATATGCTTTTCCTTATCCTTAGATCTGAGGGTCTGGAATGTAAATTGGAGACCCCTGCTCCTCAGAGGTGCTTGAGTGAGATGCCTTGCCTTGGAGATTAAATAAAAAATGAAACAGCCTACCAATCCTCTGGGGAGAGAAGTAAAATTTAATCACCCTGAAGAATGAGGGTTTCTTTTCCGAAGGGTAACCAGCGCTTCAGTCTTAATGGTTGGTTATGATGAGGTCAGGGAAGGGAGCATAGTTGAAAGAGAAGAATAAGAAAAGATGAAGCTTTCCTTTGAAGCCGTTTCAGTTAGTCACTTTACGTCAGCATATACAGTGTGTCTGGTAAAGTTTTGTCGCCAAAGGCTGTTTCAGTTGTACTTTAGGAACTGAAATAGAAAAGTGAAGTCTACTTAGGATCCTATTTTCCACTTGCAAGTGGTTCTAGGAAATTCCTTTGGTTCCTATCCTTCTGTGGCTGCCCATAAAGCTACCAGAGTAATTTTGCCATTAGCTCCAAGTAATTGAGGGCTTGTTATGGGCTCTAGTACTCTTACAATCACTTGACACATGTATTAACTGCTAACCTCACAACAGCTCTGAGATAGGTACCATTCTTATCCCTGTTTTACAGGTGAGAAATAGTAGGCAATGAAAAGGTTGGATTACCTGCACAAGGTCATACTAATGTTCCTTAGCGGCTCCAGGATTCAAATTAGCATTATTCTAGAGCCCACACTCTAAACCACTGCTAAACCCCCTGTAGACACAAGGTGGTCATAATAGTTTTCTTCTGCCTAGATTTATTACTGACCAAGTGAAATTAATTAAGCAGGGTATGCTGTATAGGCTTTTAATCTATAGAACAAGGGCATTTCCAGGGGCCTTGAATTTATCTTGATTGACAAGCTCTAAACCACTTGAAACCTTTGGATTGACCTATTCCACAGGTTTCTGAAGCACAGCTCAGTAAAATAATGGGTGCACTCCTAGGCGGGCAGTTGGAGTAGGGAGGGAGGGAGATGGGAGAGCAGAAATCAATGTGGTAGTATTTTGTGCATGTAATAAGTGTCCTAGTACTGTGAAGGAATCTGATCTCTGACCTTGGGAAGGCCAGTGCAGAAGAATCAAGACAAAATATGTTCCACTGGGGGCCAAGCAGTAAATTGTCTGGAAGAAGCCCCAGAGAAGCAAGACCCTAGGGCTGGAGGAGGGAAAAGTAGGATCCCTGGTACAGGAACCATTTACTGTGAATTAAAGGCTGTGTGCACAGTTGCCTGCTAGGTCCTTAAAAGGGCTCCAAAGTAAAGATAACTGATATCTAAAAAGCACTTACTAATCAACTCTCTCAGTGATCCTACTCTGCCAGCACCTGGCCTCCAGCGCAGGGGAGCAGAGGGGCATGTGGGACATAAGTGAACAGATGACCAAGTGAACAAACAAAAGGGGTAAAGATTCCTTTCCTTAAAAATTAGTCTATCGTAGAGATCAAGCGTCTGGATACCAAGGGGGAAAGGGCCGGGAGGCGGGGGGGATGAACTGGGAGATTGGGATTGACATATATACACTACCATGTATAAAAGAGATAACTAATGAGAACCTACTGTATAACACAGGGAACTCTACTCAATGCTCTGTGATGACCTAAATGGGAAGGAAATCCAAAAAGAGAGGATATATGTATACGTATAACTGATCCACTTTGCTGTACAGTAGAAACTAGCACAGCATTGTAAAGCAACTATGCTCCAATAAAAAGTTTAAAAGAAAATAGTCTAAATGTACATCATAATTATCGAACTTTGTTAATTAGATGGTGTCAAGAGTACCTGTGGGACCAACAGAAACTTTAAAGTTGATTTTTTGGAGGGGGTGGGGGATGGTGTGGATGTGGTTGTTTTGGTTTGGGATTTCTGGGGGCCAATTACTAATTTCTCCTCATTGTAAAAGGTTTAGAGTGTTATTTTACTTCCCAAGTGTAGTCGCTTTTGTTCTGGTACTTAGGTCAACGCCCGCTCTATTTGTGGAGGACGTTTCATCATGATGCTTTTGAACGTGGATGTCGCTTGTGTCTGGACTCTAGTAAAACTAAGGAGAATTCTAGAACAGCTATTTAATGAAACCTTGTTTCTCAAATTCTGGTTTAGCTACAGGGAGGGGGGAAAAAAGACAATAGCCAACATTCTTGCCTAGAGCAGTAGTGCACTTTGAAAATGCTTTCTGTGAGAAATTTTTATTCTTTTTATCAGTTTGAGGCTGTCACATGGAGACTCAAGGAATTTACTTTTTTTCTCCTACCTTTTTCGTGCCATTAATTAGAACTGAGCAGCTATAAACACAGTGATTCAAAATACAAAAATGTCTAAATGAACTGTGAAAAAATATTTGCTTTCATTTGTGCTCGATTTCTAATTAGACAACCACATTTAAAGTTGCTTCTAGGTAAAAATATTAGCATTTGTAAATGAATGATACTGTATGACACACTTATTTTTCCCTGTGTTTGTCTCATCGACCAAATTCAAACTTTTGAAAACGTTCTTTTCAGATATACCCGAAATCTTGTGGATCAAGGAAATGGAAAATTTAATCTCATGATTCTATGTTGGGGCGAAGGACATGGCAGGTAATACAACTATTCATTCAGATATTTATTCAGTATTTATTCCAGCATGTGAAAAGTACAGTGCCAGGCTGGCCACGTGCCTTGTGAGCACTAACAAATCGCATGTTGTAATTATTTGTTCACAATGTCCCCTAATCCCAGCAAAAATTCTCATGGGAATTAGCGTGAGGGGTTTAGCATATACCATGTATTATGACAGACCTTCCCCCAAAATGAGTAGTAAATCAAAGGAGGTGGAGGTAAGTAACCAGCTTAATTTAATCTCTCTGTGTTCTGTGGAGTTAAACTTTCTATGAAGTTGTGCTAAAACTTGACCTTTGTGGTGCTTTGAAGTGTGTAAACAATTGTCGGACCAAAGACCAAAGCATCCAGATTTGGAGCTAGAAAAGCAAATCACAAATTCAGAAAATTTCTTTCTACTTCAAGCTAATTGTTTATTTTCTGTATACAGATGATAAGACAACTTAGACTAATACCAATTCTTGAAACTTGGTCCCTTAATTTTTCCTTAGTTTATACATTTGCAAGTCTTACTACCAGTCAAGTATTGTTACCTCTTTAAGCAGATCCTTCTCAGTCTCTTGAGAATGGTAAAAAAAAAAAGAGAAAAAAGCCAATAATCCTGACCCATATTTGGTGGGAAAAAGTAAACATGAATTTACAAGATTTTGGAAAGTTAGGTCTATAGAGTGCATTTACTTACTCATATAGAATGAGGTTGTTTTCATTCTCTCAATATTTCTTGAAAGCAGATTATACGTCAGGAGTAGAACAAGGCTCTGTGAATTAGAAAACAAGTTCTCATGATACATATATGGGGTAACAGAATTCAACATATGAAATACATGCTATAGCATATACAGGTTCATATTTTTTAATCTACCCTATAGCTAATACTACGTACTAAACTTAAATACTATTTAAGATTATAGGAGTAAATTCTTTCCCCAGATCCAATTTGCTTTTTTTCTCCCATCAATACTGGGAGGTAATCACAGATAGGATACTCTAAATGTATAAAATATTAACATTTCATATGCTTTATAGTATAATTTTCGGCTGGTAACACACATGTGCATACCTTTTGTCCCCCAGAGGAAGGAGAAAAAAGAAAAAGCCTGGGGAAAAAACACTGTTATGTGATCTTCTCAATGTGATGCAGTTACAGATAAAGGATTTTTTATCCGCTCTAAAATTTCTGTAATGTAGTTTTTAACTCAAGTTCTAGCCCAGCTTAATTGAGTTATTAAAAGCTATATTTTGGAGAAGATAAGTGATTACTGGTTTTGTGTTTCTGTTATCAAAGGAGTATTACAACAAGGTTTAAAAAGATGAATTGTTCTTCTGTAAGGGTATGGGTCAAAACTGTACCCCTTATATGCATTGATATGGAAGACATAGTATTTTATTACTTTGCCCTTAACAATGTTGAATTATAAATTGACGACATTTAAAACTCCAGCTGAAATGGATATTAGCCTGGGAGACGTCCTATTGACAGTTGGCAGCTGTAAGCTCTGGACAGATTGTTACAAGTGTGGGTTCTGGACCATCTACTGAGTTTAGTTGTCATTTTGTGTATATATAGCAGTATCCACGATCACACTGACTCCCACTGCTTTCTGAAGATGCTGCAGGGAAATCTAAAGGAGACATTATTTGCCTGGCCTGACAAAAAATCCAATGAGATGATCAAGAAGTCTGAAAGAATCTTGAGGGAAAACCAGTGTGCCTACATCAACGGTAACATCCAATTTTTCTAACAACAAGTGGGAAAAACCTTGAACTTCCACTTGAAATATTGCTTGCTTATATGTGTGCAATAGAACCTGGATCGTGGAGTCATGATTTCATCTGCTTAGGAAGTGATCTAAAAGCAGTGGGTTTTGTCTTTTTAAAGCTTTGCATGTGGATTGGAATCACTTATTAAAAACATATGCATGCAGGTTAGTGTCCACTGAAGAGACATTTACCTACCAAGTCTTAGGACAGTTAGAATCGAACATGAATTTACATAAGTAGAGTCTTTTAATAAAGGCGTGAGGCCAAGTTGGAAGTGTTAGTCTTTCATTAGAAAATGTAAAGATATGTTCCGAAACTGATTAAGAATGCTAGCTAGTCCCTGTTTTACTAAAGTGCATACAGCTTACTTTAAAAAGAGTATTCTCAAGAGAAACTTTTTGAAGCACATTATTTAGCAATGATTTCTAGATCTCTTACAAAGAATTCATTCTTTCTTCTAAATGTGATATAGGAGAGCCAAATGCTCTTCAGTAGAGGCAGTGATTAACATCTGTGTTCCTAAAGGACTTAGTAACTTTCCAAAAAGCTCCTTAAAGCTTCCATGAGATAACTTTTTTTATAATTAATTAATTTATTTTTGGCTGTGTGGGGTCTTCGTTGCTATGTGCGAGCTTTCTCTAGTTGCGGCGAGTGGGCTTCTCATTGTGGTGGCTTCTCTTGTTGTGGAGCACGGGCTCTAGGCACATGGGCTCAGTAGTTGGTGGTGCACGGGCTTAGTTGCTCTGAGGCATGTGGGATCTTCCCCTACCAGGGATCGAATCCGTGTCCCCTGCATTGGTAGGCGGATTCTTAACCACTGTACCACCAGGAAAGTCCTGAGATAACTTTTTATATTATTTCCATTTACAGATGAAATTGCCAACACATAGGAAGATTAAATAATCTGTCCAAGGTCACTCAGGATTTGAACCCAAAGAATTTGATGCCAAAGCCCATAGTCTTAGTTGGGATGCTATCCCACTTATATAAAACAAAATATTACAGAGGTTTTTCTGGCAAAGCAGGTTCGTTCTTCTCAGATCTTAACGTTCAGTATTGGCCTTGATACTTGGCCTAAATTTGTTCAGTTAGAGAATGCAAGTCAGTTACAGAAGTCAGATTGTATAGGAAGTTTTTCTCCCATTCACGTAACAAAGGAGTTAGTTTCTCAGGTGGTAGGAGACTCTTATTTGAGGGTTGCTGTATATAGCAGGCACACCAGATTGCTAAGAACAAGATTGCTGGTACTGCTCAAAAGCCTTTCAGAGTAATAACTTTCAGCTAGTCATAGAGTCATTATAAAGCTACATTAGATCTTGGAGAACACCTAAGTTTTTTTTTTAAGGGTCTTCAGTGCAAAAGTCTATAGGAGCCAAACAGGTAAAGTGAGTGAGTGATGCAGGCCGGAACTAGGCTGTGGGAACTGGTGTGCAAGCTGCCCTGTCTAAAGGGACAACGTGGTCACCCAGCTCCAGTGAGATCGTCCTGACTTCTTTTTCCATAAAGGTGGGAAATTCTGATCGTTATGGGAAATTTTGCCAGTCAGTAAAATACTCGATAGGACAGGCGAAATATTTCTGTAGATGCATTACTGAAAAGCCACCAACTTGTAACCTTTGATTTTTTACAGATGCAGGAGGAGGGCTAGATGTGGATAGTGATTAGGGGGGGAAAGGTGTTTCAAGTACAAGAGAGAACATGGGTGAAGGCACAACCCATGTTCAAAGAATGTTGTTCATTCAAACATTGCAAAGAATGAAGACTATGCAGGAACGGTCTAGCCGGAGGGGAAGATGAATGGGCTTGGATAGGAGTAGTAGGAGAGTAAAGTAAGATCAGGGCCTTAGCCTCCAAGACTAGCTTAAAGTAAAAACTTTCTTTGGTCAGCAGAATTTTGTTCAGGAATATCTTGATTAATCCAGTAGCAATATGCGTCATAGGGTGGAAGAAAGGGAGAGTGGGGCAAGGAGATCAAGTTACTTATTGTAATAGGCAGAAGGTGAACATTGCCTCAACCAAGCTGGCATCCCTAAGTATCACCAAGAAAAGTCCGATATTACTGTGACAGTACATCATTGGCATAAAGGAAAAGGAGGCAAAGAGATAATAATAATAATAATGCTGGGATTACTAACATTTAGGGATCAGACGTGAGCTTTGGGGACTTCTAAAGGGTGGGTGACTTGTTTTTGTGGGATCTTTGCTTGCATTGGGTGGTCTATTGGAGGTGCAATTGGAGGAAAAAAAGTTATTTGTATAAAGGGCAGTCAGTTCTTCAAAATGTTTAACTTTTGTTCAAAAGCAAGCCAGTGTATTATAAAAGCAGTAGGCTATAGAAATCAAAGAGTTTGCAGATCTGAGAATTAGGCCCCATTTTTTGTTTTTGTTTTTGTTTTTTTGCGGTACGCGGGCCTCTCACTGTTGTGGCCTCTCCCGTTGCGGAGCACAGGCTCCGGACGCGCAGGATCAGCGGCCATGGCTCACGGGCCCAGCCGCTCTGCACCATGTGGAATCTTCCCGAACCAGGGCACGAACCCGTGTCCCCTGCATCGGCAGGCGGACTCTCAACCACTGCGCCACCAGGGAAGCCCAGGCCCCATTTTGTTAAACGACGAAGACAGAAGATCCAAGAAGTTCTGAGTTGTTCAATGGTAGTCAGTCTAGCTGGGAGTAGAACCAAAGTCGTCTGCTTCTGGGCTTTGCTCTTCTTTGTCATGCAAGCTCATGGAGCTAGATCGTAAAGCATAAGGCCAAATTAGGTGCCTATACTAACTACACTAATACACTGAATTCCTTCCTTGATTAATCTTCCAACTCTCTCCTTACTATATAAATTTCTTATCAACATAGTTATAAAAATCAAGTATTTTGTTTATTTTAATCTTCTTGAAGGCATCTCCCCCAGGCCTTTTGACTTCCTTCAGTGTGGATTGGTTGGCCAGGGCTCATCCTGTGGTCCCCTCACGTCATCCAGGCTTTCCATTTACTTTCTCCTGGTGCTTATCCCCTTGTTTCCTGGTCTCGTCTGCTTTGTCTTGGGTTTGTGGCCTTGTTTTGGTGGAACATATCCTCCAACGGCCCTATGAGAAAGGGTTCATGGAAAGTAAATTTCTGAGACCTCTTATATCTAAAAATCTCTATATACAACCCTTGCAACTTGATAGATAATTTAGCTGGATATGAAATCATGACCTGGCAGTCATTTTCTCTCAGAACTATGAAGGAAATCTTTTGTCTTTCAGTTTCCATTCTTCTTGTTCAAAGCCTGGTTGGTACCATTCTGATTTTTGAATCTTACTATGTATGAATCCGGTTTTTTCTCTCTAGAAACTTTTGGGGACTTCTCTTTGGGTGTCTTTTCTCTGTCCCCAGTATCACAGTGATGCAGTTTGTTTCATGACACTCATTGTGGTGGAAGCTCAGTAGGTTCTTACAATCTACAAATTCATGTCCTTCAATTCAAGAAAATATTCTCAAATTGTTTCTTTGATTTTGTTATTGTTGTTCTGTTTCTGAAACTACTGTTGATCAGATATTAAACCTCCTGAACTAGTCCTCTAGTTTTTTGGGTTTTTTTAATCTTTCCTATGTTCTATCTTTGGCCCTTTGTTCTTTGAGTCTTTGTCAGCTTTTTCTTCCAACCCTTCTATTCAGAATTTTATTTCTGCTATCATCTTTATATTTCTGAAAGCTCTTTTTATTCTCTAGTCCTTTTAATATAGTATTTTCCTCATCTCTTTTTTTTTTTTTTTCGTTTTTTTGGCCACGCTCTGTGGCTTGCAGGGATCTTAGTTCCCTGACCAGGGATTGAACCCATGCCATAGCAGTGAAAGCTCCAAATCCTAACCACTGGCCTGCTAGAGAATTCCCTTCCTCTTAGCTCTGTGAAGATATTAATGATAAGTTTTTGGTTTTGTTTTTTTAAGGCTTCTCTTGAGTAGTGTCTATTTCATGTTGCCTTTTTTTCAGGTTGCTCTGGCCTCTTTTATTCTAGAGGCTCTGCTCACATGTGTGATGGCCTTGAGTATGTGCTAATATTTAAAAACCAGAGACAAAAAAGTCAATTGGTAGCTTTCAAACATGGATGGTGTCTGTCAACTGGACTTCACTCTAGGATCGTCTGGTAAATCTTTTCCTTGAGGAACAATCAGTGGTGATATCCTCAGGACTTTTTTCTTGAGCTGATCAGATTCTCAGAGAAGCTGCTTCCCATCTCCTGCCTGGAGAAGAAATTCCTGTCTGGCAGCATTCTGGCAGCCATGTGATGAAGAAAGTGGAGATCTTACCACTCAGTGTGTAAATTTTCACTTAAGTCACCTGTTTTTCACCAGGTATCCACCAGTCCTGAGTTTATCTGTTGTACTCTTTCTAGAGAATAGATCTCTAATTTCTACCAGGGATGGAGGGAAGGTGAGGTGGTGAAAAAGCTTTGTGACGAAACTTAAATAGGCTTCAACCAGTTCTTGTATTTATAGCCCATGTTCACCTTCATTTCAGGAAGTACATGTGCTGCCAGTTCCTGAGCTGTTTGTTAGTTTCAGGATATAAATCAGGTTATTTCTTGGCCATCTCCAAGGGTAGCTGAGGATTTAGCTTTCTCTCCTCTGCAAAGCCATCCATCTACTTCTAAGCTTTCAAATTTTTAAAGATTTTTTTTTTAACTTTAATAAAAAAGTTTTTTCTTTTCCCTTTATCTTTGTATGTTGATGTCTTTATTCTTTTACTGCAGTTGTAGGGAAGTTTTTAGGAGAAAGCAGAATGCGTGTCATTTACTATTTTTAACTGGAAGTTCAATTCTAACTTTTAATAATTCATATGTATCAGTTGATTTAGGATCTTGGGCAATTGACCAGATTTTTACCTACAGCTAGCATCTAAGCTCCTTCATCTACCCATCCCTCTTCAATATTGTTTAGATTCCATTGGCTTACATCGAGTAGAGAATATTAGCCATACAGAACCTGCCGTGAGCCTTCACTTGTACAGTCCGCCTTTTGATACGTGCCATGCCTTTGATCAAAGAACAGGACATAAAAACAAAGTCACCATGACATTCCATAGCAAATTTGGAATCAGGACTCCATTTGTAAGTATAATTTCTCTCTCCTGTGTTTAAATGCTTTGTGGGTTGGCAGCATTACACTGATGCATTGCTTTTTTGTTCTAGGTATTATTTAAATATCTTAAGTTTTAAGTATTTTTAAGTATTCTTGAGATAAGTCTTAACTTGGAGAAAAGGCCCATTCTATTCTATTATTTTCTTTAACTTTGGAGACTGTATTTTCAATTTATAAAATAATACTTAGATGCAAAGAATTGCTTATTCAAAATTTCAAACTGTATGCTTATTCCTAAAGAAAATATTTCTCTTCATTTATTAGGGAAATAAGAGTGAGAACTATATTGATAAAACTGCTACTACTATGACTTGATGTTCATAGTTCCAGTTTGCTGAGATAACACAAATAACTTACATAGTTACCCTTTGCAAAGTTGAGACCCTATTCTGATAACAATAAATAAAGAAACTTGCCTGTTTTGATTGCCAAGTTGCTTTGTCTTTGAGTAGTGATGGCAACCAAAAATAATATGGTGTGGCAATCTTCTATCACTGAAATAAATTGGCCATTTGGGGGAATGGTCTTTAGTTAGTCATGGGAATGCCCAGAAATACACAATGCATGAAAACAAAGACTGAACATCCTTATCAGTCTTATGAAAGTACAGCCTTTGAAAGAAGCTAGGGCAGAATTTTCTCAAGTGATTGCTCTGCTTATTTCCAGCATTACGAGCCCCAAGAGATACTCTTATCACAGGAAGGAAACAACAGGGCTCCAATGCCATGCAGTGGATTTTCATATACTGCCAGAAAAGCAGGACTACTTAGAACAAGCAGAAATGTCTCATGTAAAGATTCTTACACAGCTTTCTTTTTTTCTTTCCTACAGACAACTTCAGGATCACTGGAGAACAACTAAGGAGCACCAGACCCTCTGAGGTTTTACTTTAAGGTCCGGTGAAAGTTTTGCCTTGGACAGGAAGCCCTCCTTCCATTTGCTGTCCAGTAATATACTTTACAAGGCCAATACTTAGATCTACTATAAGGCAGATGCTAATCATAAGGCATTAAGTAAGCAAATAGTGCCCTGAGCTACTGTAGAAGAAAAAATCCCACTAAAGATAAAAAGGCTTGTGATTTTAAAGGCCAAATCAAGTGCTCCACTCATTTTACCCTCTAAACCCATTGGAACTATACTGGGAATGTCGATGAAGGTTTTTATAGTTTTTGGTAACACTGGTCTCTGAACTATAATTAGCAATAAATAAAAACAAGACATCAAACCACCCACCTTGTTACTTGGAGGACTAAATGTAGATGTCTTCATTATACTTTGTATGTTCTTAATATTTGAAGAGAAGTTTTTGAATCTGTGCATTTTATTTTTTCAATCTTATTTTACAAATTCCCGTTCTATAAATAATAGGGTATTGTAGATAGAGAAACTTAAGGCACTTTGCCATTTGGTAATGAAATGAAGGGCAGAAGATTTAGAAAAATACAGGTACCCAAACCCACAACAAACCAAAATTATAAACTCATGTCTAACGTGTCCAGTGGTCAAAGACTGTACTGCTGCCAGAATTGCCAAATAATTTTAATAAAAGTGGATTTGAACATAATTTGAAGTTGTCTTTCTCTTTCACATAAGAATTTCATATAATTCACGGCTTCTTAGGTTCATGCAGACTACCAAAAGCACTGCAAAAGATGCTTTTATGATGTAAGAACATAAGAAGGCCAAAAACTGCGTTCGAAAGGAGCTTACCGGGCTTCCCTGGTGGTGCAGGGGTTGAGAGTCCGCCTGCCGATGCAGGGGACACGGGTTCGTGCCCCGGTCCGGGAAGATCGCACATGCCAAGGAGCGGCTGGGCCCGTGAGCCATGGCCGCTGAGCCTGCGCGTCCGGAGCCTGTGCTCCACAATGGGAGAGGCCACAACAGTGAGAGGCCTGCGTACCGCAAAAAAAAAAAAGGAGCTTACCTTTTGGGGCTTTTATATGTGTTCACCAACTGGCCAGAGATACCAACCCGAGGGTCTCTGGCTCTAGGGCAGCTCATAGACAATCAGTTTAGCCTGAAAATTGTTTGGGGGGTCTGTATGTGTTTAAATATGAATTGGATTCCAACAGTTAAAAACCAGAGATTTCACAGGAGAAGGAATGGACTTTGAAGTATCTGGCAAGACTGAACCTGCATTGCGTTTTCACTGCTATCACTTAACGGGGCTGGGATCTGCCCCTTGGATGGGGCCGCTTCCCTGATCTGCGGCAATCCCCAGCTTGCCTGTTTCCCTTATTCATGTTACCTACAAAGCCCACACGTGCATTTGAGTTTGCTGCCCCCACTTTAGGCAATTTTCTTAGGAATATCTGTCATAATCTTGGAATTTATTATCTCTGGAAACTTAATTAGAAAGTAAAGTCCTTTGAAGATGGTTCTGGTTAGGCCATTGATTGTGGTGTTTATACCACGTCATAGAATTATTTACATCATTATACCTGTGCTTCCTCTCACCTTTGAGAAGGACGCGAACATTTACTGAGTACTTACAATATACTAGGCATTGTTACAAGTTGTTTAGATGTACTAACAAACTGAATTCCAGAAAACTTCCTTGTGAATTAAGTACTGTACTGGTTTTCTACTGCTGCTGTGACACTACCACAAACTTATTTTCCTACAGATCTATTGGTCAGAAGTCAGAAGCTTCATGGTGCTATATGCAAGGCCCATGTCAGAGGCTTATCTTTTGGTGTGGGTTCATTAACCATATACTTGGACAAACTGGTTGATGAATGAAGGCCTCTTACCTGTGTTTCATGGGAAGGGACAGCATTACATTTAGTAATGGTGCTTAGTCTTTTTTTTTTTTTTTTTCTGACTGCAACCACTTAGAAATCTCAAATGCTAAAGAACTCTCCAGAAAGGCCCCCACACAACAACTTTGCCTACAATTTCAGAAAAGATTCCTGGACCCTGTGAAGGCCTTTAGGCCCCAATTAAAGAGCTCTGCCATGTGTGAGGCTTTCCCAAGGCTCGTGGCAAATGGTGGCTATTTCACTTCATTTTCTGAGCAAGGAAGGTGTTAGCAAGCTGGGCTACTAGCTAACCTTTTAAAAGTTACAGTGAGGTTTCTAGGAATCACCAGACGCTGGTACAACCTTGTCTGAGACATATCTACACATTTCACAAGGTCAGTTCTCTCTAAAGACATTGCAGACTTTCACAACTTTACCTAGTTGATAGATGTTTTCTTGAAAAGTGTATGTGGGATACTGAAATAAGCCAGACACGGAAGGACAAATAATATATGATTCCACTTATACAAGATATGTAGAAAAGGCCAATTCGTAGAGAAAAAAAGGTAGCCTAGAGGTTACTAGAGGCTAAGGGGTAGGGGGAAATGGGAGTTATGGTTTAACAGGTCCAGAGTTTCTGTTGGGGTTGAAGAAAATTATTTGGGTATAGATAGTGATGGTGGGTACACAGCATCGTGAATGTGTCTGATATGACTGAATTGGGCATTTATGAATAATTAAAATAGTAAACGTGTATTTTCCCACAATAAGTTATTTCTTTAAAGAAAGGGTATGTGGGAGAAAAGTGTGTGTGTGTGTGTGTGCTGGAATAGATAAGACTTCCTATCATAGAGAATACAAACGATATGAAAGGCATTGTGGTGAAAAGTATCTTTTTCATCCAATCCCCAGGCTCTCAGTTTTCCTCTCTCCATGTAACCTAACCTATATTACCACTCTCTTGTGTTTCCTCATTTACTTTTCCCCATTGTTTACACAGGGTAGCATTCTAAAGTCCATATGGTGCACTTATAAGATCTTTCCATATCCGAATACAAACAGTTCACTCATTCTTTTGTACCGATGGCTGGCTGCGTGGTATTACACTGTATGAATGTATCATAGTTTAGTCCACCAGTCCTCTATTGATGGACTTTGACGTGATTTCCAACCTTCAACAGTTACAAACAATTCTGCAATGAATAACCATGTATGTGATGTCATTTCACAAATATCAGTTGACATGTCTTTATTACAAAACGACCAAGATAACTCAGCCCCCAAAAATGAGGTAATAGTGGAAGGTCATGGCAAGCTGCCCTGGCTGGAGAGGACCACTTGAGTGCAGAAGCTGTCACCTGATGTCATACTTCAATTCAGCCACTTCCACCTATTCATTGGTCAGATGTGTTCTCTTGAAGCCTCCAACTGTCAGAAGCTTGACACAGAGATTACTTATCACAAATAGGAAAGCCCTGTGTTCGTGAGAAAACTAACGATCAATTTAGGATTCTGCCCATGCTCCATACGAAAGCTGATGCGTTCCTGACATTTGGTTTTTGTTTGCTTTTGTCACTGAACTTTTTGAATGATTGAGGATGTGATGGCTTGATGTGCTATTTGAAAACATGCCTCAGGTTGCTTCATGAGGGGCATTTTGTTTATTTCTTAAGTAATTCACAAAGAGATGTAAAGAATCTCAGAGACTGAGATCTGCTGAATGTGATTTTGAGCACTGACTTAAGCCTAAGTCAGTAGTCTCAAGGATATCCTTATACAAGGAGATGGTCATCTGCTTGACATATTTAAATCTGTATATCATATGATGCAGTGGGAGGTATATTTACCTAAAAGTGCAACCAGAAAAATTCCTTGCACATGAAGGGGAGAAATATAGAGCTAGAAAGTAATCTAATGCAATTGAACATTGATTAGCCTTCCATGCCAAGAGCCCTCCTGGGCATGTCATAAGAAAAAAAGTGTCATTACAGCAATAGATCACTAAGATGCACCTTTCAGTGAATGAAAGTATGATTATGATGAGTTTAGGCAGGATTCATCTAACTGATAAATATAGTGCTAGCATGGAATCACGAAGATGAAATGTACTTGAGCGAGCATATTGTCAAACAAATCTTTTGATACGTGAGGAAAATGAGGCAGGTGAGGTTAGGGTTAACCGCTGTCCCAGAGCAGCATTGTGCCGGGCCGGGTTCACACAGCCCCGTGGGAGCTAATACTGAGGAATCTCACAAGCTGATTGGTAGATTAAAATTGGCCATAATGGGAATAGTTACATTGTGGCAATCTGTCAATACCACAAATCAAAGTATGTAATTCTCTACCTCAAGAGAGTCTGCTAAATATTTGATGGCATATACCACTATATCTAAGGCTATTCAGCCAATGGAAAATAAAGACAAGGTTTGCCTGGACTGTTTAAATATACATTTTTATCCTTTCACTGTTATTGGATTTTTGCATATATAGAAAAATGTTATTGTCACTTCAGAGAAATCCTTTAAAGTGAGTCAGGGATATTATTTCTCCCCTCCCCATTTCAGAGATGGGGACATGTAGGCAGATGTAGATAAAATAGTTTACCCAAGGACACACCACTAGGCAACGGGAAAACCAAAATAGATGTTGGTTCTGCCCGGGACACGTTGGACCTTTGGCAGAAGAGAAAAACAATTAAGCAGGGACAGAAAGTTAACAACGCAATGGTGATTCTGTGGCTTTCCTGTCTGAAATCTGTCAACTGGTTCCTGACTTCATAGTTAAAAAGTAAATACTCAGGAGGTACTCAGGCTGAACGGGACAGTAAAGAGTTGTATTTTGCCCAGGTGGATCCAGTTAATTATTCTGTCAGCAAAGGTTGGGAGCGAGCTGTGCTTTATTCCTACTTATTTGAAAGAGCACAGGTTATAATCTTTGGGACTATGTTCATAGTTATACCCCATGGCACCAGACCAGTATTCGAGGTTGTTTTGATTAGGACTCACTCAATTGCAAGTGATAACATGTGACCCAACTGACTTGAACAAAATGAGCTCATGTAACTGTCAAGTCCAGGGAGTCCTCAGGCAAGGGAGTCAAAAGCTTCAAACAGCTTTTCAGGACTCTTACCTTGCTCTCCGCACTCTTGACTCTGAAGTCTACCCTTGTGGTGTAAGGTGATTCCCAGTATCTCCAGGCTTACAATGTCCATTTCAATTTTGGCAGAATAAGGGTACAATCTTTCCATAGAAGTTTATGGATTTAGCTATGTGGGCTCTGATTTGCCTCATATGCCCATCCCTGACCAAGTCGCTATGGACAGCAGGATATGAGCTCAGCCCTGGCCTGAGTCATCTGTTTGTCTCTGGAGTCAGGGATGGAACCGGTTCCACCATATGAAATGGATTAGTGTTGGGGGCAAGGTCACCAAGGGAAATCAGAATTCTATTATGAGAAGAAAGGGGAAAGGGGAGACTAGAGGCTAGGCAGATAAAATCAATAGGTGTTTACTACTTGGGAGGTCAACAGATAGTTGTTGAGTTAATGAATGAAGGAATGAATGAAAGATCATAGCAACCATCACATTTTCACCCATGATAACACTAATTTAAACGGTTCAACTCTAGCTGTTTTTCTTTCACTTACTAATGAAACTTGTATCATACCCCATCACTCCAAAGACAGGAATTTACAGATAGACTTATGAGTGTTCTCCAAGGAAACCTCCAATAAGGAAATATCCTTCATCAGTTCTAACCCATGAATAACATTTTTCCACCAGAAGTACAGCTTTATTTTATAGGAGGCAAGTGGGCGTTTTTCATTGTCCCAGAATCTAGCTAAATCCTAAAGTTGAAAACAAAAGGTGTCAAAACTGTCATATTCTAAAGTGACCAGAAAGTCATTAAGAGGTAGGATCAGGCATTTCTCTTCAAGGCTTATTAGGAGTTGGTAGACCATGCTCTCCCAGCAGCAACACTACCCCATCACTCCTACCCGGCCTGTATAAAATCAGACTGAGGAGTTGGGGTCTTGGCATTGCTGTTGTGAGTTACTCAAATCCTTCTCTCTTTTTTTGCGGTACGCGGGCCTCTCACTGTTGTGGCCTCTCCCGTTGCGGAGCACAGGCTCCGGACGCGCAGGCTCCGCGGCCATGGCTCACGGGCCCAGCTGCTCTGCGGCATGTGGGATCTTCCCGGACGCGGGCACAAACCCGCGTCCCATTCATCGGCAGGCGGACTCCCAACCACTGCGCCACCAGGGAAGCCCTCAAATCCTTCTCTTAATGTTCATTCCTAAATCTATATGACTGCATAAGTCTGTTAGAACTGCATTCCAGCTCCTGCTGGGACCACACCTCATATATCTCCTGCCTGCCTCCTGCTCTAACTGCGCCCTTCTCCCAAGCTGAGCCAGATTTTCCATTCAGATCTTAGGCTTCCCTAAGCTCTGGCCAAATAACACTTTCCTACCTCACTGACTTTGTTTTCCTGTCTCCTGCCTAAAATGAGGTCTGTCCCAGTACCCTCCCTTCTGAGGGTAACAGCAACTCTTCCTTCTCTCAGGCCCAGCTCAAATACCAATTCTTTCAGAAGTACCCCAGTGAGAGGGAATCTCTCCATCTTTGGGCTTCTATAGAATTTCATTTTCACTTTCTTGTAGCTGTGAAATCAAGTTCACATTTTATGGCAAGACAAGAAAAATTTTAACAGAAAGAATTTTCTCTGCCCTTTGGCCTCCTCTTTCCCCGCTACTGTGCGTTGTGTATCTGCATTATGTATCAGCCAAACCTCCCCCGTCGGCAGAAATGCCTGCTCAACTATAAAAAGCAACATTCTTCTAACATCAAGAAGACAACTGAAAAGGTAACATTTCTTCTTGATCTTATAAGAGGCCACGATGAGGCTTAGATCTGGATTGTGTAAACTCGATAATACAACATTTAAAGTACAGCCCTCTGTCTCAAGAAACTTAACTGTGCCTTCACTTTTCTTTTTTAATAAATTTATTTATTTTATTTACTTACTTTTGGCTGTGTTGGGTCTTCGTTGCTGCATGTGGGCTTTCTCTAGTGGTGAGCGGGGGCTGCTCCTCGTTGAGGTGCACGTGCTTCTCATTGCTGTGGCTTCTTTTGTTGCGAAGCACAGGCCCTAGAGTACATGGGCTTCAGTAGGTGTGGCACGTGGGCTCAGTAGTTGTGGCTCACGGCCTCTGGAGAGCAGGCTCAGTAGTCGTGACTCAGGAGCTTAGTTGCTCCACGGCATGTGGGATCTTCCCGGACCAGGGCTCGAACCCGTGTCCCCTGCATTGGCAGGCGGATTCTTAACCACTGCTCCACCAGGGAAGTCCCTGTGCCTTCACTTCTAAAGGGTGGAACAGTTCTCTGAGCTTTCTGAGATGCTGTTTCCAGGTTATAATCCTCATATTTGGCTCAAATAACATTTTTCATTTCTTCCTTAGATCAACTGATTAGTTTTTCTTCAGCATAGCATTTACCACGTTCTGCTCTAGGTTATAGGAATTTGTTTGTGTTTGTTCTACTACCAGATAACAGACTCTTGAGGCATTGGACAGCCCCTAAGACAGAGTCCTCTTCAATGGGCCCAGCTAATTCGTATTGTGTCGAGTTATAGGAAGACAATTTTTTTTTCAGAATATAATTTGTGTCTTATTTTTGCTACTTTACAGAAATCAGAAAGAATATGGGCCATTGAGTTTGTTTGTTTTTTTCTGATTGTGTCTGCCTTTGAGTTCTCTTGCCTCAGGGGATAAAGAAGTGACTTCAGAACAACCTGTCCTGGGCTTTTTTATTTTATTTTTTCCCCAACAGCCTAAAGCCTAAGCTGATTGAAGAGACTATGGAGAGTGTTCAGGAGTTGGGTATGGTGGGGACTGTGGATGGTAGCTGAATGGACAAGGACATGGTTTCTTTTAGAAGGGCTTGTGCCCCATTCCCTGGGAGTATTTTGAAAAGAGTGGATTTATGGTGCCCTTAGGAAGGCTAGACTCTGATCACTAGCACAGAGCAGGATCTTTCCAGGGACAATACAGCTTTAAGCAATAAGACTATCAGTGACTACAGGGATAAACTGAAGGCTAGAAGTATTTACTTTCTCAGTGGCACATAAGCTTCCTGAATTCTTGTGTAATCCTGAGTGGGGGAAGGAGCTGCCTCCAATAAAAACCTAAAAGTGAGTTTCCCACCAGTACGGTAGAATATTGGCCAAGAGTTGGAATTAATTTGATTCACAGAAAAATAAAGTAATACAGCTTCTGGTGTTGGATAAGAGCCTGGCTGCTGTGACCTGAATGCTGAGTCAAAAGGATTTTCTTTCAAGCTAGGTTCAGATTCATAGACTTGTAGTCCAGGACCCTGGGGCAAGAAACTGCTATGAACGCCTAGGTTTCTAACTCAGAAAAGACCCAAATCATGAGCAAAAGAGCACAAATAGTGTAAGAAGTGGGCCATCTCAGAAGGCGAGAGACCCCGAAATATAGGGCCGTTAGTTTTCATGGGTTGGGTGATTTCATAGGAGGATTATTCCAACTATTTCAGGGAAGGGGCCGGGATTTCCAGCAATTAGGTCACCACCTATTTTTTGGCCTTTTATGGTCGGCCATGGAACTGTCACGGTGGGCATGTTCTTTAGCATATGCTAATATATTACAGTGAGCGTATAATGAGGCTCAAGGTCTGCTGGGAGTTGAATCTTCCACCACCTTGGGTCTTGTAGGTTCTAACTAGTTTCCGTCATATCCACAACAGCTCTGTAATTCACAAAGGGTTGTGCCCTGCCCCCCTCCCTCCTGTTTCACAGGGATCAGGTGGGTGTCTGCCGACAATGGAGCTGAGAGATGCGCTTAGTTTTGCCTCCTTCTGAAAATGTGCACCTCCTCATTATGGCATCTTATATACAGTGGTCATTTTTGGTCCCTGGCAGACAACAGGCACTTATCAGAGGTTCAAAATGCACATCATCATCAACAAATACGGTAGTTAACTACCACCTATAACGTGTGAATCATGGGAAGCCTTCAAATCTTTGTCAGGTAGAAGATAAATAAGTGTTATTGGATACCCTGGTATTTTTAGAAACTTTGAGGACAATAGAAATTTGGGAAAAAATATGATTGAAATATTGTTAGAACTTTCTAAATTTATGTTTGCGAAAGACTAACTTTTTGTTCTTGGAACATGGATAAATACATAAATACAAGCAAGGAATCAAGGAGCCCCTACATCTTTGCTTTTAGGAAAACTGTGGTGTTATCGTTTCTCTCTCTACAGGTGTTGACATAAATATGCTAAATGCTCTGCGTGTCATATAAATTTGGTTTCTGTCTTTGCAGACTTTGTTGTTACTTTGGAGCAAATGGATCTTTTGTCTGTATAGCGTGTATGGTCAAGCTGGGGGCCGCAGGAGACTACCTGCGGAGACCTATAGGAGGGACAGGACAGCCTCACAGTCACGGTCACCTCACTCTGCGGAAGATGGTGGAAAGGAACTGGACTGGCTGAAGTCATTCTGCAGGCCTTCCTCACCGGACAGAATACACCAGACTTTGCCAAGGTATTTCTGTTGGACTGTTTTCCGTGTGGGTGTCCTGCTGGAGCCAGAGGGCCAGGTCATATCTGGGGACAGGAGTGGGGGACAGGGTAGGTCAGGCTTTTCCTGAAGGCAGTGTCTGTTTTCTCTCAGCCATTCTGGGACGAGGCAGATTCTGGTTGAGGGAAAGAGACGGTGGGCCACAGACTAAAATAGTGTGAAAAGTTCCTTCTTCTTCCCCAGCAGAAGAGTGTAAAATGTGACACAAGTCTGGGGGCTTCTGTAGGGGGAAGGGGCTGCTTTTTCCAAGTGGAGGCAGGAAACAGCCCTTTAAGGGACCTCAGAGCAGGTCTGAGCCTGAGGTCTCAGGAACCCATATCTAGCAGTACTGTGAGGCTCTGTACTATATACAGTCCATTTCATTGTGCCCAACCCTTCAGTGATGTCTTGTTCACTTCAACTTAGTTTTTGTGGTGGCATGAGGATCAAAGGAAGATTTGGGTTGGATCTGCAAAGGGCCCTTGGTGTCCTCTCCTTGAGACCAGAGCTGGGGATACAGTGATGGACCCAAGGCCCAGTAATCTTCAAGAATCATTGGCAGCATCAGTAGGTAAGGCAGCAAGGATGAACAAAGGGAATTTATTGTACACACACAAGATATCATTCTACATGTTCTCAGAAATACCTAGGCATCACTTTACAAGGACTAGGATCCAAACTCATACTGGTGGGGTCTGGAAGCTTCATCACGACTATATATAATAGAATGTGGTGATCTAAGGTTAGAGTTGCAGGCTGGTGAGAGGTTGTTTTTTGGACCCACTGCCTGGGCAGCATCCCAGGTGAGGCAGGCCACCAGGCCGAGCAGGTCTTATTCTGTGCCCTCAAGTTTTGCCTTTCCATGAGATGCTTCCACTCCAGTTCCTGTTGCCACCACCCAGCTTAATCCCAGGGAATGATGCTCCCTCGTCAACACTTTGGCCTGAGCAAGGATAAAGCTCAAATCTCTTGAACATGGTGCTATCTCAATACTAAGAGAAGTTAACTCACACTAAAATAAATAAATTTAAATTTTTACCTCAAAAAAGATCTGTAAACAAATATTGAATTCTAATTAATTACAAATAGGCTAAATTGTTTTAGGCTATATGTTTGTAATTGTTCATAATAAAATATTGGCAAAAAATACTTTATTAGAAAAAACATTGCACACAATACAAAGTTTTTTAATATGAAGATCCAGATCCTACAGTAACGTCACCATCGTGCTAGGGCTATTTCACCAATATCTTCTCTGAATTCTTTTTTCCTACATTCCAGCCTGTCCCCACGGGCCAAGTACCATCATAGTCTCTGCCACAGGGCAGTGGTGTCCTGAAGGCTTTGTTCTCTTTCTCATCCTAGTGATCTCTCTCGGTGCCCACCCCAGCCCCTTCCTTACTTTCATGCTAAAGGACAGACCTTCTTCAGAGTTGATAAACAATCCAGAGGAATGGCTACGTAGACTCACAATATCATAAGCAATGACCTAATTGTAGCATATTCTTACAACAGCAATTATACAAATTTAGTAAGAGGAAGACAATTTCTCTTATAACCTGCTACTCTGTGTGGCAGATTATATTTTCCCGAATGGCTCCAGCAGTACTTCTGGGCCCACATGCTCTTCCAGAACCTATCCTATTTCCTCTCCTCAAACCTGGTTCAGTGAATAGAACGTGGCAGCCGTAATGCTGCATGGTTTCCAAGGCTAAGCTATCACTTTCTACCTGTGTTTTTTTCTTTTTTTGGCTGCGCTGGGTCTTCGTTGCTGTGCATGGGCTTCGTTGCTGCACACGGGCTTTCTCCCCGTTGCTGCCACAAGTGGGGGCTACTCTTGGTTGCGGCGCCCCGGCTTCTCATTGCTGTGGCTTCTCTTGTTGAGAAGTCCCTTTCTACCTGTTCTTAATCTCTCTCTCTCAACTCTCTCTCTCTCTCTCAGCACGCTCACTCTTGGAACCCAGCCACCATGCTTCAAGGAAGCCCAAACCAGCTCATGCAGAAAGATCACATAGAGAGTCCCATGAGAACAGAGATTGAGGTCTCCAGCCAACAGCCAGCCTACACTGCCAGCCATGTGAGTAAATGAGCTTTCAGAGAATCCCAGATATCATAGAGCAAAGAAGAACCGTCCCCTGTGTGCCCTGTTTGAATTCATGACCTTCAAAATTATGAGCATAACAATTGGTTGCTTTACACCATTATATTTGGGGGTAATTTATTACTCAGTTGTCATAACTGGGATGTGCTGGGAGATTCGAGATACAGATATCAACTAAATCCATGTTCACTGTCTTCATGGAATTTACACTCCCATATTTCTGAGATTCCTTTAATAGCTGCACATACTGTGGGAGTTTCAGCAGGCCTGAGTTTGGAACAAGTTGAGAGACATTCTTAGGAGTCAGCCATACAGAGTTAAAAATATCAGCTTTGTTTCTGATCATGTTGGTTGGTGCATATGGCTTCAGGACATTAGCCAGGTGTGTTTGCTAATATCTCACTCCTTGATTATACTCACTCACTCATCTAGGCGCTGGTCCAGTTGGAAAACTTCAGGCCTCCTCCCTAACCATTTTCCCTTCACACACCTTTCCCCAGGAGCAGTTAGTGCTGCTGAGCAACTTCCACTGGGAAAAAGGAATGTCATACCTCCCACCATATTAATATTAAGGGTTTATTATGTCTCTTAAAATTCTTTCCACTTTAACCTTGTCCTAAGCAAAAATTCCGATGAAATTGGGGATTTGATTTGCTAATTATACATTTTTCTGATATACATTAAAAATAAGTACTCTTTTAATCAACTATTAAAAATGGTTTGTCCATGTACCATTTAAAATAATTTCACATATATCAGTGGATGTATATTACACTTGGGGAAATCATGCTATGAGATATTGATGTGATGTCATCCCACGAAAGGAGTAAAGTCCAACTCAGGCAGATATACAGTTCAATGTTTGGTCAAAGGCAAATATAAGACATGAAAATTGATATTAAATTTTAAAAAAAGTTATAGGTTACATTTTACTATTTTTTTCAACGGTATAATCCTTAGGTAGAAAGGTACAAGATTCACGAAGCAGGAAATAGAAATCATATGACATTATAATGGAGTCTCCTGATTCTTCCAATAATTCCAGCATTGTGGGCATGGTTCAGAATGATTCTATATTGTTCTGGATTCTGAATCTTTGTGCATTTCCCAACTGCCATTCTATGAGCCTTGGAAGCAAATTTTTGTTGCCTTGCATGTGCTCTCCTCAACCTTGGTGACAACAGCTGTTGTCCCATTTCTCTCTCCCCCTTCTTCCTTTCCTTGCTGCTGGAGCCCACTGCAGAGAAGTCAGAGGGGGATGCCAGCCTAGAGTGCTGTCATGGAACCATACATAGCTGGGTGGGGCTTAGAGTGTTCTTGGTGTCTAACAGTGGTCTCTTAGAGCTGTTTCCATATGTGATATCAATGTAAATTTTTAAAATTGAGGTATAGGTGATGTACAATATTATATGAGTTTCAGGTATACAACAATGATTCACAAATTTTAAAGGTTATACTCCATTAATAGTTATTATAAATTATTGGCTATAGTCCCTGTGCTGTACAATATATCCTTGTAGCTTATTTAGTTTATACATAGTAATTTGTACCTCTTAATCCCCTACCCCTATCTTTCCTCCTCTTTCCCTCTCCCCATGGTAATCACTACTTTATTCTCTATATCTCTGAGTCTATTTCTGTCTTGTTATACTCACTAGTTCGTTGTATTTTTTAGATTCCACATGTAAGTGATATCATACAGTATTTGTCTTTCTCTGTCTGACTTATTTCACTTAGCATAATACCCTCCAAGTCCGTCTATGTTGTTGCAAATGGCAAAATTTCATTCTTTTTTCTTTATCCATTCATCTGTCAATGGACACTTAGATTGCTTCTATGTCTTGGTTATTGTAAATAGTACTGCAGTGATCATTGGGGTGCATGTATCTTTTCGAATTAGAGTTTTCCTCTTTTCCGGATATACGCCCAAGAGTGGGATTTCTGGATCATATGGTAGCTCTATTATTAGTTTTTTAAGGAACTTACATACTCTCCTCCATAGAGGCTGTACCAATTTACACAGAAATCTACACTTTTAACAACTTTCCCCAGAAATCCAGGACATTCTGATGCAGAAGGTCTACAGAACACACTTGAAGAAACACCCCTCTCATTACCATTGCTGGGACTTTCTTTTGCTATGACACATATGCCTAAACTATTTCTTAATAATTCTTCTCAATTTTAGTCTGTTTCTCTTTTGACTTTGTTTTCCTATCACAGCCCTGTTCTAGGAGGAATAGAAAGAACACTCAGCCAAGAGACCTGGACTTCTGACCTTGCTCTGTTCCCAGCTTGTACTGGGCTTCTAACTTCTTTGGGCCTTCGTTTCTTCATCTTTCAATTAAAGGAATTTTTAAATACTGTGCTCCATTTAAACCCTGGGATACCTGAATTTTCCCCAGACCCAAAGATTTAATGAGGGGGAAAGGATAGGCTAATAATCTGGGATTTAGCTACCCCTCAACCCCCAACTCCTTCAGCAACCAAACCAGCTTGGCTTTGAATTTTAACTTTATACCTTGGAATTCCAACAATGGTTTTGTTTCATCAGGCGAGAGACCTCACTGCTGATTTTTTTTTTTTTTTAATCTGCAGGATTTAGAGGTCTTTAAAGAGTCCCTTGATCTCTAGTGTCTATGATACCAGAAACCCTGGGTGGAATCCCTGGCACAAATCCTTCTTTGTGGGAAAATTCCACCCCATCTCATGCCCAATCGATGGTGGCTAGCTTTACTAGGCTGGGGAGAAAGGATTTACTTCTGGGAAGCATGTTGTATTAAGAGCCAGAGATGTGAGTGGGTGACATGGGCATTGTGACAACCAGTGCTTACCCAGGGATCAACTCAAGCGTCATTTAAGCCTAATCACCCCATCCACACCTGATCAGTCTCCACCAGAGTTACTGCTTCCCCTCCATGTTACCCCCCTCACAGTGATGTCCCTGATAAACAGACTGTCCAGAGGACACCTGGACATTTAAAAGGTACAGTTCCACTCTGAGAGACGTCATATCATCTCAAAACGAGATGATTCCTCTGAGTTCTTGCTTTCTATTCAAGGACAGTATGCTATCACCCCAGCAGGAAGGCCCTTGGACTGGCAGCAAACGAGGGAGATATCCCCCCGGTTTGGGCAGGAGTGCCGTGTTCAGCCATGGAAATGCGCTATCTAGGAAGAGTGAGGGCTTCCCTGGTGGCGCAGTGGTTGAGAGTCCACCTGCCGATGCAGGGGACACGGGTTGGTGCCCCGGTCCGGGAAGATCCCACATGCCTCCGAGCGGCTGGGCCCATGAGCCATGGCCGCTGAGCCTGTGCGTCCGGAGCCTGTGCTCCACAACGGGAGAGGCCACAACAGTGAGAGCCCCGCGTACCGCAAAAAAAAAAAAAAAAGAGTGAGTACCAACAACTTGGCAGGAGCAGACAAAGGTCTTCCTTTGGCCAGAGAACTTGAGGTACTAAAGGCATTAATGACTTCCATTAACTGAAGAATCAAGAGGTATCTTTTCTATGCATGGGTAGATGTAAGGAAAGTGCACCACAAAGAAATCCTTGCCCTCTCTGGACGTGTTGGAAGACACCAGTGGTACCTGCCCTAGTCTGCCAGCATCATCATCTTCTGGGGAGTCCCCTGTCCTCTGCAACAAGCACCTTGTCTACAGAATACAGCCTGGCAGCCACAAGTACTTACATGACCTTGGACTAACTTGTCCCCACACCAGTCAAATCATCTCCTGGCCAGTAGGACATATAGCATCACTGGCAGACCCTAAGTTGGCTATTCTTGTTGTCACCAGTAGAAAAAGAAAAAAAAGTACCCATATGTATAAAACCTGCTTATATATAATTAATACTTTCTTTATCTATAATGCAGTAAACTTTGCCCAAATTTCAGGAAACCCTATTAGAAAACTAAACTTTGGGGTTACATAAGTTGCAGAAAGAAAGTCTTCCTTGGCAAAACCCAATTCAATAAATGAATTCATTTATTCATTCATTCAACAGACATCCAGACCTGTGTGGCCAGTTGCAGCAAATAGAACACAGCCTCCATCCTGAACAGGAGTATATCACACACATACATGCGATAAATGTCAAACTAATGAAAATAATGATAAATGTCATGAAAGAAATAAACCAAGAACTGTGGAAATTGAGAATGAGAAGCTGCTCTGCCTAAAGGACAGGTAGGATTTTCACAGGTAGACATGAAAGATCATATATTGTAGAAGGGAAAAGTCTCACAAGAGCCAAGGCTCACAACCTTCCGTGTCACATACATTTAAGGAGGCTTTACTATTTAGGAAAATTGTGAATCCAGTTTGACTAGAGGGCAGGGTGGAAGTGGAAGCTTGAGGAAAAAAGCAGAGGGCAAACGCTGAGGACTTTGGGCTTAATTCTGAAAGCAGTGGAGAGTGACCCAAATAGAAGAGTCGTGTGATCAGAGCTGGGTTTTAGGAAGTTTTACCCAGTTCTTGGTGTGAGTTGGGTTGGGGGAAGAAGAGAAGTAAAGACAGGAAAGTCATTTTAGAGGCCTCGGCAGCAGTCTTGACAGGGACATCTGGACTAGGAGGTGGCAGTTGAAAGGACAGAAGCCAAGGAAGAGAGGAGCCATTGGCCAGGCCGAATCCTCTGTGTATTGGCTGGAGGGAGCAAGTAATCAAAGATGACTCTGACATAACCACCAGGCTCCAGGGAGGAGCGATAATATGTATTTACCGCAGACAAGTCAGGAAGAAATGTATCTCGTAAAGATAAAATTGTTTAATTTGGGGTAGTTTCATAGGGACATAAAGTTTATGAGCTGATCTGCTTCATACTAATTCTCTTATTAAACTGAATTGCACTGCTATCAGTAGAATACAGCCTGAAGGGAAACATGAGCAAGGTGGGATGAGGAAAATCAATGCAGTCAGTGAAGTTGCTTCACAGGGACAGCCAATTCTGTGTGAATTGCCAAGACAGCAACATGTAGATTTGCTGAATTTATTTAATTCATTCTATTAACAACAATTTTATTCAACTTTATTGAGGTATAATTGACAAGTAAAATTATAATGTATTTAATACATAGAACATGATGATTTGATGTATCTATACACTGTGAAAGAATTCCCACCATTGAGTTAATAACACCTCCATCACCTCATTTATTTACCTTTTCTTGTGGTGGGGGCCGCATGGAGGTGAGAACAATTAAGTTCTACTCTCTTAGCCAATTGCAGTTGTACAATCCAGTGTTATCAACTACAGTCACCATGTTATACATTAGATCCTCAGACCTTATTCATCTTGCAAGTGAAAGTTTGTATCCTTTTACCAGCCTCTTCCTATTTCTCTCACCCCCAGGCCCTGGCAACCTTTTTTTAAGTGCAAATGAGTTGCACTTAAAAAAGTAAATTCCACATATAAGAAGATTCACTTAATCTATTTGGGTCACTAGATTGTTGCGAAGTAGATATAACAGAGTCTAATTCTTAGGCACATGATGGAAAGAATTGTCATATTAGTTTCTTTTGGGGAAAAAAAATCGCCATGCAAATCATTAAGGGTGTTTTTTTTGTTTTGTTTTGTTTTGGTTTGTTTTTTTGCGGTATGCGGGCCTCTCACTGTTGTGGCCTCTCCCATTGCAGAGCACAGTCTCCAGACACGCAGGCTCAGCGGCCATGGCTCACGGGCCTAGCCGCTCCGCGGCATGTGGGATCCTCCCGGACTGGGACACGAACCCACGTCCCCTGCATCGGCAGGCGGATTCTGTGCCACCAGGGAAGCCCCAAGGGTGGTTTTAAGGCTGCCTGAAAAGCTAGTTCTCCTTATTTTGCTATGCTTTATCTTTCTCCAAGATATAAACTTGTCTGCATGTGTTAATCCATTCCTTGTTTGCAAGACCATCAAGTTTTTTTTTTTCCCATCTACGATATTTTAAGTACAGTTTTGAGTCTGACGCGTTCTTTCTTTACCCAGACCAGACATCGGCAGGAATTTGCAGTGACCCCAGTTGGGAAAAATTTTATCTTTAATTTACGGGTTTCACTTTTAGTCTGGGCAAGTCAAACCCAACTTCAATTTTTTTTTTTTAACTTCAAAATGGTCGGAAATATAGAACTGTTTTACTTTATAATTTTCAGATTTTTTTTCAGAATAGTCATACAATGATCTCTTTTGACCTCCTTTACCATATCATCACTTCACAAAACGTAAAGAAACTGATCAAGTGAACAGAGCTCCAAAAAGCCAATCCAGTCTACCTCCAGGCAGGAGGTTTAATCCCGGAAATGTCCTGGGTCTCAGCATGAGAGGGTGGTTTTGGAATTACAGAGCAAAGTCACGTAGAGAAGAGCTAAAACAGGGGTCAGGGTGTTGAAACCGAAGTCCCTGGCTAACCATCTGAGTCCAGCTGGCCCCTGGGCTCGACCATCTGCACGGGCTGAGCTAATCCCCTCAAATAATAAGAACAATAATAAAAATAAAAATCACTACTGTAGCATAGATACTTACACTAGGCACTGCATGCATATTCACATATTATTTCAACCCATTTCACAACAACTTTGTGAAGGGTTACAGATAAGGACAAGCCACAAAGTTGCAGGTTTCTGGCTGGGATCAAGTTCTGACTGACTCCAAAGTTCATGCTCCATGCATCCTGCCTCTCTGGCTCTCCAACAGGTTTTACTCACACTCTTGAGCTGGAGGCTAAATATGCATCCTGGGTTCAGGCTGAGCTGTTCAGATGCTGTGAGCCAAGAAACTGATCCCTTGGGATAAAACTGAGACTCTGTCCAAACTCTCCTGGCAAATGGCCCTCATTTTAGTTCTTACTTACGTTGCCGTTGCACTGGAGGTTGTTTTCTAATTTCTCCTACTCATAAAATAGATATTTTTCTACTATTATATAAAAACAAGATACTAAAGGGTTCTATTGCCCTTCTCCGCATCCTCATGTTTTTGCTTCCTCGTTCACTGAAGGAGAGCTTTAGGATGCAAATAATTCCCTTACTTCGTACCTGTGCCCGATTCCTATTGGCTGAGATCTTTGGTATTTTTAATTCTAAACTATTTTTAGATTTTTCACTGCCATATGTGTCGTCCACATCTTCAGTTTTGAGACTCTGTATTTGCCACTTACATTACATATTTGCAACCTCTCTGCCACTATTTCTTTAAAATATAACAATATGAGACTTCCCTGGCCGTCCAGTAGTTAAGACTCCGCACTTCCAATGCAGGGAGCCCGGGTTTGATCCCTGGTTGAGAAACTAAGATCCCATATGCTGCATGGCGTGGCCAAAAATTAATTAATTAATTAATTAAATACAATATAACAATATGTGTGTCAAGGTTCATTGCTCGTCACTCTTGCATCTTCTCTTGAGATTCCCTTAGCTTGAAATGTTCTTTCTTAGTATTTTCCTCAGGTGAGATACACGTGGGATATATAATCTAAATCATCCCGTATTCATCAACAGGTTTCTTTTTACTCTGGGAGGTGGATGGCATCTTGGCTGAGTGTAGGCTTTTGAGATTGCCTTCCTTTCTTTCCATGCCCTGTAGATACTACTCTACCATCTCCAGGCTTCCACAGTTGCAGTTGATACTTTGTCTTTTGTCCGGAAGCATGTAAGATTTTCTCTTTGTCCTTGCAATTCAGAAAACTCACCAGTTTTAGAAATAGATATATTATTTATGTATGTATTATATATTATTTCTTTTTCTCAACCTGCCTGGAACTCAGTAAACCTTTTCAAGGTGATGACTTCAGTCTTTGTTTAAACCAGAATTTTTGTTCTTTGTTTTGAGATATGTCTTCAGCTTGATTATCACAACATTAATTGGATTCTCAATTGCATCTCTTCTCTCTTTCCATTTTTTCACTGAATTATTGAGTTTCAAAATAATGCTTTTTAGGCCCAGAAAGTCCTGTTTATGCTGTAATAGGATCTCCTTGAGTGAGTGTTGGTTTATTATTAAAGTTGTCTTCTGTAGCCTCTAGCAATGACTACAGTAGAAGCTCACCTAGTTCTGGGTGTTCTGGCTGCTCTTCATTCTATTGTGGCCGCTGGGTTGCTTAAGACAACTTCTTTGGCTTAGGAAATTTGTCTTGGGTCTATCTTCCCCTGAGGTTTAGTCCAGCTCTGGAGGTATGTTAAGCAGAATAACTGCAGTTGCAGTGGTCTTGGCTGCAGTGGGCCTGTGATGGACAAGCAGGCCAGTTGTGACTCCTTCCTTGGTCAAGGACCAGAGAGTAACTTCCTGCTCTCATTCTTCTCACAGATAAACACTGGTGTTCCTCGGGGGAAGAGGAGAACGTGCTCCTGTTCAGCTGCCTCAGGGTGTCCAGCAGTTTTCCATGGGCTACTTGGAGGCAGATCGGTACAATCTGTCCTCTAGGATGGAGGTCTACATATCTCCTCAAGGCATTCTCTCACCAAGATCCAGGCCTCATCCCAGGATTCTTCCCCCATATTTCTCAGACTCAGATCTGATTTGCAACAAGGTTGCCAAGACTATTCAATGGGAAAAGAAGTCTTTTCAATAAATGGTGCTGGGCAACTGGATAGCCACATGCAAAAAAGAAAGAAAGAAAAAAGAAATTGAATGCTTACCTCACACAACATACAAAAATTAACTGAAAGTGGGTCAAATACCTAAATTTCAGAGCTGAAACTCTAAAATTCTTAGAAGAAAGCCTAGGGGTAAATCTGTAGTACCTTGGATTTGGCAATGGATTTTTAGATATGACAACAAAAGCATAAGCAACAAATGAAAAAAATACATAAATGGAACTTAAAATAAAAAGAACACCTATGCTCCTAGGGACACTGTCAAGAAAGTAAAAAGACGACACAGAATGAGAGAAAGTACACTTGACCCTTGAACAGCATAGGTTTGAACTGTGTGGGTCCGCTTATATGCAGTTTTTTTTTTTAATAGTAAATACTATACAGTACTACATGATCCACAGCTGGATGTACTCTCTGATGCAAAAGCACAGATATGGAGAGCCGACTCTAAATTATACCTGGATTTTTGACTGTATTTGCAAATCATGTATCTGATAAGAGACTTGTATCTGGAATAAGTAGGGAGTGCTTACAAATCAATAATAAAAAGGTAAATAAAGCAATGTTTTAAATGAGTAAATGATCTGAATAGAAATTTCTCCAAAGAAGATCTACAAGTGACCAAGAACTATGAAAAGATGTTAGACATCATTAGTCCTCAGGGAAATGCAACTCAAAACCACAATGAGGGCTTCCCTGGTGGTGCAGTGGTTGACAGTCTGCCTGCCAATGCAGGGGACACAGGTTCGAGCCCTGCTCCAGGAAGATCCCACATGCCTCAGAGCAACTAAGCCTGTGAGCCACAACTTCTGAGCCTGTGCTCTAGAGCCCACGAGCCACAACTACTGAGCCCACGTGCCACAACTACTGAAGCCTGTGCACCCGAAGCCCATGCACTGCAACGAAGAGTAGCCCCCGCTCACCACAACTAGAGAAAGCCTGCGCGCGGCAACAAAGACCCAACACAGCCAAAAATAAATTTAAAAAAATAAAATAAAAAAAAGAACAACCTTGATAATGAAAGAGATAAATTTTTCATCAATTCTTTCTTCAGTTTCCTTTGAACAGTGGAGTACTTGAAAAATGTTGTTTGCTCTTCTTTCAATTTGCATCATATTCTTGCTAAATTGATTAAAAACTATGAACAAGAAATAGGTAGCCCTCACTTAACAGATTATTAAAAACTCAACAAGAATTTTACGTCCATTTTCTTCATAATTAAAGTATGATTTCATACTTTGTGACAAACTGAGGATTCCTTCAAATGTATTTGTTAAATAGAGCCAGTAGATTTTTTGAGAGAACTGAATAATGCCAACAAAATCACAAACTTTTAAAATTGCTTAATACGAATATCATAATGTCATTAGAAAGCATAAATGCTAAAGTAAAAGAATAATTTCATAACAATGTCATGGCAATGTCTATAGAAAGAACATCATATGCTCTCTGAGCAGAATATAGCCAGGACAGCCAACACAGTCAGTGGAATCTCATGCTTTGCTTCAATTTTGAAGAAACTTTTTTTTTGCACCTTTACGCAAACATCTGCATCATCTACATCGAAAGCAGGAAAATTGATCTCATCAACTCCTAGCTCAGTAAGAGAGTCCTTCCTGAAATTTTTTAGTGTTTCTGAAGTCTCATCTGGAAGGTATTTCACTCACGATGACTTTGTGAGCAAGCCTTTTTCACAAGAAAAATATTGCAGGAGCAAAAGGAAAATTTTTTTCTCATTGTGATTATTTGTGACTGTGCTGCAAAAAGGTGAGGAAGCATTTAGATCTTTGATAACTTGTAGTAGTAAATGCAGCCATAACACTCCTTATTATGGCTGTAGATTTTGTCCTAGCACTTGAGTATTTGCTTGCAGTTTTGGAATTAGAAAATCCTTCTGATAGCAATACATTTAAACCTTCGAGCTCAAAGACAGATGGTGACATAGACTGTGAAGGCCATTATAACTTCTGCTGTGATTATTTTATCTTCATCTGAATTTCTTGCAATCAAAAAATTTATTATTTTATCATCTTCTTTGGTACTAGTTGAAGAAATCATACATATCTTATGCTCAGCTGTTAGTATATGCTGGTTTATACCTAATGGTTTTTATATTGAATGAATAATTGTGTATTACACAAAGTCTTCAAAATAACTTTTTTTCTCATTTAATAAGTGTCCACAGTTTGGAAATTCATCACAAAATTACTTTTGTGTTTTGGCATTTGAGGTTTCAAATATACACAAAAAAATATCGATTTGCTATTATCAATTACTGCAAAATTTGAGACAATTGAATTTGATAATCTATGTCTACATCAATGCCATTGGTCACTCACAAATCTGAACTCATAGGAACTACACACAGGCTTGCAAGGTTGCCAAACAACAATAAACTGAACTCGATATCTGTTGCAAAGAAGGTAATCTTCCTGCTTGCCTGCAAGGGAGAGCTACACTTGTAAGACAGTTTTCGTGAGCAAAACCAGAGTTAATCTTACATAAGGTTTTGAGAAGCTTGACATTCAGGGACTAGTGGACTTTCAGAAGCAAGAGTATACACAGCTTGAAGGACTTTTTGCTGTGTTGGGATGGTCACTGGAGGAAGGCGGCTGTTGGTCAGCTGACCAACCTCCAGGAGTACGCTACTGGAGAGAGGCACTTGCTGTTTGGTGGTGTATATAGAAACATGGGCTGTCCCAGAGCGCTGACTTTCAGGACTGGGGATTTGTCACTGATTGGCTGGCGTTCAGAAACCCGGGCTGTTACTAGATGCTTAGAGTGAGGCTTTTGACTGGCCAGTTTCCAGAAGCAGGGCTGTGGGAGTGAGCCTATAGCTATTTGGCTAATATTCGGAGCATATAAACTGGTACCAAGTTATCTTGAATTAACAGTGGTTACTTGTTCGCAACTTGGCAATTTGGCCAGAGAAAAGTGTTTCCTTTTCTTGAATATGAAAAGTAAACTTTTATTATTATTTTTTTTTTGCTGTAAGCGGGCCTCTTACTGTTGTGGCCTCTCCCATCGCGGAGCACAGGTTCGGGACACGCAGGCTCAGCGGCCATGGCTCACGGGCCCAGCCGCTCCGCGGCATGTGGGATCTTCCCGGACCGAGGCACGTACCCGCGTCCCCTGCATCGGCAGGCGGACTCTCAACCACTGCGCCACCAGGAAAGCCCCGAAAAGTAAATATTTCTAATTCTCCGTTTCCGCTTTTGATCTCCCTTCAACCAAACCTTCAGGAGAGACAATAAGAGATTGTCCAGATGTTTGTTTGTACAAGTATGCTTTTCAGCTGGTATTGCCATTTAAGTGATTTAAGCACCAACCTCGGTGGCGGAAAAATAGCTCTAACTGATGAATTTTTGTAATTTCTCCAAAAGAAGCTGAATACAGGGCATTTGATGTGTCCTGACAAAGTCTATACAGGACATAGGACATGATTAAATACAGAGCTTGTCCCATATATACAGGATGCCTGACAACCCTATTTAAATAGTTTCTAGTTAAAACAAACATTAAACATTTTACGTAACAGTAAAAAGATTTGCTTTCTAAAATTAAAAAAAAATTTAAGATCATTTTATTGACCTGATTATCTTTAAAAACATCAAATTAAATTGAGCTTATGCCTTTTTCTCTCTCTCATTTAATCTCCCCAAACTATACAGACGTATTTAAGATCTATTCTGTTAAAGGAGGTGCTAATTTTTTTTTTTAATTTTATTTATTTTTGGCTGCGTTGGGTCTTCGTTGCTGCGCGTGGCTTTCTCTAGTAGTGGCGAGCGGGGGCTACTCTTCGTTGCGTGTGCGGGCTTCTCATTGCGGTGGCTTCTTTTGTTGCAGATCACGGGCTCTAGACGTGTGGGCTTCAGCAGTTGTGGCATGCAGGCTCAGTAGTTGTGGCACATGGGCTTAGTTGCTCCGTGGCATGTGGGATCTTCCTGGACCAGGGATCGAACCTGTGTTCCCTGCATTGGCAGGCAGATTCTTAACCACTGCAGGAGGTGCTTAATTTTTTTGATGTTGATGATGGTAATAATTTCTTACCAAAATGTTCTTAAAATAAGATCTGAGTTTGCATGTAACGATTTTGCTTTTGCTTACCTCTTTGTTTTTATTCGAAGCTATAATTCTACTTTCTAGTGAGAAAGATGCACCAATAAATAAGAGATCAATAAATATCACCAGGAAAGTGATTAATGCCTAATGTTGCCTTTTTAAAACAGCAAGCTGAGAGTTTCATATTTCTTTAGAAGTTTTTAAAAACCATTTATGCAGGTCATAAAACAAAGATATTTTTTTCTTTTTTTTTGGTCATGCTGCTTGTGGGATCTTAGTTCGCCGACCAGGGAGTGCTAACCACTGGACTGCCAGGGAATTCCCTAGCAAAAGCACTTTTAAAGAGGCTTCAAGAATTCTCATAAATCTCAATGGTGATTAAATCTTAATAATAATACTGATGTAAATGTGCTTCATTTTATGCTCTGTGTAAATTCTCTAGAATAAAAGTTGTTGTTTAAAGGAAATCTGTTTTAAGTAACTGAAATCTAACTGTAGTTCCAGGAACCTGTAAACCCATTCAACAGATGCAATGAAGCAGAGGGAGGCCACAGATATTAAGTAGGGAATCCTGTGCAGAGCAGCTAGACAGGTCAGCCCCTCCCCTTTCTCTCACTCACACTAACAGTGGCAGCAGCAATTTGACACTCACAATGGACCGTGGGGATAAAACAGCACAGCAGTGCTCCACAGAGCTGTTGACTTAGTGAGGGACAGAAAGACCTCTCACACAGAAGATATCTATTGGGACATCTCCTCCAGACCACATGTTCTGTCCCACCCACAATCCCTGGAAGCAAGTTGTAGTAAACAGAAGCCAAATCCACAGACGTGTATACACAGAGCCATAGATACAAAGATAAGCACACAACTAAGAATCACCACTTGAGGAATACTGTGAAAGAGAGGCACCAACCTCAACCAAAAACCCAGCACTCAAAGAAACAGAGATAAGAGAACAAATAGAAAAGACTCCAAAATAGTTATAATTAATAATTCTTGTGTGATAAAAGAGGACTACAGATATATATTCCATACAAGATAGACAATTATGAAAAACTCCAAAATTCTTAGAAATTAAAAATATGATCACAGAAAATTTTAAAGCTCAGTAAATAAGCTTAATAAGAGAATGGACAAAATTGAAGATTAAATATTGGTTAGAAGGTCTGGGTGAGGAATTTGCTTATAACCTAGCACCGTCTTGAAGTTCTGATGTCCACCTTCGAGGAGGGAGGAAGAGAGGGAAAGGGGAGAAAGCAGAGGGGGCTCTAAAATATAAAGTAATTTTTAAAAGATTTAAGTAAAGAATAAAAATAGAGTAATGAAATAACAGACCTTTAATAGATATTAGTAAATATTGACACATTTAATGTATTTATGCATAGACTTCAATTTTTCTTCTCAGCTAAATAGACAAGCAAGTCAAATGACTAGACTCATACGGGCTAATTCAGACTATAGAAAGTGTTCCAGGCATACATAAAGATGAAAAGTTTCCTACCTCATTCTATTAGGCTCAAATACCACCAACAACACCACAACAACGAACAAACAAACAAATAGAACTATAGGCCAACACCAATTGTGTACCCAGTTGTAAAAAGCACAAATAAAATATTAACAAATGAAGGTCATTGGTGTATTAGCAAGTAGAGTTTATCTCAGGAAAGCAAGGATGCTTCCATGTTACAACATATATTAATGTTATTTACAATAGTAAGATACCATAAAGAAAAAATGTTATGATCTTGAGGTAAGAAAGACATCACTTAAGCAAGGTTCAGTCAAAGCCTAGAAACCATGAAGATTAAAAAAATAATAAATTATGTTTAAACTGCAAACATTTTAAAACTCTATAGTACAAAATTTACCATAAACATGTAGAAGACAACAACCAACAGATCTTTCAGAAAATATCTGAAACATAGGATTAATATCTCAAATATATAAAGAGTTCCTAAAATATATAAGAAAAAGACAAAGGTCCTGTGAAAAAATGGAAGTAAATTAGCACGTCACAGAAGAAATTCAGGTGACTAAGAGCAAATAAAAAGATGCTCCTCTCCATCAATAATCTACAAACTGAATATTAGAACTTATATTCTTCACTCCCAAGACTAATAGAAAGGTGGAGAAAGGGCCATTTTGGCAAGTACATGGTTAAAAGGTATTCTCTTATCCTTTGGGTGAGAGTTCAAATTGATTCAGGTTGTGTTTTGCTGTAGTGGTGGTGGTGGTTGTTGTTGCTTTTAGGGTAATTAGCTGAATCTATTAACATATTAAATGTGCATACATTTTAAGCCATAAACTGCACTTACAAGAATGTCTCCTAAAGAAATTCTAATTGCACAGGTTCTCAAAGGTGTAGTTCAGTGAGGTGACAGTTTGAGAACTTGGACATTTTGATTTACTTTCCAAAATCCCTTCCATTTCTCTACTATTGAAAGCTGCAGGGCAATTTGGGGAACGGACATCAGCACAGATGGTGGGCCTGAATAGTCTGAGTAATCCCAAACTCATTGCCATTGATTGGTTCAGAAATGAGCAAATTTAGCCAGTGAAATGTGAGGAACCTTGAGTAAAAGTTTCTGAAAAAGTTCTCTCTCACTCTTGAAAGAGAACTGTGGGAAACAAATCTTTTTCCATTGGCTATGCAAATTAGAAAGCATATAGCTCTGGTCACTGTCGTCAGTTATTTTATGTCCAGAGGTGAGCCAGCCTTGGGATGAAATGGATGCTGAGACTGGCAGGGTAGCAAGATGGAAAGGACCTGGCTCCATGATGGCATTGTTTGTTTGTTTTTTAAAATTTATTTTATTGAAGTATAGCTGATTTATAATGTATTAATTTCTGCTGTGCAGCAAAGTAAAAATTCAGTTATATATATATACGTTCTTTCTCATATTCTTTTCCACTATGTTCTATCACAGGATATTGAATATAGTTCCCTGTGTAGGACCTTGTTGTTTATCCATTCTATATATAATAGTTTGCATCTGCTAATCCCAAACTCCCACTCCATCCCTCCCCTATCCCCCTCCTCCTTGACAAGAACCACAAGTCTGTTCTCTATGTCTATGAGTCTGTGTATGTTTTGTAAATAAGTTCATCTGTGTCATATTTTAGATTTCATATATAAGTGATATCATATGGTATTTGTCTTTCTGTTTCTGACTTACTTCACTTAGTATGATAATCTCTAGGTCCATCCGTGTTGCTGCAAATGGCCTTATTTCATTCTTTTTTAGAGCTGAGTAGTATTCCATTGTATATATGTACCACATCTTCTTTATATATTCATCTGTCGATGGACATTTAGGTTGTTTCCATGTCCTGACTATTGTGAATAATGTTGCTATGAACATAGGGGTGCATATATCTTTTCAAATTATAGCTTTGTCTGGGTATATGCCCAGGAGTGGGATTGCTGGATCATATGGCAACTCTATTTTTAGTTTCTTGAGGAACTTCCATACTGTTTTCCATAGTGGCTGCACCAATTTACATTCCCACCAACAGTGTAGGAAGGTTCCCTTTTCTCCACACCCTCTCCATGATTTTTTTTTAAAAACCAACGTTTTCACAAACCTGTTTTTTTTTTAAATTTTGTTTATTTATTCGGTTGTGCTGGGTCTTAGTTACAGCAGGTGGGCTCCTTGGTTGTGACATGCGAACTTCTTAGTTGCTGCATGCATGTGGGATCTAGTTCCCTGACCAAGGATCGAACCCAGGCCCCCTGCATTGGGAGCGCAGAGTCTTAACCACTGCACCACCAGGGAAGTCCTCCAGCATTTGTTGTTTGTAGACTTTTTAACGATGGTCATTCTGACTGGTGTGAGGTGGTACCTCATTGTAGTTTTGATTTGCATTTCTCTAATAATTAACAATGTTGAGCATCTTTTCATGTGCCTTTTGGCCATCTATACGTTTTCTTTGGAGAAATATCTACTTAGGTCTTCTGCCCATTTTTCCATTGGGTTGTTTGGTTTTCTGTTGTTGAGTTGTATGAGCTGTTTGTATATTTTGGAGATTAAGCCCTTGTCAGTCGTATCATTTGCAATTATTTTTTCCTAGTCCATAGGTTGTCCTTCCGTTTTGCTTATGGTTTCCTTTGCTGTACAAAACCTTGTAAGTTTGATTAAGTCACATTTGTTTATTTTTGCTTTTGTTTCCATTGCCTTGGGAAACTGACCCAAGAAAACTTAGGTATGATTTATGTCAGAGAATGTTTTGCCTATGTCAGAGAATGTTTATGGTCTATGTTCTCTACTAGGAGTTTTATGGTGTCATGTCTTTTGTTAAAGTCTTTAAGCCATTTTGAGTTTATTCTTGTGTATGTTGTGAGGGAGTGTTTATTCATTTACATGCGGCTGTCCAACTTTCCCAGCACCACTTGCTGAAGAGAGTGTCTTTTCTCCATTGTATATTCTTGCCTCCTTTGACAGAGAATGTTTATGGTCTATGTTCTCTACTAGGAGTTAAAGTCTTTAAGCCAATTTGAGTTTATTCTTGTGTATGTTGTGAGGGAGTGTTTATTCATTTACATGCGGCTGTCCAACTTTCCCAGCACCACTTGCTGAAGAGAGTGTCTTTTCTCCATTGTATATTCTTGCCTCCTTTGTCGAAGATTAATTGACCAAAGGTGTGCGGGTTTATTTCTGGGCTCTCTGTTCTGTTCCATTGATCCATATGTCTGTTTTTGTGCCAATACCACGCTGTTTTGATTGCTAGCTTTGTAGTACAGTATTGTCTGAAGTCTGAGAGGATTATGCCTCCTGCTTTGTTCTTTTTCCTCAGGATTGCTTTGGCAATTCTGGATCTTTTGTTGTTCTGTGTACATTTTAGGATTCTAGTTCTGTTCTGTTTAGGATTCTGTTCTAGTTCTGTGAATAATGTCATGTCATGAGAAATTTGATAAGGATCGCATTCAATCTGTAGATTGCTTTGGGTAGTATGGCCATTTTAATAATATTAATTCTTCCAATCCAAGAGCATGGGATACGTGATGGCATTGTTGAGCCAATAAATCAGCCAGCAATAAAGCCTGCTTTATCTCTGAAATCCTAGTTATGTGAGCTAAAAATGTCTTTATTGTTAAAGCAGTTTGAGTCAGAGTTTCTATTACTTTCAGCCAAATGCATCCTAACTGATGTAATGTATACTGCAGCACCATTGGTAATAGAGAAAAATAGCCAAACAACCTAAATGCTTATAAGCAGGGGAATGGTTAAATAAATATAGCATATCCATATTGTGGAATATTAGGCAGTCACTAAAATAAATAAGGTAGGTCTGTATGCATAGATTTGCAAAATTCTTCAAGACCTTGATACGTGAATAAAGCAAATAGTGAAACAATACATACAGTACGTAGTCCCTTTGACGTTTTAAAAATCATATATGTAAACATTTGCAGTCAACTGCATAAAAATAGAACTAGAAGGATACACAGCACTGGGAACTAAGGTGGGAGTGTGGGGTTGGAAGTGAAAGAGCCCAGTTTTATGTTTATTTTTCATAATTATGTATGTCTTGAATATTTTACAATGTCAATGAAGACATACATGAACCTTGTGTTTAAAAAATGCACAGTCCATGGTACTACACAAAGCTTCACGACTGGCCCTTCTTTCATAGCTTATACATAAGACCTCATAGGTCTATAACAAGCAATATTTATTTTTTCCTTTATTTTATTTTTTATTTATTTATTTTTTTGCGGTACGCGGGCCTCTCACTGCTGTGGCCTCTCCCGTCGCGGAGCACAGGCTCCGGACGCGCAGGCTCAGCGGCCATGGCTCACGGGCCCAGCCGCTCGGCAGCATGTGGGATATTCCCGGACGGGGGCACGAACCCGTGTCCCCTGCATCGGCAGGCGGGACTCTCAACCACTGCGCCACCAGGGAAGCCCTATTTTTTCCTTTATTTTAATAAGTGCTGACAGAGAACACCTCAAAGGTGTTCAACATGGTTGACAATCACTAATGCTTGTCTCCAAGAAAGATTCTATATTTTCTATAAACACTAGCCTCTAACTATAAGCTCTGTCTTTTCATTGGCTTTGACTCTAATATATAATAGGCTAAGGAAGATGTGGCTTCCTATGGATGCTTCCGATTGTGTGAATAAACCCAGAAAACACCATCAACCAAAGTTATCCTGGAAAATGTTTCAGAGCAAATGGCAAGTCTCTAGCTAATTCCAGGAATAGATGAATTCCATCTTTCCCTAATGCTAGTGGGAGTTTTTGTTAATCTCATAGCTAATTAAGTAAGAATTAGCATTGCAGCTTCAGGATGTGTGACTTTTCTGGTGTCTGTTCAGGATGCCCATGGCACTGAGTGCATCGCTTGAGACATCATAGTTGCCTTACTGTTTTGTAATAGTGTGTTTACATGTTCATCTCTTTTGCTAGACTGTTTGCTCCCTGAAAGCAGGGAGCCCTTCACTAACACATTCATTTATTTATTCATTCATTCCATAAATATTTATTGCATGTTGTGATGGTTAGTTTTATGTGTCAGCTTGGCTAGGCTATAGTACTGAGCTATTCAATGGAATATGAATCTAGGTGTTGCTATGAAGGTATTTTGTGAATGTGATTAACATATACAATCCGTTGACCTTAAATCAAGGGGATTATCCTGAATAATCTGGGTAGATATCATCCAGTCAGTTGAAAGTCCTCAAGAGAAAAACCGAGGTTTCCCTGAGGAAAAAAAAATTCTGCTTGTGGGCTGCAGCTTTAGCACCTGACTGAGAATTTCCAGTCTGCCTTCCTGCCCTATGAATTTCAGAGTTGCCTCAGCAGCCCTCACAATGCATAAGCCAATTCCTTGCAATAAATCTCATACATGTATATGATATATAATCTCCGACTGATTCTGTTCTTCGATAGAACCCTGACTGAATCACATGTCCACTATGTGATGGACACTAAATGTTCAATGATAAACAAAACAGAGATGGAATTTACCATCTAGTATAGGCAGAAACAATAAATAGACAAATAATATATATATTTGCAAGTTGTGGTTTGTACTAAGAAGGAAAATAAATAGGTACTACTATGAGGAAGTTAAAGGAGGAACCTAATTTAACCCGGGTGATCAGGGACAGGCTCTTGAGGAAGGTGACATGTAGTGTGAAGTGTGAGGAAGCATCAGTCTTGAAAAATGTAAAGAGAAGAGAGTCCCAGGCAGAAGGAACAGTATGTGCAAAGGCCCTGGGATCAAATGAGTGCTTGACCTGTTCCTGGAATTGCCAGAAGACTGAAATATAATGTGTCCTGACCTCTCCTTTGAAATCCTGTGACTATACCAATTATCTATTTGCCTTACCCACATTTCTTTGAATAATTGGTTTTCTGCCTGTCTTGCCATTACTAAAATGAAATTTCCATAAAGGCAGGGATTTTGTGTGTTTTGTTTCCCTGCTGTATCATCAGGAATGAAAAGTTCCTGGTACTTAGCAGGTACTCATAAATATTGAATGAATGAATGAACAGTTAGTAACAATTGCAGGAGTCCAGGCAAAAGAGGATGTTGGCTTGGTTAAAGTGGAGCTGATGGGAATAGAGAAGCGCCAACAATTCTGAGGTATCTTCGGGAGTTACAGTCAATAGCACTGGTTGATAGATGAGAAGTGGGGTGTAAAGGAAAAGAGGTCAAGTGGCTCACAGTTGTCCGGCCTGAACAAACAGGTAGATGGTGGTGCCAGTGGCAGAAATGGGAGAGCCTATTGGTCAATAAATTGGTATTTCCAGGACCTAGCTTGCAATGTTTATAACTGTTTGATAAATGAATGAATGAAATGGTGAGTTTAATTGCCATCACTGTGTTTAGCAAAAGGCAGCTACCTTAATGGTCACAGATCTTCCAAGTCCTCCTTTTAAATTGTTTATTTTTTCTTAAAAATTTTTCATAAGCTTTAATGATATCTTTAGCACCTTCTAGAAGAAAACACTTTGTTTTTTTACTTTCATAATATAAAGTAAATATCCTATTAGTAGGCTGAAGGACTGTGTTTGGATGACTTTAAGGAACTTTTAGCTATGGTGAAATCCACCAGACAGGGAAATTCTATGTGCTACATGCTCCCAAGAATACACATTCTTGGTGCAATAACCACAGAACAGGCCCACGTATATCCCAAGAAATGGGTCTCTACTTTCTTGGTACCTCCCTCTGTTTTAGGTATTTTCTTTCATTTCAAATTTTTAAATTTCATTTCACCAAAATGTGTCTCAATTTTGTGAAGTACCTAAGCTATTTTTTTTTTCTCCAAAACAATTTTCTCAAATAATCCACCATGGATTAGTACTACCTGGGGGCAGAGGAACCGGAGGGGGAACTTGTTAAGAACAAGTACACATTCCTAGATCCTCGTTGAAACTTAGTGTATCAGTCAACTTTGGGAATGGGGGCCCAGAATCAGTATTTTAAATATGCCTCCTAAATGATTTTTCTTTTCTTGGCTGAGTTTGGTCTTCATTGCTACGCGTGGGCTTTCTCTAGTTGTGGAGAGCGGGGGCTACTCTCTGTTGCGGTGCCCAGGCTCCTAATTGCAGTGGCTTCTCTTGTTGTGGAGCACGGGCTCTAGGCATGTGGGCTTCAGTAGTTGTGGCAGGCGGGGTCAGTAGTTGTGGCTCACAGGCTCAGTAGTTGTGGTGCACGGGCTTAGTTGCTCTGAGGTATGTGGGATCTTCCCAGACCAGGGGTCGAACCTATGTCCCCTGTGTTGGCAGGTGGATTCTTAACCACTGCGCCACCAGGGAAGCCCGCTTCTAAATGATTCTTAAGCACATGCACCAAAAGTTGAGGACCACTGTTGTAGGAATATGAAAATGCATATGTTTTTAGAATAAAAACTCAAAAGATAGTTTAATTGCATTTCCTTGTTTGTTTTTCAATATAAATGTATGGCTTGAAACTAGTAGTTTTCAAGGTGTGGTCCAGGGGACCCCTGGAATCACCAAGACCTTTTCATGGAGTCCACAGACCAAATCGACTTTTGTAATAATACCAAGACGTTATTTGACATTTTCATACTAATTCTCTCATAGATGTGCAATGTAGTTTTCCAGAGGCTAAGTGGTGAGTGGTATCACCACAAACTGAATGCAGAAGCAGAGAGGAGGATGTAGCCTTCCTTTATTAAGCTAACTAAACATTAAAGAGAGTCTCAAAAAATATAAAACAATGCCACACTTCTCATTATATATTTTTTGTTTTGAAAAAATAGTTATGTTTTATAAAAACATATTATTTATGTTAATATATGATGCATATTTTATTGTTATTTTAAAATAGGTTAATAAACATTTTAAAAATTACTTAGTTTTAATTTCAGATACAGTAAATATCAGTAGATATAATTCACATAAACACAAGCTGTTTGGGGTGTTCAATAGTTTTTAAGACAGTAAAGTTGTCCTGAGCCAAAAAGTTAGAGAGCTGTTATCCCAAATTTATTTTTCTTCTATAAAATCGTCCTAGGGGATCTCAATGGAAACTCCTTCCTGGTCCTTAATCCTCTGTGCATTTTGAATCCTTGTGACTTATGACCAACCAACTGCTTGACCAGGTGAACAAATATACTGTGGGGACTTTGGTGAAGCCCTTTGTCTATTCAAGGGTAAACAGTGATGGTTTCCATGAAGACTAAGTAAAAAGCTAGAAAAACAAGCTCTCAGAATTCGATTCAAGTAGCCAAGTCTGGTCAAACGCTGAAAGAGGAACAGATGAGGCATTATTAAAACAAAGATGTTTTAGGCATGCATAATATGACACAGCAACAACAGCATTGTCCTTGAAGCAAACACGCTTCGGAGTTAAGATTTCTATTTCTTGCTTTCTGCTCTTAGGCAAATCAAACCTCTCTGGGCCTCAGTTTTCGCATCTGGGGTTTATACTGGAATCTAACAGTCATTCATTCATTTATACATTTATTCATTCTTACTATCTTTTATTCAACAAGTATTTATTAAACATCTCCTTGGCTCCAGATACATTAAGTATTGGAGATATATAGGCCGATGATCTAATGTCTGACTCTAGCAGTCTATGAGGAAGATAAATTATTTAAATTATTTAAGTTGCTCTGACTAAAATAGCTTCCCATGTTCACAACTTTTTATCTCTTTACCCTGCTAGGTATTTCTTCATAGCACTTATTATCACATAATGTGATATATATATATATATTTTTTTGGGGGGGGTTACGTATTTCTGTGCTGTCACCAAACTATAAGTCCCAGGAGGAGAGCAACTTAGTCATGTTGACCAAGGCTTTCCAAGCACATGGTTGACATTCAGTAACTCTTTGTTGAATGAATGAAAGAAAAAAAGAATAAAAAAGAAGATATATATGGGGGAAAGAAAGAAAAAGGAAAAAGATCAAGAGAATGCTTAGGAAAACAAATCATTATACTTATTGAGAAAAGAAGGATGAGTTAAGGTTAGGTGAAGTATTGGAGAGACAGAAAGGATTCCAGGCAGGAGGGAGAGCATGCATGAAGACTTAAAATGTGGAGTAACGTGAAATTGTAAGTCATTTAATCCACAGAGCTGAAATGTGGGATCTGCACGGCAGGAGAAGTGCTGCAAGAGATGGACAGTTCTCACGTTCTCTGAATCTATGAAGGAACTGGCAACTTTGTGCCAGGTTTCCACTTCCCTACCTGGGCAATGTGGATTTCTCCGTGAACTGGACTGACAGATATGTAGTTTTAGTGTGGGAAGGTTTTTAGCCATTGAAAGGAAAAAAATACTGTTTTCCTTCTCTGCACACACACCACTGTTAAGACTTCACTTCTGGTCACCAATGTGTGGATTTTTTTCCTCACACTGACCAATTCTCTAGCAACAGCTGGTATCCTACAATTTAGCTCAGTTCTGATGCTATCTACCTAGTGTTAGCGTCAGACCCCACAGGTTAAAAGGATCAGTCCCACAAGACTAGCCCCTCACTTCAGACACCAATCACAAGTCTGGGTTGTCACCTGTGCTTCTTACTGACTGGCTACAAATCAGAAGTTCCCAAAACCCCTCCTCCAGTTTGATAATTTGTTAGAATGGCTCACAGAACTCAGAAAAACAGTTTACATACTAGGTTATTGGCTTATTATGAAAGGATACAACTCAGGAACAGCCAAATAGAAGAGATGCATATGGGAAGGGACACAGAGCTTCCATGCCCTCTCCAGGCCTACCACCCTCCCAGAACCTCCACGTGTTCACCAAACCAGAAGCTCTCTGATCTCCAAGCTCCATATTTTAGGGGGTTTTATGGAAGCTTCACTAGGCATGGTTGATTAAATTATTGGTGTTGGTGATTAACTCAACCTCCAGCCCTTCTCCCCTCCCTGAAGGGTGGAGGGTAGGGCTGAAAGTTCAAACCCTCTAATCACTGGGTCGGTTACCTTGGCAACTAGCCCTTATCAGTAGTTATCTAGGGGCTTTCCAAAACTCACCTCATTAACATAAATTCAAGTGTGGTTGAAAGGAACTCTTTGTGAATAACAAAAGACACCCCTTTCATCTTTATTGCTCTAGAGCTATTTCAGGAACCGGGACAAAAAACAAAAGATGCTTCCATTTCTCTTATTGCTTAGGAAATTACCAGGGTTTTAGGAGCAGTGTGTAGTGGAGGAAGACCAAATTTATGTTTCTTATTATAAATCATGATATCACAGCCATCATCTAACAATCTAGATGATAGTATGATTATGTTTAATGTATCCTGAATTCCTACTAAGTGAAGAGCACTTATATATCATATCATCTTTAAACAACTTTATGAGTTAGAGACTATTATTAAATCCCACATTACAGATAAGAACATTGGTGCTCAGAGGGGTTATGGAATCTTCCCAAAATAAGTGACGGAGATGAACTATGGTAGCCAGTCTCTAAGAAGGCCCTCAACGATCTTTACCCCCTGATATTCCACCCATGTGTCATCTACTCCCGTATTGAAGTCAGAGCTGATCTGTGTGCCCAATAATATATGGCACAAGTGATGGTGTTACTGAGTGCAAGCTCGCTCTGCTCACCACATGACAGGCCAATAAATCGGAGATGAGGTGTTGAGGCAATGAATATGTCTTTATTCGGAGAGACTGAGAAGATGGTGGACTAGGGTCCCAAAAACCATCTTATTGGGGTCTGGATGCCAGTTTCTTTTATAGAATCAGAGAGGGAGAGGAGGTGAGGAAGTAAAGTAAAAAGGGCCATCAGTCTTGCAAAAGATCTCCTGGAATGACCAGCCTCCGTGAGAGGATGTGTTAATTTCTTCTTTCTTGCAGCCATTCACAGGTGGGCAGGGTCAGATGGTCTCCCTGTGAGCTGAACAGAGGCACTTTAGTTTAACATTCAGACAGAGGGGCAGGGGTCCCTGAGGCAGGCCATTAGGTATGATTATAATAAAGGAAAGCAATGAAAAGCAAAGGTTAAAGTCAAAGAAACAGATCCAACATGGAGTCAAAATTGGCTCTTCCCTGTTACAATGGTATATGATTCAGAAACTAGGTTATAAAAGATATTGCATCTTCAACCTTACCTTTTGAATTGTGAAGACACTCAAGCAGTCCTGTGGAGAGGTCCATGCAAAGAGGAACTGAGGCCTCCCATGAAGGGACAGCACCATTGAAACCGGAGGGAAGGGGGCAGGGCACAAACTGTAAAAGAATGACATAGTCAAGGTCATGACATAAACTGATTAGAACCAAATAGATCCAAGACGGTGGACAAGCGGACTTCCACTAGACCTTGAGCCTCAGTATATACACTCATTGTAACACATCAGAAAGCTAAATGACATAGCCACCAGCACCATGACAGTTCTGAGGCCCAACATCAAAGATCAAAAAGTGGGTGGTGGGCAAATTCCTGGAAATCTCCACCCCTTCCCCAAAATAGCTGGAATACTCCTCCCACTCATTAGCCTATGAAATTACCCACCCCTATAAAAACTGCCAACCCCATACCCTGGTGCCTTTCTCACCTTCTGAGATGGCCCACACTCTGTGGAATGTGTTTCTCTCTAAATAAATCCTCTTCTTACCTATCACTTTGTCTGTCACTGAATTCTTTCTGCTATGAGACATCAAGAACCTGAGCTTCTTTAAGTCCTGAAACCAGGTGTGTGACCTCAGTTAAAAGACCATGGGTTTTGGCTGGGTTCGAGTCCCAGCCACATGGGCTCAAGTCTCAATCCAAGGTGCACGGTTTCACCGTCTGTGTCAGCCACCTTGAAAGTGTATTCTCCAGTCCTAATCAAGCCTTCAGATGACTTCAGCCCCAGCCAACATCCGACAGCAACTTCACAAGAAAACCCAAGCCAGAACTGCCCAGCCAAGCCTCGCCTGAATTCCTGACCCATAGGAACTATAAGAGATAAAACATGATGTGGTTGTATGAAGCCACTAAATTTGGGGGTAATTTATTATACAGGAATAGATCATTAACACAGTTGGGCTTCAAAGTCAGATTTGTCTCAGTTGAGAACCAGATTTCTTCATCTTTTTTTCTCTTGCTACCTCTGATTTAAAAAAAAAAGGCTTGTCTTACTGAGTGTGACCTAAATAGTGTCCCAGGAGTTATGGAATCCAGCAGAGTATTTGAGTTATAGGACATAATACAAGATTCCAAAAGTACTCAATATGCCCAGATAAAAAGCAACTCCAAATGAAATCTGTTTTCCTAATTTCTCATTTTTTAAGTTTCAAGGGGCCATTTTAAATATGAAAACTCTTCCTGAAGTAGATGAAATTTTGAAATGCTTACTAAACAATTTCACTTATTCAATTTGTTATACATACGTTAAATTACATATTATATAAAATAATGTTCTAATTTAGAAATGTTATTTTCCCCCACTCTAACATCAGTAAACTATTTTACTCATTTTCTTCATATGCGTATTTTACATCCTTGCTATAGATATCCATGGATCAACAGCACTGGCATCTGGGAACTTATTAGGAACGCAGAATCTCTAGCTCTCCCCTAGACATACTGAATCAAAATGTGTGCATTTTAGCAAGATGCCCAGGTGACTGGTGTGCACATTAAACTTTGAGATGTACCGGTCTACACGAGAGTTGTAATCACTAGTGTCATCTGTTTTCTAGAACACATAATCTTCACTTCCATGTAAGCTGCCTGCAGTATAGCATGCTATGAACTTCCGTATGATGCTACAGCAGATGCTGCTCATTACTCTCCCAATAGCCATTATTCTTTACCTTAACTATGGAACTCCCATTTCGTTTGGGTGTAACACTGTGCCCAGTTAGAAAAACTCAACTTCCCAGACTTCTTTGCAGCTAGGCTTGACCATACAACAGAGTTCAACTTCTGACTAATGAGAGGTAAGCAAAAATTGCTGGATGGGGCTTCAGGAAAAATTCTTCATAAAAAGGGTACTCGGGGCTTCCCTGGTGGCACAGTGGTTTAGAGTCCGCCTGCCGAGGCAGGGGACACGGGTTCGTGCTCCGGTCCGGGAGGATCCCACATGCCGCGGAGTGGCTGGGCCCGTGAGCCATGGCCGCTGAGCCTGCGCATCCGGAGCCTGTGCTCCGCAATGGAAGAGGTCACAACAGTGAGAGGACCGCGTACCACACAAGAAAAACAAAAACAAAACGGGGTACTCGGCTTGCGTGCATTTTTGGACTTGCCTCCTGATCCTAATCCTTTCTTTTATTTCTGCCTGAAATGTGGACATGAAGCTAGAAGGTGGAGCTGTCATGTTATAATCACAAGGATTGAAATCACACAATGGGGATGGTGGAGGGAAAGTGAAAAGGAGCTTGTGTTCCTAATGGGACTGTGGTATGGCTATATCAGACTAGGGCTGCTTAAATCCAAACTTCTTGCCATGTGAGAAGAGTTCAACCTTTTGTGATTAAGCCATTGTAGTTAGGCTTCTATTACATGCAGCTGAACACAATCGTGACGCAAGCTGCCGGCACACGTTCATGTAACAGCAGGATGGTACTGCTGTGTTCTTTTTCGTTTCTTCTGTAGGTATGTATTTCCCTGGTTGCCCAAATTTAACCACTTACTCTACTGCTTTTAAAAGTAGTTTTAAAAAGGCTTATTTACAAGAACACTTAATCACAACCATGGGGTCATATATGCAGGAATAATGACTAAATGTATGTTCATTTATATTCCTCCTGTTTTTAATCTAGGTCCAACAGGTGACCTCTATCAGCAGCCATAATTAGTATTGATAGAGTGCTTACCCATTTAGTACTTTGTTTTCCAAAATTATATAATTGAGATAGGGCCTTATAATAGGAAGACTTTGTAAAATTGCAAATGTAAGGCAATTTTCTCTTTTCTGATCATCCTTAACTTCTATTTAGGCATTTATAGGCATCAGAATAAATCTGTGCATCCAGCATTCTGAATCTAGATAGAGCCAACAGTAAGGGGGCTGACCGGAGAGGGGTCTCTCCTACGCAGGGTGATTTCTTTAGGATTAGGAATTAAAGGTAGAATAAGGAACGGAAACACATGTTTAGAGTTTGGAATAAAAATCCTGATGCAGAAGTAGTTTCTAGAGAAGCAGCTGAATTCATTTTAGGGGCTCAAGGCCCTAGATAGTGCACTTTGGGGAATGATAGAGAGGAGGTTGTATCCACGTTGTAGCATAAAGGGAACTGGATAGAAAACTACTAGGAGAATGGGAGTTTCCTCCCAGAAACTTTGGGCTTTGGGTTTCCAGAGTAATGTGGGATGGGGTTGTAGTTATTTATTTGGTTATTAATGGACAGGTTGACCCCAGGACACTGGAGGACTTGGGAAGGACTGGAGTTGCATCTGTAAAATCACCTGGCAGATGTGTCTGGCATATGTTTGAGATCCACTATAGGTTTGTCAAATGTATGTTCATTTGGTCTATATCCAAGGTAATCAGCATAATACCAAAGCTTATCCAGAATATTAAAACAACAGTTTTATCAAGCCAAAATGTTCCATACAAAACTCCAGAATTGGAATTAAAGATTCAGGATGGGCTTCCCTGGTGGCGCAGTGGTTGGGAGTCCGCCTGCCCATGCAGGGGACACGGGTTTGAGCCCGGGTCCGGGAAGGTCCCATATGTGGCAGAGCCACTGAGCCCGTGTGCCACAAATGCTGAGCCTGCGCTCTGGGGCCCGCGAGCCACAACTGCTGAGCCCACGTGCCGCAGCTGCTGGGGCCCGAGCGCCTGGAGCCCATGCTCCCCAACGGGGGAGGCCACCGCAATGAGAAGCCCGTGCGCTGCAGCGAAGAGTAGACCCCGCTGGCTGCAGCTGGAGAAAGCCCGCGTGCAGCCTCGAAGACCCAATGCAGCCAAAAATAAAAAAATTTATCTAAAAAACACAAAAAACGAATACATAGGTAGTCTGAAATGGAGAAAAAAAAGAAGATTCCGAATGAACAAACACTTGAGGAGCATCTGCTTTGTGTCAAGCATCGTGAAGGTACTTTTACATGCACTTTCACCCGCGAGCGACTGCCCTCTCCACAGAGGTTTACTTTGTTCCTCTGATCAGAATAGAAACCCCTGCTGCTCCTGCTGAGCCCTCGTGTGCTGATCACGCCCAGGATGCTCCACCCCTGAGGAGGAGGAGCCTGAACAGCCAGGAGCCGACCAGCTGGCTCCGAGCACCTGTTCCATTGTCTCGCCCTCGCCCCCGCAAGGCTTCTGGGTAAGAATGAATTTTTTTCTAATCTGAATAATGCATGTCATTCCTATTCTAGAGCTATACTTATGCCTAAAACAAATAATGCCCTTCCTTAAGTCAATATCTTTCCACTGAGACATCTATCGCCTATTAACTTCGCCTGACTATATCTCAGTCAACGGAACTAGCGGAAGTCATGTAACAGAGAAACGACGATAAAGAGGGATCCCAAATTGTAGTTTGATCCCAAATTATAGTTAGGTGTTGTAGTTAAAATTTTTTTTTGAGGTACCAGACCAATCTGTCTCAAATTTGAGAGCTATATTAACCTTTTCAAGGACAAAACCTTCTTGTAAAGTCCCAAGAATATGTTCACTTACTTCAGTGGGAGGAACACTCCCTTAAAGAAACAGAAGTCTTGGGCTTTCCTGGTGGCACAGTGGTTAAGAATCCTCCTGCCAATGCAGGGGACACGGGTTCAATCCCTGGTCCGGGAAGATCCGACATGCCACGGAGCAACTAGGCCCATGTGCCACATACTGAGCCTACTCTCTAGAGCCTGTGAGCCACAACTACTGAGCCCAAGTGCTGCAACTACTGAAGCCTGCATGCCTAGAGCCTGTGCTCCACAACAAGAGAAGCCACCGCAATGAGAAGCCTGCGCACCACAAGGAAGAGTAGCCCCCGCTCGCCACAACTAGAGAAAAGCCCGCGCGCAGCAACGAAGACCCAACACAGCCAAAAATAAATAAATAATTTTTTTAAAAAAATTAAAAGAAACGAAACAAAAGTCTTATTCTACAAAAGGAGTTTTCCAGATATGAATTATCACTGCAGATGAATGATCTCTTTATAACAAGATGATTTTTATGCTATCTTTAAGATGAAAACTCAACATTTAAAACTGTTCACAAAACTCCCGCCTCTAAGAAACAGCAAATCCCTCTCACCTGCTGCGTAGTTGGAGAAAACCTATACCAGCCAAGAGTCTATTTCTATACAAAACCATTCCCAATCACGTATGGTGTCTTTGGAGGCCCTAACCGTATAAGGCGCTGCTCTATCTCCTTCTGTGTGGTTTAAGGGGAACTATATCGCGACATGGTGCTTTCAATTTGTTTCTGTAGAATATTGTTAATCTGGTTCCATTGGTCTGGGTTTGCTGGCTATGTGAATGGTTGATGTCTTAGGCACAGATGAAATCTTCAACTTTGTTTTGCACAAGCTTTTAAGCCCAGCTTGCATGCTCAAGTGTCAGACACCCCCCATGAGGTGGGTTCTCTGACCTGGAGATACCCATTCCAACCAGTTAGTGGTGTTGCAAGAACTCCAGGGCCTTGGAGGAGCTTTGTCCTCTGAGGCTGCGGGCTGCCCAGAAATCTGAATCATGCTTTTATGATGGCATCTGGTTGCTGGCCATATGGCGTTTCAAGGGGTCTGTGATCATTTTCTGAAAGAATTCAGCAGGATCATGTTACAGTGTCCAGGGTCTAAAAGAGGCATTTGGCACTGACACAAGAAACACATTACTGGTGACTCTGTTGGCACCATATAGAAAGGGGGCAAACCCTGGGAAAGCTTGGCTTAACCCAGTAAGGGACAAAGCAAGGAAAGGATTGGCTGGGATGCCCATCAAAGATTTTGTAGTTCAAAGGACTCATAGTAGATTTATTCTAAAATTTTGGACAGAAATTTCAGGGTCATATTTATTCATAGTTCCATTTCGTTGCTATACAAACCATTGCTTCAAAAATACTGATCATTAAAAACCTCAAAGAAGATGTATTGTTATTTTCATTGCTGGAAGGAACAGTGATGACAACATCTGTGATGTTGTCTTTCAGCAGTAGGGTGACAAGTGACTTTTTTCTTGCTTCTGTATATTTTCTGTAATTTCCAAATGAGCTACAATAATGCAGGAGTAGGGATTTAGACTCAAATGATTGGCTCCACTATCTAATACCTATGTGGCCTTGGGCAAGTTATTAACTCACTCTACTTCCATTTCCTTCTGTAAAATGGGGATAATAATACTAATAATATCTGCTTTCATGAAGCTCTTGTGAGGATTGAATGAGACAATACAAATAAAGAGTTAAGACAGTGCCTGGCACATAGGAACTACACCCAAATATTAGCTCTTGTTACTATTATTACTGTACTTCATTGACTCTAAGACTCACTGTTTTTCTCTCTCCAATTCGTAATTTCTTTCTAATTGGGATGTATCTTACATTAGCTGGTGTGAAATGGCTTAAAGGACAGTTCTTTTTTCTGTCTTGATGATACATGAAACAGACATGCATCTTAAGTAATAATTTGTGTTAGCTGAGTAGTTATTTCTGACTCTATATATTTCCTGTGAGGGATGTGACAGGATAGCCTTTAGCCCTGATGTTTTTGGCCACTCTCCACCCCCTCCCTTCCTGCCTCCCCAGCTGAAGAGTACGGTGGATGCCGGGCTGCAGGGACCCACCCCTTCCTTGCCTGGTCCTCTTGGAACTGCAGTATGGAGGGGTGAGTTGAACCCAGGGGAGTGCTGGGCTTTGGGGGCACTTGCAGCACACCTGGAGAAATAGATAAGGAGTAGAATAAATTTGGGTGGCAAAATGGTAGTCTAAAATGGAAGGCTTAGGTGTGGCCACGTCACACAGATTTTTGACCACGGTGGTTTAGTGCAGTCTGCACAGCTGTACAATTAACTTTTAACTGCTGCAGGCTGCACCAGTCTCTTTCCCTTGGGCCACTCGGTATTTTGAACTTGCTGGTTACGGCTGCTTATGAGGCTTTATTCACAGGCCAGTGGCTGTCTTTTGTAGAGGAGGGCCCAGTAAATGTAGGGGATCCATGGTTGGCCTCAGCAGATAGCCATGAGGGGCTGGTGAGCAAGCCTACCCTGGCCTTGCTGTCCTCCACAAAGGCACGGTCCCCAAGTGGTGGCTTTGATGTGTAGGCTGCAACTCATTTCTTGGATTATACAGGCACACGTGCTTCAGCCTCCTGGGCTTCCTGCAATACCAGTGGGCTTCAGAGGGATTAATAGTGGAGGAGCTGAGGCAATCATCCACTTACAGGGAAAAGAGATTTTTTTGGATATACTTTTAAAGCAGCGTTCTTTTGCTGCTTTAAAATGCAATGCAGCTGCTGTGTGTGTGTGTGTGTGTGTGTGTGTTGCAGAGCGTTTCAATTATGAGTGCCAGACCTTGGTGGTGGGGAGCATTAGCTGAGCTGTCTCAATTCCATTCTGCCTCCAGACCAAAGAAGTGAGCTGTCATGGAGCTAATTTGGGGGTCACAGGACTTGTGCACAGATTCAGAAATCACTCTCCACCATGTGATCTTAATAAGGCTCAGATTAGAAAGCAGGGTTTTTAGGACTAGTGAACCCATAGCAAGAGGTAGTAGAAACAGCCTCTATGGCCAAAGAGGGGAAAGGCCTGCTCACACAAGAATGTAAATGCTATGTAATGAACTGGGGCCTACATTCAAATCAGCATTGGCGTGCTAGTGAGGTACAACCTGTGCTCTGATCGAAAACTATGTAACCATGTCCCATCTAGACTAACACACACCTTTTGTGGTTATCCAATTCTGATTCTGTGGAGATAGTTTACAGGTCTGTAAGTTGAAAATAACTGATGGCAATGCAAAATAATTGTCTACAGACACAGAAATGATTCCTTCTGTGGAGGGGCAACGCTTACCCGCCATCCTGTGCGAAAGCCAATTTTGTATCTATTTGCACATTCATTTCAATGTTCCTTACTCCATAAGAATTTGTGCTTCTTTGATTTCTCCTTTGAACCAGTTGCCTGTCTCTTCCATTTAATCAGTGAGTTAAATAAAATCTTTACCGTAAGTTCATTTTATATCTGTATGTGAGTTATGATTTTGCTTCTTTTGAAAATAGCTTTTAACACTAGAAACATGGGGTTCAAAGGCTAAATGGAAACTCAGGAAATGTTAAATACACTGGGTGAGAAGGAAAGTCCCCTCAGATAAGACTGGGGATGCCACTAGGTCAAATTTCTAGACTTTGCTCAAAGCAGCAATATCTTAAATGCCCTTCTCTGAGAAAAGACAGTATGCATAGGTGGATTTCTCTTCCAATCTAGAAAATTCATAGTTCTAAAAATAATCTCTTGCCAAGGGATATTTCCCAATTGCTTTAAAGTTCCCAGGTCATGGTCTCTGGACAACTGACATAAACCCTGGCACACTGGCACAGCTCAAAACAAGGTGGTGCCCCTTCTCTCAATGCCACTGAATCTCTGCTGTGGTCTTGCCAACTCCTTTTGGTTTGGACTAAGTACTGAGTTCTCGGAATATAATTTTGTTCTGGGCTAACCGCCCAAGGTACTGGGGATTGAGTCATTTTCTAAATTTGGTAGCTGTGGGCCAGTGCTATGATAATCTTGTATGTCCCACTAACATTTAACTCTGGACTTTTTTCAAGGGTGGTTAGTAAAGATTTGGCATTAAGTAATCTGCTTTTTATGAACAACATTCATTATGGTATGAGGCAGCTTAAGCTATAGCTGCTGCAAGAATCACACCTTTACCCAAGATGGAGAATCCCTCTATCAAAACTGAGCAAGATAAGGTATTGAGAAGGGTGCATTTTGAACATTAATGTCTTTGTACTTTAACTCTGAAAAGCAAGGGAAATTGTTTCTGGACTTCTCATTTCTTTGGACCATAGTGACTTTAGATTCACTTTGTAACCAGGGCTTAGTTGACGGACCCCCGTTGCTCTTTGAGAATGAAAAGGAGTTTCTATTCATATTTCTACGTTGACAATTTTTTGTTGGACTATCTTAATGTTGTCATTTACTGTCATGGTGAACCTGTAACAAACTATGTTGGATGGTGAGGCTGCTCAGGATTTGTGATGGGATACAAAAGATGTAGCCAACTTTCATAATTGGGTAGAAAGTGGCTTTGACCCTAATCCACCTAATGTATTGCTCTGATACATTTTTGAGCCTCTGGAGGCAAAATCAAAACTCCCACCAGTCGTTCCAGGATGCTATTCAAAGGGGAAGGGGGCTTCCCTGGTGGCGCGGTGGTTGGGGGTCTGCCTGCCGATGCAGGGGACACGGGTTTGTGCCCCTGTCCGGGAGGATCCCACATGCCGCCGAGCGGCTGGGCCCGTGAGCCATGGCCGCTGGGCCTGTGCGAACGGAGCCTGTCTGCGACGGGAGAGGCCACAACGGTGAGAGGCCCGCGTACCGCAAAAAAAAAAAAAAGCGGGGGGAAGGCATTGGTATTGGGAAGCACTCATGGTGAGAGCACACGGGATGTTACTGGCAGACTGCTGATATCTTCCCCCAAGGGGGAGGCTGTGCCCCAGGATTAGTGGTTAATAGAACACAAAACTAGAGTATATGTTTGGGAAATACTTCCATGTAAAGCATGTTCATTAGGTAACACTTTTCTCCACCATGAGAAAGCCGTGAGTTTGGAAGGAGACAATGGGCAAGGATAGCATAGACTCTTCATTTTCCCTCCCTTCCGAGAGTGAGCTGCCCAGAGAGAACATGTATGTACCTTCCTCCTCCACGTGCAGAGGACGGCCCTGCCAGCTGTTGGGAAAGGGGCTAATTCCATTTCCTATACCAGTAAGCTTTTCTATCCACAGATACGAGCCCCCTTCTCCAGCATCGGTTTTATCAGTAACAAAGGTGGTAATTGGATCACATATCTGGTTGGGTTTTCTTTGGGTTTTTTTTTTGTTGTTCCCTAACAACATGTCATTAATCTCAGTGCTTATGAGTGAACACAGATTGGCCTCGTTGTAAATCTACTTTATCAGTGGTGTTATGGTTTATTAACTGCTTCCTGTGAATGAATGTTGAGCTCGTCTCGGGCCTGGCTGGTAGAGACCACACATTGCTGAGCCCTTGCATGTTCCTGTGCACTCATGTGATGTAGTCTGTGTCTAAACAGATTTACCAACTTTTGTGGCTTTAGACATTTTTTTAAACATCTTTTCAACTTGGAAGCCCCTCCTTCCCTTCCAATAAAAAGGAGGGGGAAAAACCTTATTTTACTTATTTACTTTAAAATTTATAGTACAGAAAAGGCTTTATAGGCTGTTGTCAACTTCTTTTTTTAAAAATTAATTAATTTATTTTTGGCTGTGTCGGGTCTTCGCTGCAGCATGGGCTTTCTCTAGTTGTGGCGAACGAGGATTACTCTTTGTTGTGGTGTGCAGTTTTCTCATTGTGGTGGCTTCTCTTGTTGCGGAGCACGGGCTCTAGGCGCATGGGCTTCAGTAGTTGTGGCGCATGGGCTTAGTAGCTGTGGCTCACGGGCTCTAGAGTGCGGACTCTAGAGTGTAGGCTCAGTAGTTGTGGCGCATGGGCTTAGTAGCTGTGGCTCACGGGCGCTAGAGTGCGGACTCTAGAGTGTAGGCTCAGTAGTTGTGGCGCACAGGCTTAGTTGCTCCACGACATGCGGGACCTTTCCGGCCCAGGGCTCGAACCTGTGTCCCCTGCATTGGCAGGAGGATTCTTTTTTTTAATCCAGGGTTGCTAAAGTGATAAATCAGTGGGATGGGTGAGTGCTCGCTCTAGAGAAGGGTTTCTTTTATTTATTTATTTTTTGGCCACACCATGTGGCATATGGGATCTTAGCTCCCTGACCAGGGATCGAACCCATGCTCCCTGTAGTGGAAGCTTGGAGTCTTAACCACTGGACCACCAGGGAAATCCCAGCAGGAGGATTCTTAACCACTGCGCCACCAGGGATTGTTGTCCATTTCTACTTCTTCCTTTGTGCATTGCCTTTTCCCTTTTTGTTTGATGTGGCATTTGGTAAATCTATTTTATAGTAAAGATCTATACCCTTTGTTGTAAACACTGAAAATATTGACATCTGTTTCTTTTAAATTTTATTTCAAAACTCAAGGAGAAGAAGGGTGTCATTTTTGGACTATCTTTGAATCCCAATGTTGTACACTACTTTATTAAATGGCACATGAATTTTGTTTAAAATTATCTCTTAATCATTCAAAATAAATCAATCACATTCCAAACCAGTCTCTTGTATTTAAAATTAACCCCAGAACTAGTGTGTGCTCATACACGTACACACATACACACACACACACCATACACTCATTTTCAATATTTGAATGAGAACCAATTTACCTGAGGAGATATTTTAATAATTTATTCAAGAAAGAACAGCTTTGTAGAAAAATAAACCTTATCTAAGGTTCCAGGATGGGGATTTAAGCAAAATTCATCCACATTATAACAGTTTTGTTAGCATCTCATTCTCCAAAGACATTATTCACCAAATAACTTCCCTTTTAGTGAGATACAAAAAAGTGAACACGCACATACAATCACACAAGTGCACATACTAGAAAATTCAGTTACAGATTCAGAGCACTGTAACCAGCTTTTCAGACCCCGTTATCTCTATTTTTGTTTCTTTCAGCTATTTGCTCCACTTTTATCTTTCTGCATTTCCCCACATTGCTTAAGAGAGTATACATTACATACATACATACACACATACATATATGTACATACATATACATATCAATATATACACATACATATATGTATATACATACACATTCATATATAATATATTGATATTTTCTTTTTACTTCACAGTTGATGCTGTGATATTAGTTTTATATCAGGTAGTTGTAGATATATTCCTTTTATCATCAGAAAAAAAGTTTATGTGCAAAATCTTCAAGTATTGCCCATGTGAAAAACAATAGCGGGAATTCCCTGGCTGTCCAGTGGTCGGGACTCTGCGCTTTCACTGTTGGTGGTGCAGGTTTAATCCCTGGTTGGGGAACTAAGCTACCACAAGGTGTGGCCAAAAACTAAAAATAAAAACAAGAAAAACGCTCGTATAGAGGAAGTAGGATCCATTTGACAACGCACAGTAAAACTCTCAGCTGTCCAGATCCCCAAAGGGGTCTGAGATCCGTGTGTCTCAGGCCCCATCAGTCTGGAGCACATTGGAGTAGCTCATGATTTCACTGGCTGTGCCTTCTACCCACTATTGTGGGGTTTCTGGCCTTTTCCAAACCCCTGGAGGGTCTCATGTGTTGCCCACACACAGTGCTTTCAACTACCAGGGAATGGCTGTTAGTACTCCACTCCCTGGGGCACACTTCACAGACCTGCAGGTAGGCGGCAGTGTGAAGAAACACGGAGGAAGGGAGGACGTGGGCCAGAGGGGCAGTAAGAACCACAGTTTCTCAGAATGCCCCCTCTCTCATTCAGTCACCACTCTCCTGCACCTTCTTTTGTAGGTGCTCCTTTTCCTTTCTTTTTTTTTGTGTTTTGGATTTTTTTGGCTGCACTGGGTCTTCATTGGTGCACGTGGGCTTTCTCTAGTTGCAGTGAACAGGAGCTACTCTTAGTTGCAGGGTGCGGGCTCTAGGTGCACAGGCTTCAGTAGTTGTGGTGCGTGAGCTCAGTAGTTGTGGCTTGCGGGCTCTAGAGTGCAGGCTCAGTAGTTGTGGGCATGGGCTTAGTTGCTCCATGGGATCTTCCTGGACCAGGGCTCGAACCCATGTCCATGTCCCCCGCACTGGCAGGCGGACTCTTAGCCATTGCACCACCAGGGAAGTCCCTCGCTTTTCTTTAGGTGAGTTTCTTCTCCAGGAACCCTGGAGTCCTCTCCATGGGCCTTTCTTGTCATGATCACCTAGCTCTGAGCCCTAGGTCAGGCCCAGCTGGGGTTTAAGCTAAGGCTCCTATTACATTTTCTAGTTGGTTGAGTTGCAAAGAGTTAAACATGTAGTCACTGGAAAACAAAATTTCAAAAAAGTTTAGATGGAATGCAGTTCAGTCTGCACTAATGTCTTAAACAATGTAATTTGAACGTGAGTTAAACTTTCCTTATTGACTCAGGATCAACATTGTGAACATGATTGCTGGCACCATTCTGTAATACAGCTATTTCCTGTCTGTTGAGGGGTGTAACTGTCTGTCCCCATTCCTAAACTGCTATGCTGTTGAGTATCCTGTGTGTTTTATTCATGGTTATAGTGCCTCCCTTGCTGCCTTTCTATCAGCTGTCATGTCTGGTAGTGAACATCCTTGTGAATTAGAGACTGGAAAAGAAATCTTAATAAACTAGGTATAAAATAAGAATAAATGGGCTCTGCTGAGAACTACTGGAGTTTTCCCATAAAAGCCATGCATGACCTTGAGTGAATGTGGGGAATCTTCATTTTGGGGTCTTCATTTTGTGGTCTTCATTTTGCCTCTGTGATTTAGCACTTGGGTCACAGCTGAATCTCTGATCTGTGACTATACATCCTGATTTTTCCATGAAAATCCTGGCGTCCTGGAGTAATATGTTAATAGTGTCCTGTTTCATTCTCAAAAGTGCTCCAGATAGGATCATAGATTCAGTGGTCACCCTACAGATGAGTGATGTCATCAGCATGAATAAATACTGAACTAATTTCTTCTCCGAGTGATCTGTATATCAGGATTGTACTCGGAGTCACAAAAAATTTAAAAAGAAGACATGAAAATATATGGTAGAGCTCCATTCTAAAGATTTCTAGATTTGTCCGCCCAACAGAAAACTGAGATGGAAGAAGGAAAACTCATATTAAGTGCCTCCTGTTTACTTTGTTCTTTATTAGATACATTCACATTTACCAAACTTGTTTAATCCTCAGCGTAGATGTAATTCCTTTTTCCGTAAAAGGAGAATTAGCTCACAAACCTTGGGGATGACAGAAAGAAAGAAAAGATAAGCCTTGTACCATTGATGGACTTGTGTCAGATTCTTTCCTTCTGTTTCCAGTCACAACATATGTCAGTGTCATACAGCCAGCTGGAGTACCTCTTCCTGGTAACTTTATAGCATTGTCCTCACTTTTAGTTAAGGGGCAGAGGTCGGGTAGAAAAAGAAAGGCTTAATTTAATTCTGAAATATTTGGAAAGCCTCGGTTTGGAAGAAGTGCTGAATATTATGTCATAGCTTTAGGTAATTGTAAACCCTACCCAACTGATTACTGCTTTATTTTCTAAGGTCTGTGGTTTGAATAACATTTTAAAGCTTGTAATGAGTCAAAGGAATGGAAAATCGTGGGGGAAAATATGACTTTAAAGATTCTGGGTGTATTTGAAAATGCAAGCCTTCAGGTTTAGAGTGCAAAATAATAGGATTCTGAGGAATATGGGATGGTACCCAGTCCATAATCATTTTTTAAAATGTATTAATATATTAGGGCTTAAATAAGCCATTTCATTTTTTATATATTGTTTTTTCCCTGTTTTTTTTTTTTAATTTCTGTTTTCTTTTTCCTGCCTTTCTGTAAGTTACCTGGACATTTTTTGAAATTCCATTTTGATATATCTAGCATTTTTTAATGTATCTTTCTATATAGGTTTTTTTGTGGTTGTTCTGGTTATCACATTATACACACATAAATTATCAGTCTATTTTTTATGTTATTCTTTTTTGAAGTATAGTTGATGTACAATATTATATATGTTTCAGGTGTGCCACATGGTAATTCACAATTTCTAAAGGTTATACTTCACTTAAAGTTATTATAAAATATTGGCTACATTCCCTGTGCTGTATAATATATCCTTGTAGCTTATTTACTTTACACATAGTAGTTTGTACCTCTTAATCCCCTACTCCTATCTGGCCGCTCTCCCCTTCCCTCTCCCCACTGCTAAGTACTAGTTTGTTCTCCATATCTGTGAGTCTGCTTCTTTTTTTGTTATATTCACTAGTTTGTTTTATTTTTTAGATTCCACATATAAGTGATATCATTATCATAGTCTATTGGTGTCAACATTTTACCAGTTCAAATGGAGTGTAAAAAACTTATTTCCTTTTAAGTCCCTTTACTGTCTCCTATTCATAATATAATCATTGAAATATTTCCTCTATAAACATTGAAAACAATTTGCTTCAATGGTCAAACATAATTTAGGAACTCAAGAGGAGAGCCTATTAGATTTTACCCATATTTTTACTCTTCCTGTTGTTCTTCCTTCCTTTCTGATGTTCCAAGATTCCTTCTTCTATTATTTCTTTTCTGTTTCAAGAACTTCCTGTAGCCATTTTTAAAGGGTGGTTTTGCTGGTGACAGAGTCTCTTAGTTTTCTTTCATCTGAGACTATCTTGATTTCCCCTTCATTTCTGAAGGATATTTTTGCTGAGTATAGGATTTTGGGTTGACAGTCCTTTTAGCACTTAACAAATGTGAACCACGTCCTTCCAGCTTCCATGGTTTCTGATAAGAAATCTAATATCAAATAGTTTTTCTCTTATTGTTGGTGAGGTGTTGTTTCTCTATGGTTTTTTCAAGGTTTTTACTTATCTTTAGTTTTTAGAAGTTTGGTTATGATATCTTGGTGGAGATTTCTTTAGGTTTATCCTATTTGAAATTCCTTTAGCTTCTTGAACGTGTACATTTATGTCTCTTGCCAAATTTCAGAAAAATTTCAGCCATTATTTCTTTGAATGTTTTTTTTCCCATCTTTTTTCTCCTCTCCTTCTAGGACTTCAGTGACACAAATGTTAGAACTTTTTTATGGTCTCATAGATGCCTGAGGCTCTGTTGATTTTTTTTTCCAGTTTATTCTCTCTCTGTACACATTAGGTAATTTCATTGTTCTATCTTGGAGTTCACTGTTTCCTTCCTCTTTCCTCTTCATTGTGCTGTTGTACCCATCAATTGAGGTTTTTATTTTGGTTATTGTATTCTTCAACTCTAAAATTTCCTTTTCGTTCTTCTTTATGTCTTCTTCCTCTTTTTGTTTGTTTTTTGATAAGGCTTTTTTCCCCATTTGTTTCAAGTATGTTTGTAAATCTTGTTGAAGTAATTTTATGACAGCTGTTTTAAAATCCTTGTCAGATAATTCTAACAACATCTGTGTCATCTCAGTATTGGCATTTTTTTTATTGCCATTTCTTATTCAAGTTGAGATTTTCCTGGTTTTTGTTATGCAGTGATTTTTTTAAATTGCATCTGGACATTTTGGGTATTATGTTGTAAGACTCTGGATCTTATTTAAATCTTCTATTTTGGCAGGCCTCCTCCAACATCACACTGGCAGGGGAAGGTGCTGCTAGGTTCCCAGTTCAATCTTCTTTGATACCCCTAGGAGGAGGAAAAGGCACTTCATTATAGCTGGGTGAGTGTGGAAATCTAAGCTCCCCACTGGACCTTTGCTGACAGGGTGGGGTTAGTTTTCCCCATAGTGTTGGGCTGGAGTTGGGTGGTTTTTGTCAAAAATTTTCTGTCTTGCTGGGCTGACCTAGCTAGAGAGAACAGGCTTTAGGTAGAGAGAACAGGACTTTAGCTAAAGAGAATAGGCTTTTCTTGTTCCATTTTTGTCTGTGTCTCTTGGTATTTCTGGGTTCCAGGCTACTTCAGCACCCAGTCCAGAATATATAAGGCAAAAGAAAACCCAGAGAATTCACTGCCATGTTGTTTCTAAGGTTCCAAGGTCCCTGGCTGGTCTGTCTTCTCTCAATCTTTCAGAGTGTTCTTATGTTTGTTTTATATACAATATACGTACAGGGATTTGGCTATACCTGGAGGAAGGAATAGGGAGAAATGCACCCACTCTAGCTTCCAGTCATAATCTTTTAACCCTTTTGATGCACCCTCAGTTTCCAAATATTTTGAAATAACTGACTCCAGAAAGTTCTATAACCAAGGTAGATATGTGGATTCCTGTGTCAGCTGGTTCCATCAACTAGTCATGTGTTTGGGTTGTCATTTGTAACTGGGGATATTAATTTAGGAGCAAATTTACATTGACTGACTTACCTTTTTCACATTGCATTCTGCAAGCTACTTTGGGCCAAATTTCTTTCTTTTCTGAAATCATATGTAATTCTTTAGGCTAAGTCCCTAGTCTCTATCTCCTGAGTAAATATAAAAGTTTTTCCTAATTGGCGGATTAATTTCAGAAAAGTTTGCTTTGGATTTAGAAGTGAAACTGCTTCCACTAATCTCAAAGTGCATTTCAAATATAGGCTCATTTGTAGAGTTTACCTGTGAGGTGTGGTTGCTGAGTAAATTTCAGGGTGTTACAAGTTCCTTTTCAAGGGATCGTAAGTTTTGCTCTCAGTGATATGAGTCCTGAAGTAGGGCAGCTCCAGGTTGAGGACCTATTCTAGGTCCTCATGTGCCTGGATGGAGCCTCCAGAGTGGTGGCTTTGGCAAAGGGGATTAGGGAAGACCCCAGGTGATGAGGGGGCTAGGGCAGCGGTCCTCAACCTTTTTGGCAGCAGGGACTGGTTTCATGGAAGACAGTTTTTCCACAGACTGGTGGGTGGGGCGGGGGGGAGGGATGGTTCAGGCCGTAATGCTAGTAATGGGGAGCGGCAGATGAAGCTTCACTCACTTGCCCGCTGCTCACCTCCTGCTGTGCCACTGGGTTCCTAACAGGCTGTGGACTGGTACTGGTCCATGGCCTGGGGGTTGGGGACCCCTGGGCTAGGAGATGACAAGCAAAGGAAGAGAAATGCATGCTACAAGGGGTGAGAGAGCACAGTGGTGTGGTTGAAGCTCCAAAGGCTAGAGACAGGACACCACCAAATGTGGCATATCCCTGAAAGTTAGTCAATATGACTGACTTTGCCTATCAGGGTGGAGAAAGCCAGATATTTTGTCCTGTATTATGATATTCCAATGAACTATCGCAGGAATTGCAAACTCAGATGTCTACAGGGACCAGGGTGGTGACATGGTTATGAAAAATATTTCCTTTCTTCTTAGCTCTATAATAAAATCAATAACTCTAGTATGATTATAATTAGCAAAACCTTCCAATGGCTTCCCATCTCACCCAGTAAATGACAGTAGTCTACAGGAACCCATACCATCTCTATCCTATAATCTCTCTGATCTCTTATCTTATGTACTTATTCAATACTTTGCTCCAAACCACATTAGCTTTTTTTTAGAGAGAGAAAGGTTTATTCAGGGAGAAATACATCCCATAGACAGAGTGTGGGCCATCTTGGAAGGTGAGAGTGACACCAGGGTATGGGGTTGTCAGTTTTTATAGGGGTGGGTAATTTCATAGGCTAAGGAGTGGGAGGAGTATTCCAGCTATTTTGGGGAAGAGGTGGGGATTTCCGGGTATTGGGCCATTGCCCACTTTTTGACCTTTTGTGGTTGGCCTTGGAACTGTAATGGCACCTATGGGTGTGTCATTTAGCTTTCTGATGTGTTACAATGAGCGTATACTGAGGCTCAAGGTCTAGTGGAAGTCAACTCATCTGCCATCTTGGGCCTATTTGTTCCTAATCAGTTTATGTCTTGTCCTCGGGCTATGTCATTCTTTTAAGTGTTGTGCCCTGCCCCCTTCCTGTCTCATTGCACCCTCAGAGATTTTACTCCCATAATATTATGGGAAGCTGAGGGGCGAAGATCTGTCTTCTGTAGCTGCTTCAGGGCTGAGTAGGAGTGTAGACCCTGCCTATCAGGGAGTAAGATCTCTGGATGCCTGATCTAGGGGACCCAGGGGCAGGACAGCTCTTGTTTTGAATCATTATGGGCTGGAATCCTTGCATAGTCATCATCTTGATGTGGAACTGGTTGAAACTGCTTCCACAGCCTTTCTATGAATCTCCTTGATGATGAAGCATAACAGCATTAGAGTATAAGAATAACTATAAATGACAAAAGACTTAAAAGGCATGATTAAACATCTGATTATAGTATAATCAGTAAAGAAACTTGGTTACAATAACCAGAATTACAAATGACTGCATTTAACTTAACATATCATATAATCCTAGTTAAATATTTCTCTTTGAGATACTTTAGGGGCCCTCTAAAGTATCCCAAAGTTAACTGGAGATCAAAAGAATTTTAATTAAAATTTGATATTTGGGAAGTTTGTCAAAAAGTTTCAAAACATTTGATCAAATAAGATCATAGGTCACAGACTTCCCTGGTAGCACAGTGGTTAAGAATCCACCTGCCAATGCAGGGGACATGGGTTCGATCCCTGGTCCGGGAAGATCCCACATGCAACTAAGCCAATGTGCCACAATTACTGAGCCTGTGCTCTAGAGCCCACACACCACAACTACTGAAGCCTGCATGCCTAGAGCCCATGCTCCACAATAAGAGAAGCCACCACAATGAGAATCCCGCACACCACAATGAAGAGTAGCCTCCACTCGCCGCAACTACAGAAAGCCCATGCACAGCAAAGAAGACTCAGTGCAGCCAAAAATAAGTAAAATAAATAAATAAATAAGTTACCTACTTAAAAAAAAAAGATCATAGGTCACTATGAGACAATACTTAGTTTTTTTAACTAAAGTTACAAGAGATCTCAAAAGTAAATATGGTCACTTAAAGGCAAAGAAACTCATACAATCTGTTATCAAAAGCAGCATTCCAAGAAAACTTTGTTCTCTCTTTAAAAAAAAAATGATTTATTTGGCTGTGTCAGGTCTTAGCTGCGGCACGTGGGATCTTCGTTGTGGCATTGCAGGGTCTTTCATTGCAGCGTGTGGGCTCTTCCTTCAGCACATTGGTTTCTGTCTAGTTGTGGCACATGGGCTCAGTAGTTGCGACGTGCGAGCTCCAGAGTGCGTGGGCTCAGTAGTTGCGGCACACGGGCTTAGTTGCCCTGCGGCATGTGAGATCTTAGTTCTCCTACCAGGGATCAAACCTGCGTCCTCTGCATTGGAAGGCGGATTCTTAACCACTGGACCACCAGGGAAGTCCCCAAAACTTTGTTCTTGTAACAGAGAGAAAAACCAAATCCAACTCTTACCTTAGCTTACTCCCAGCAAAATTCATTTACCCAACTAAATTCAATCCAGTCTTAGAAATTTCTGATCATGCGTAACTCTTTTTGGTATTTTTTCATTCCTCACACCTTCTTTTACTGAAAACACATATCTTACTTTCCTTAAAATTTTTTTTCCCACATTGAGTTACTTTTCTTGCTGACAAATTAGCAGTAGATATAATAAGGTCTAGTAAACTAGGTACAACAGAAGTATTATACTTAACATTGATGACTCTAAAGGCATGTCTATATTAATCAAACCAACAAGCTTAATCCACCTTCAATACCAGATATCAGTTTAGAACTGAATATTTTCCAGATGACATGAACCTGAAATTCATTCTAGCCAGATTTTTTCTATTTCCGAGTATTTATATAAGCACTTAATTTCCTTTAAGTCAATTAAACAGAGCTCTTTTATGAATTAATTTTTGGCAATACCATACATCTACGGCACACACATAGATACATACAAACACTCAAACACAGAGGCCTCATAGTTCCCATTCCAAAATTTCAGCCATCAGTCAGGTACAGCAATGTAAAACCCATCAGTCTACAAAAGAGGTTGGATTAAAATTTGGTTTCTGGCAGATGGAACAAGTCAAGCTCACTTGTCTAGATGGCTAAACCCTTTTTACTCATATTTATGGAAAAGATGCTTAGGATTTTTATTTGTCCTTGATAAGTTCCAAATGATTTACCCCTTTTTTCAAAATTTACAGTTTAAAAAGATTGCAGAGATAAGGGTTCCTGAGAAGACCAGATAGGACATTTGCATCTCAAAGGTACAGCCAAGTTCCTACTAGGATGACTTTGTTTCCCCTTTGTTTAATACTTACAAGCCTCTTAAGATAAATAGGGAAGGTTTGGGGAGCAGTAAATGGATTGGTGGGCTTTGGATTATTTTTGGAGCCACACCTCAGGTCATGTAAAGACTAGATTTATATGGGGCTTCCCTGGTGGCGCAGTGGTTGAGAGTCTGCCTGCGATGCAGGGGACATGGGTTCGTGCCCCGGTCTGGGAAGATCCCACATGCCACGGAGCAACTAAGCCCGTGTGTCACAACTACTGAGCCTGCATGCCACAACTACTAAAGCCCTCGTGCCTAGAGCCCAGGCTCCACAACAAGAGAAGGCACCACAATGAGAAGCCTGCGCAACTCAACAAAGAGTAGCTCCTGCTCGCCACAACTAGAGAAAGCTCGTGTGCAACAATGAAGACCCAACACCATCAAAAACAAGTAAATAAATGAATAAATAACTTTATAAAAAACAATATATGCAAAACAATCAATGTGATACACCATATTAACAAATTAAAGAACAAAAACCATATTATCTCAATAGATGCAGAAAAAGCTTTTGACAAAATTCAACATCCGTTTATGATAAAAACACTGCAGAAAGTGAGCATAGAGGGAATCTACCTCAACATAATAAAAGTCATATATGACAAACCCACAGCAAACATCATTCTCAATGGTGAAAAACTGAAAGCATTTCCTCTAACATCAGGAACAAAACAAGGATGTCTACTCTTGCCACTATTATTCAACATAGTTTTGGAAGTCCTAGCCACAGCAATCAGAGAAGAAAAAGAAATAAAAGGAATACAATTGGAAAAGAAGTAAAACTGTCACTGTTTGCTGATGACATGATACTACACATAGAAAATCCTAAAGATGCCACCAGAAATCTACTAGAACTAATCAATGAATTTGGTAAAGTTGCAGGATACAGAATTAATGCACAGAAATCTCTTGCATCCCTATACACAGATCAGAAAGAAATCAGAAAGAGAAATCTGATCAGAAAGATCAGAAAGAGAAATTAAGGAAACAATCCCATTTACCATCACAACAAAAAGAATAAAATACCTAGGAATAAACCTAGCTAAGGAGGCAAAAGACCTGTACTCAGAAAACTATAAGACAATGATGAAAGAAATCAAAGATGACACAAAGATGGAGAGATATACCATGCTCTTGGATTGGAAGAATCAATATTGTGAAAATGACTATACTACCCAAAGCAATCTTTGCAATCCCTATCAAATTACCAATGGCATTTTTCACAGAACTAGAACAAGAAATTTTACAATTTGTATGGAAGCAAAAAAGACCCTGAATATCCAAAGCAATCTTAAGAAAGAAAAATGGAGCTGGAGGAATTAGGCTCCCTGACTTCAGACTATACTACAAAGCTACAGTCATCAAGACAGTATGGTACTGGCACAAAAACAGAAATATAGATCAATGGAACAGGATAGAAAGCCCAGAGATAAACCCACACACATATGGTCACTTTATCTTTGACAAAGGAGGCAAGAATATACAATGGGAAAAGACAGCCTCTTAAATCAGTGGTGCTGGGAAAAATGGACAGATACATAAGAGAATGAAATTAGAACATACCCTAACACCATACATAAAAATAAACTCAAAATGGATTAAAAACCAAATGTAAGGCCAGACACTATAAAACTCTTGGAGGAAAACATAGGCAGAACACTCTGACATAAATCACAGCAAGATCCTTTTTGACCCATGTCCTAGAGTAAGGAAAATAAAAATAAACAAATGGGACCTAATGAAACTTCAAAGCTTTTGCACAGCAAAGGAAACCATAAACAAGATGAAAAGACAACCCTCAGAATGGGAGAAAATATTTGCAAATGAAACAACAGACAAAGGATTAATCTCCAAAATATACAAACTGCTCATGCAGCTCAATATCAAAAAAACAAACAACCTAAGCCAAAAATGGGCAGAAGACCTAAGTAGATATTTCTCCAAAGAAGACATACAGATGGCTAAGAGGCACATGAACTACTGCTCAACATCACTAATTATTAGAGAAATGCAAATCAAAACTACAATGAGGTATCACCTCACACCAGTCAGAATGGCCATCATCAAAAAATCTACAGACAGTTAATGCTGTAGAGGGTATGGAGAAAAGGGAACCCTCATGCACTGTTGGTGGGAATGTAAATTGATACAGCCACTATGGAGAACAGTATGGAAGTTCCTTAAAAAACTAAAACTAGAACTGTATGACCCAGCCATCCCACTGCTGGGCAAATTAATCTCCAAAATATACAAACTGTTCATGCAGCTCAATATCAAAAAAACAAACAACCTAAGCCAAAAATGGGCAGAAGACCTAAGTAGATATTTCTCCAAAGAAGACATACAGATGGCTAAGAGGCACATGAACTACTGCTCAACATCACTAATTATTAGAGAAATGCAAATCAAAACTACAATGAGGTATCACCTCACACCAGTCAGAATGGCCATCATCAAAAAATCTACAGACAGTTAATGCTGTAGAGGGTATGGAGAAAAGGGAACCCTCATGCACTGTTGGTGGGAATGTAAATTGATACAGCCACTATGGAGAACAGTATGGAAGTTCCTTAAAAAACTAAAACTAGAACTGTATGACCCAGCCATCCCACTGCTGGGCATATACCCTGAGAAAACCATAATTCAAAAAGAATCATGTACCACAATGTTCATTGCAGCACTATTTACAATAGCTAGGACATGGAAGCAACCTAAGTGTCCATCGACAGATGAATGGATAAAGAAGATGTGGAACATATATACAATGTAATATTACTCAGCCATAAAAAGAAACGAAATTGAGTTATTTGTAATAAGGTGGACGGACCTTATTTGTAATAAGGTGTCATACAGTGAAGTAAGTCAGAAAGAGAAAAACAAATACTGTATGCTAACGCATATATATGGTGGTACCAATGAACCTAGTGGCAGGGCAGGAATAAAGACTGAGACGTAGAGAACGGACTTGAGGGCACAGGGGTGAAGGGGAAGCTGGTATGAAGTGAGAGATTGGCACTGACATATATACACTACCAAATGTAAAATGGATGGCTAGTGGGAAGCAGCTGCGTAGCACAGGGTGATCAGCTGGACGTTTTGTAGCATCCTAGAGGGGTGGGTTAGGGAGGGAGGGAGGGAGGCTCAAGAAGGAGGAGATATGGGGATATATGTATACATAGATCTGATTCACTTTGTTATATAGCAGAAACTAACACAACACTGTAAAGCATTTATACTCCAATAAAGATGTGAAAAAAATAATAATAAAAACTTAGATGGGGGTGGAATGGAGACCTCCTCTGGCTTGGAACTGGTGTAGACTCCTCCGGCCAAAAGCAATTGTTTTTCTTGGTGGTTGTCTTCCCTGTGAGGGTCTCTAGCTTGGACTATTGTCTGGAATTTAGTGAGCAAGTTCCTTCCCAACAAGGGGAGGGGCACTCAGGCATGAGCAGAAAGTGATGTGCAAAGGTAAAATTTAGAGGGGTGGGATAGGGAGGGAGGGAGGGAGGCTCAAGAAGGAGGAGATATGGGGATATATGTATACATAGATCTGATTCACTTTGTTATATAGCAGAAACTAACACAACACTGTAAAGCATTTATACTCCAATAAAGATGTGAAAAAAAATAATAATAAAAACTTAAATGGGGGTGGAATGGAAACCTCCTCTGGCTTGGAACTGGTGTAGACTCCTCCGGCCAAAAGCAATTGTTTTTCTTGGTGGTTGTCTTCCCTGTGAGGGTCTCTAGCTTGGACTATTGTCTGGAATTTAGTGAGCAAGTTCCTTCCCAACAAGGGGAGGGGCACTCAGGCATGAGCAGAAAGTGATGTGCAAAGGTAAAATTTCCTAGCAAGCAGTTGAGGGGATGGGTGAACTGCTTGGTTTTGGGCTTTCCATCAATCACCATTATCATACAGGTTTGGGAGGACAGGGATCCAGGGAAATCAGTCAGCACAGAGAAGGCAGCTCCCATATCTAATAAGAAAATAACTTTCCTATCTGTCATCAAGGGTTACCTGAGGCTCCACCAGAGAAATGACCAGGTGTCCTTTGGGAGCTTGGGAGGGTCCCAGGTCCCATCAATCTTCAGTCCTCTCAGCCATCATTGGTTTGGGGTCCCCAAGTCCCCTTTGGGACTGGAGGCGGTCCCACTTCCAGTGGCCCTCTTGTTTGCATGTCGGGCAGGGTCCCAGTGGACTTTTCCCATCCAGGGAGCATTTGTTCTTCTAGTGGCCCTCTTGGCCACACTTAAAACAGTTGTTTTCTCAGTGAGACAGTGGCTCTGATGCAGGCTTCCTGGATCCTGTCCTCACCACGGGTCTTTGCAAGGGAGGGTAACCCTGAGGTGGTGCAGGGGTAGGGTTGCCTCCAGTAATTGTGCTGTTAGCTGTTGTACCTGAGTCCTTTTTGCCTCTTCAACCCTATCTCTATTGTTAAATACTCCAAAGGCCAAATCCATGAGCTGCTTTATGGGGAGGGTCTGGGGTCTCCAAGCTCCCCAGATGGGGCATTAGGGGTAAATGGTGTGGAAGACTGTCCCCCATCAGAACTGAGGGAGGAAGGATATCCCGGTTGTGGACCTCGGGGAGGTTAACTCATAAAGGTATCTAAAACATCAGGCTCCTGTGGGGGAAGAGGCACTTTGAAGGGATGTGAGCCAGGCACACACAGCAGGAGTTCGTTCAGACCTCTATATTGGAATAGGGTCTTGAACATTTGGACATATAGAACTTCCCCTCATTTGCCTTTCCTTTTACTAAACAGGTCCAGCTGCAAGATGGTGTTGTGATTCAGTGACCCATTTTCTGGCCAGATCTCTTGGTCCCCTAGTTTGTATTGGGGTCATGCCGTACTGCAAAAGAAAATTAATTTCTTTTTTCTTAAACCATCCTGTCTAAATTTTCCCCAATTAGCTAAGTATGAATCCTAGCAGGAAGTCCCTCAGGATGCTTGTAGTTGCCCCATTTTTTGTTGGAATGTCTTGACAAGACGTCGGTCTGATGGATCCTGGACAGATGGTAGTTATTTGTCCTGGTGTTCTCCCAGTGTCAACAGTGGGGTCCCTATGAGCACCGAAAATCTGCCTGGTCGGTTAGCCTGAGGAGGCCCCTTGGATTAGTCAAGGAAACGAACAAGAGCCAGGGGCAGAAAAAGCAACCAGAGTCTCAGGGCCTAAATCCTTCAGAGAGGGAGAGAGGAGACCCAGGCCCTGAGCCAACTAAACAGGTTAACTTTATCCCTACTGCAACAAAAGAAAGAGAAACAAATAGAGCCAAAGGGTAGGGCTGGAGGCCCACAAGGCAGTGACAACAATACAAGGCAAAAACTCCCCTCAGGATATGGTCCTTATGATGTTGAGGAGGGCTACCTCTCCACAGAAGAGGCAATGCCCAACCTGCTGACAAAGCCAGCAAGGAGGCTCAAGGATCAATAGGCAGTCCAAGAGGTCAGGAGAGAAGGAGGATATAAGAGAAATCCAGGAGAGGAGGGAAGGTGTACAGCCAGGAGGCTTCCCAAGGGAGATTCTAAGCCTGCTGAGAAAGGTGCTCACCTGCTTCCTCTGCTCAGGGGTTGATAAAGTCTGCCCACGAACCCCACAAGAGAAGTGCTCCCCCACACTTCCATTCAGGGGTGCAATATCTGGGGTGAAGATCCCCGGAAAAAAAAAAAGGAAGACTGGGACTAGGAAGATGCACAGCCGCGACGCTTCCTGTGGGGAAGGGACTGTGACCCTCTCGACGGAAGTGCTCCCCTGCAACATCCAGTCGGGTGTGCAATGAGGCTGTAAGCCCTGAGAACACTGGGGGACCACTGGGCACAAATCTAGAGGGGGACTCACAGAGTCCCCCAGTTTGGATCCCTGATGCAGTTCCAGTGTCCCGGAACTGGACTGGGACGAAGAATGAGAAGGGAGGGAGAACTGGGCTCGAGGAGCCACAGGGGAAACTCGCCCAACCAGGTTGTCAGTTACTTGCCGTGGGGTCTTAATTTGGATGTCCGGTGGTGGTCCTGGTGGATCTTCTCCAGTCCAAAGAGAAAGCGATAGTAGAATGAGAAAGATCAGGGGAGAAAAGCCTTGGCCTCGATGGGCTCCTTCACGGCCAGAGAACTGGCCTCTGCCAGATCCAGCAGGCAGCGTCAGCCGCCACCTAAGGGATTACTTGAATCTACAAGGCTGGGGACAAGTCCCAGTCACCCTTCAGAGGGGGAGCGTAGCCCAGTAAGCAGATGGAGATTGTGCCCTCTGAGGCCTCAGGTTGGGTGCCAGAAAAGATACTGCAGGAAAGAGAGCGGGGCATGAGAGGACGGTCACGTCTCAGGTCTCAGGCAGTCCCTGAGACTGTCGCGGAGTGTGGGTTTCTGGCTTCGCACAGGAAAGAATTCAAGGGCGAGCCCTGGTAAAGAGAAGGACAGTTTATTCAGGGAGAAACGCACTCCGTAGACAGAGTGTGGGCCATCTCGGATGTGAGAGCAGCCCAAGCCACACTAGCTTTTGATTGAAGACACTGGGCAACCTCCCTTGCTCAGAATCTTCTCCTGGACTATTTCTTCTTCCTAGAATGTTCTTCCTGGGATATATGCATAGTAACTCTCTCACCCCTTCAGGTGAGTGACCTAAAGCAAAACATAGCTACAAGCCTTATCATGCCTGGGGCCAGCCAGTTTGCCAGAGATCCTGAGATTCATTGTTTTTCTTTTTGGAAGCCCATGTACTTCGTGTGGTGGTTTTGGCCACACAGGCCCTTTGAGACTTGACCCCAGATTTTGTATATTCCCCATCCTGAGGTTGTGAAGCCATGTGGAGACCATTATCCGAGGCCGTAATTTATGGCCTTGGTAGCGCTCCTCTCGCCCACACATCCTCTGCAGGGGGTCGACTGTAAGGGGTTGACCCTTCCATAGCAAGGTTCAACCTTGGTGAGAGGGTATATTGGCACATCTCCAACAGACTGGCACGGGTGGGACAGTAGTCATAATCTACTCGGGGGACTTACCGGAGGTACTCCTGTTTGGTCCTCCACCACTCCAGCAAACAGGTAGACTGGGAGCCAGAGAGGCTTCTGTCACTCCTGCGTGGCTGGTCCAGCTCGTCCAGGCAGCCTCCTGACAGGGCCTTGTAGTGAGATTTCCAGGAAGGCAGGAATACAGGCATCCCTTGTTCTCTCTGACCTGAAAAGGAGGAAAAACTGCAGGACTGCTCTGGACATTAAGCCCTGTTTATTTTTTATCTTTCCTTTCTATCAAAGGTAGAAAAAGGGAAAAGAAGCCACAACTGGTTCTGGAAGGTAGCTGTGTCCTCTATAGTAGCTGCAAAACGGAAGGTCAGTAGAAGAAGGTCAATTTGGGCAAAGATAGGGGATAGAGGCCTTGGGAGACCTCGGGTCCCTTGGCCGAGATGCTGGAGGGCATTGACCAGCAGTAGTGTGGGGCTTTTGAGGGCCACGTGAGGAGGGATGCCCTTTGGGGTACTGGCGGGGGATGTCAAGGCAGGAGAGATGCAAATGGGAGACTAACGTAGTAGGCAAGACGGCTGGTTATAGGGTGCCCATGGGACGCCTCCCTAGACTCCTTAAACAATGTGGGGTGAATTGGAAAGGGCTGGGTTTCTGCAAGGCAGGTGTGGACAAATCCAGAGAAAAACTGCTTTGTCGTTAATACTACGCCTCTACCCTTTAAAATTGAAATAACTTTAAAAGTTTTTTCTCTTATTGTAATAATAGTACATGCTTATAAAAATTTCAGGGGCTTCCCTGGTGGCGCGGTGGTTGAAAGTCCGCCTGCCAATGCAGGGGACACGGGTTCGTGCCCTGGTCTGGGAAGATCCCGCATGCCGCGGAGCAGCTGGGCCCGTGAGCCATGGCCGCTGAGCCTGCGCTCCGCAACGGGAGAGGCCACAACAGTGAGAGGCCCGCGTACCGCAAAAAAAAAAAATTTCAGAAAATTTAGAAAAGTATGAAGAAGAATATAAAAGTCATTTGAACTCCCACTATGTAGTGATAACCACTGTTAACTTTTGAATAATAATTTCCTGGATTTTTAAATATCCAGGGAGCCAAAGGATATTATACATATATATGTATATGTATACATACGTTATTATATATACACACATATATACATGTACATAAACAACACATACATATATATATATATACACATATCTAATGATCAAGAGAGAATCTTATTCTATTACCTTCTTCTTGGGGCCAGATGTTGGCTGACACCAAAGCTTCCCAGGAATCAATCAGGAGAAAGGCTGAAGAGCTATTGAGACAGGAGTGAAGTGGTCACCACCACCCTCCTTAAAACTTCAATAAAGTCAGCAAAAACTCACCAAAGGCTTAGTGGGAGTGGATTTATTGTGAAAGGACTAAGTTTCACATCTGAGTTTTATGAGGTGAAATAAGATCAGTGCACAGGGGTACAGAAGTGCAGAGGCAGTTGGAAACATGAAGAAGTAAACTTCAGGGGAGGGTGTTGAACTCTCAAAGGCCTTGAAGTTGGTGTTAATCTAATACAAGTTTCACAGGATCTTCAAAGCCAGTTCAACCCCAATGGGGCCCTTAGCTACTATCTGGCTCATTTTCTCTCTCTCTCTCTCTCTGCATGTGTATGTATATATTAATACATACACACATATATATTCATATATTAGCACACACATATATGTGTATATATACATATATATCTATATAATTTTAAAAGAAATTATCATACAAGTTGTGTTGTCTAATATCCTTTTTAATTTTTATTTAATTTTTTAAAAATTTTTATTGAAATATAGTTGACTTACAATGCTGTGTTTGTTAGTTTCAGGTATATAGGAAAGTGATTCACTTATATATATATACTCTTTTTTTACATTCTCTTCCATTATAGGTTATTACAAGATATTGAGTATAGTTCCCTGTGCTATATAGTAGGTCCTTGCTGGTTATCTATTTTGTATATAGTAGTCTGTATATTTTAATCCCAAACTCCTAATTTATTCCTCCTGGCCCTTTCCCCTTTGGTAACCATAAGTTTGTTTTCTATGCCTGTGAGTCTATTTCTGTCTTGTAAATAAGTACATTTGTATCATTTTTTAAGATTCCACATATAAACTTGATATCCGTTTTTTTAAAAAGAAATTATTGTACAAGTTGTGTAATGTGATTTTTTTTTCACTTAACAGCATATCTTCAATAACTTTGTGTCAGGAAAATCATATCCAGATTGTGATTTTTTAATAGCAGCAGGATATTCTACGGTGTGATTGGATCAAAATATATTTAACTCTTCCACGATTGAACATTTAGATTATTTCAGTTTATCTCTGTTACAAACAATGCCACAATAAATGTCTTGGACATACATTGATTTGTGTTTTTCTAATAATGTTCTAGGATATATTCCTAGGAGTAGGATTGCTGGGTCCATCTTGAAGGTTTTGTGGTACAAATTACCAAAGTATCCTTCACAAAAATGGTAGCAATTATTCTCTCACTAATCCTGTAGGAGGGGTCATTTTCCTATATGCTTGCTGTAACTAGATATGATGATTCTTATGTATTTTTGGCAATCTGTTAGCTGAGGAATTACAGAGCTTTTTAAAAAATTGTTTGATCTCTTTATAGCAAGGATATACTTCCTCCTTTTTGAATTGAAGGACTATAGAAATGTAAATTCCTTATCGCATATATTTTAAATATGTTCTAGTTTTTAATTTTGCCATTGTTTCAGTGCATTTTCTGGCAATATAAAAGTCTTCTTTTTTCATTTCTAAGTATACGTAAATGTAATCTTGTGCTTCATGGTTCTGCCTTTGGTGTCATGCTAAAAGGCCTTTATTTACCCTACAGGTGGAAAATGATTCACCTATTCCACACTTTTTCTAGTACTTTTATCGTTTGAAATTTTACTTAAACTTACTTAACTTTTTTAAAAAAATAATTAATTTATTTATTTTTGGCCGCATTGGCTCTTCGTTGCTGTGCGCGGGCTTTCTCTAGTTGCGGCGAGCGGGGGCTCCTCTTCGTTGCGGTGCACAGGCTTCTCATTGCGGTGGCTTCTCTTGTTGTAGAGTACAGGCTCTAGGCATGCAGGCTTCAGTAGTTGCAGCACATGGGCTCAGTAGCTGTGGCTCATGGGCTTAGTTACTCCACGGCATGTGGTATCTTCTTGGACCAGGGATCAAACCCGTGTCCCCTGCATTGGTAGGCGATTCTTAACTGCTGTGCCACTAGGGAAGTCCCTACTTAAATTTTTAAACACACCTGATATATCTTTTTCGTGGAAGGTTAAGGCAATGATTTAACTTTTTTTTTTTCCCAAATAGATAGCCAAGTGTACCAACATCCTTATTCCCTCTGATTTGAAATGTCTGATTTATAAAAATCTTTGAGCCCCAACTGGTGGAAACTGAGAAATGTAAGAAACACATGTGGAACCTACTTGTCCATGACTAATGCTACCCTTATGATATTAAAATTTTGCATTCCAGAGCTGCATTCCACACTAACCCCACTATAATACATACTTGTTTGCTATTGGCATTCTACCCTCGTAGGCTTGCGTGATTTGGGCATACTACCCAGTCTGTTCACTAAGCATCCAGAAGGGCGTGCCCAACTTTTCTTCTGAAGACCAATCAGTTTTGTGATAAACAATCTGAAAATGAAAAATTACACGAGAGACCTACATTGTGTATCTACTCTAGGCTTAAAAAAAAAAGAATTAGCTTTCTTTCTCTTCCAAGCCTAAGAGAAGCTTCCTCTTTTGTACCAACTTGTAGAAGACAGTAAGCTGGCAGCATCTTTAAATGACACTGTTTCTGCTCTTGGCAGCCAGCAGTTAAAACTTGCTCCTAAGTGCCTTGAGTCTGGTTTTAGGCTGGGAACTACAGTGGAATCTCCATTAACTTGGGCCTCTGGGTCTGACATGTGAGGGAAAGTCATCTTTGCTTGGATTTCAAGACTCTTATTCTTAGTAATGTCAAACACAAGCCTCCAGGGAAGAGGAGAGCCTTCCATCTGAACACTGTTTACTAACTTTTTTATTCTGTCACACTCTAAAATTATTTACCAAGAAACCAGGTACTAAACAAATCTTTTTAGAAAATGTGAACTCATGATTATACCCTACTTTATATTACAGTTATTTGTATATTTAGCTCCCTTACTAAATTGTGTACTTCTTGAGGGCAGAGCCTTTGTCTTATACATATTTGTCTCCTCCTGGAGCACCTAATGCAGAGCTAGGGACCCAGAAATGCAGTGTCCTTAATACAGGCTTTAGCTTTAGACAGAACAAACATAGCAACCTGTCTCCATACAGTTAAGTGTATGACTGTAGGCAAGTGGCTTAACCTCTTGGAGCCTTAGTTACTTATCTGTAAAATGGGGATCATATTCTCTCTTCCCTCTTTCCTCCCCTTCTTTCTTTCTTTAACAAACACTTACTGAGCACCTACTCAGTGCCAGGCACCAGGGGACACAAGATAAAATAATGAATAACGTAGGAATGATCTTTGTTCTCCTGGAACTGTTTAAGGATTAAGAGGGCTGACAAGAATGAGCATGGTGAGGAAATAAAATGTGAGATAGGTAGATGAGAAGTGGGTAGGACTGGAGAGATGTTATTCACTAAATGAGTGCTAATTGGGAGAGGCAAAGGGAATGTGATTCCTTTTAAAAGGTATGATTGATTACCAATGGAAGAGAAAGAGAAGAACAAAGAAAGAAGGAGATAAGAGAGGAATGAAAAGGAAATAGGAGATGTGGATGCAAATGAAAATTAAAAGAGAAGGTAGAAAGGGGGAGGTGAAGAACAGGCAGAAGTTTAAGCTGGTGGATTAGCTGAGCTGTATCTAGACTTATCATCAGGACATAAAGGTGTCACTAACTTGTAGCTGGAAATGTGGTTAGCAAATCTCCCAGTCCAGTACTCTCAACTCACTCATTGCTGGATCCTGTGAGCTGCCTTCCCTGCCCTTCTGGCTTAGAGTTAATGATGCAGTATAAAGGGACAGGAAAACCAAGGATAACTCAGAGGTCGAGAGCTTGTGTGACCGGAGTAATAATGACACCATTCATAGGAATAGAAAAGTGAGGCATAGAAATTAGTTAGGTCTTGAGTTTGGTTTAAAACGTAAGTTTCAGGTGTGAGCAGCTTGTCCAGGTGGAGATAACTGATGGCTAGTTGGAGGTTGGAATGTGATTTGGGGGAAAGGTCCCGTTAGAAATACACGTCTGAAAAATGCACACTGAAGTCATGAAATTGGATAATTCCTGAGGGAAAGAACAGAGACAAAGATAAACCAAAGAGCAAATACTGAATTTGAGGGTCATCACCTGGTTGGTAACTAGGTTCCTTCAGGTGGCAAGAGGAGGAAGGACTACAATCAGAGGAAACTGGAGTTGCCTGTGGAAGAAGAGCCAAAGGAGTATCATGGCAGTGAACCCAAGAGGAGAAATTTCGAGAGAAGGATGGCAGGTGACCACTGGTGATAAGTGATACTGTGTACAGATTAAAGACACTAAGGACAAAGAGAAGAGCTGTTGAATTTGAGGGTAAGAAGATCAGTGGTGACTTTTAGGAACTACTTCATTGAGGTGAAAGAAAGGGACATTCGCTGGTAAGGGACAAGTGAACTGTCAAGAGTGAACACATTGACCAGAGAGCCCTCCAGTGTGGGTATCACCTGGGTGCTTATTAGAAATGCAGATTCTCAGGTCCTTACCTACTCAGAATCTGCCTTCGAATGCTGTTCCCCAGGTGATTCACATGCAAGCATGTTGGAGCAGCTGTAGAGTCCTTGTTCAGGGTGACTGGTAGGGAAAGAACGTTGACAGTAGTATCTTGAGGTGACAGCACAGCCTCAAGAAGCGTCTCTTAGAATAGGGGAGATGGGTGCAGGTTTTTAGCCAGAAAGGAAGGGATAGCAGGGGAAGATGTTCAAAAGGAGAAGAGAGAGCTGATGAAGAAAGGAAGTGGATGGAATCAGGAGTCGGAAGAGAGAAACTTCTTCCTCTGCAAGAAGGAAGGAGGTGCTGGAAGTGGAGAGGGAGGGATGGTCACGGAAAGTGGAGAAAAAGTGGTGGTTTTCTCATATAACACATGGCCTTGAGGACAGGGGCTGACCTCCATCATCTATTTGTGGACCATCCTAAGACATTGCTGCACCTTAGTAATGATTCATGGAAGGAAAACAGGTAGGCAGAGTGAATCTCAGCAAAAACAGAATTATTCGTTGCCATTGTGATTTCTGGGGCACCGCAAAGAGACTGGTACCCAAAATTCATTCCTCTATTTTTTAAAAAATGTGTTTCTTGTTAAATGGTTTATAGCATCTTAAGGAATATTTTAAAATAATATCTGTCTCACATGTGGTTTCTTGAAAGTGGAAGGTCACGCTAAAATTAAATTTTCCTGCAGTTAATAGGAGTTTAGTATTCAAGCTTTGTGCTGGGGCCAGTAGTTATTTGCAAACTGGTTTAACAGGTAAAATAAAAAAAGAATGAAAAGAGATACAGGGTAGCTAAAAAAAGAACTCTGAAGATTTTTTTTTTTAATGGAGAAATTAAAATTCAGTTTCTTTTGGTTTCCTTTTGCTAAGTCTGGGCCTACGACATAATTAGAGTGTATGTTTATTCAGGATGTCATAAGAAAATACTTGCAAAGTACCTTTACTGATGGAATGGATGTAACAAGAAGGCATGAGAGTTAACAGAACGATCTGCAGGCCAGATGCTGCTGCTTCATGTTTGATTTCCAAAAGAAAACCACAAAAACCTTTCATTGTAAAAATGGTTAGCATCGTTTGAAAAATTTGCTCCAGAGGAGAAACATGCATTAAGAATTTGTAAGGGGACACAGTCTTTCTTCCCTTGACCTTCCTTCCCTCATGTTCTTAAAATCAGAAGCGATTTTTGAACCAGAGCTTTTTAAAAAAGATTTGGGGCTTCCCTGGTGGTGCAGTGGTTAAGAATCCACCTGCCAATGCAGGGGACATGAGTTCAAACCCTGGTCTGGGAAGACCCCACATGCCGCAAGCAACTAAGCCCGTGTGCCACAACTACTGAGCCCATGAGCCACAGCTACTGAGCCCACAAGCCACAACTACTGAGCCTGCGTGCCACAACTACTGAAGCCCGTGCACCTAGAGCCCATGCTCCACAACAAGAGAAGCCACCATAATGAGAAGCCCACGCACCACAACAAAGAGTAGCCCACCTCGCCGCAACTAGAGAAAGCCTGCGCACAGCAACAAAGACCCAATGCAGCCAAAAATAAATTAAAAAAAAAAAAGATTGGTACAAGTTTCTTGTGTCTTCCCATTGACCCATATTTTGATAGAGGGAGGCTGAAGTGTGGAAGAGAGTATGATTATGAGAACTGCGTGGTGAGCGGTGGGTAGGAGAGGCTGATAAAGGTGGAGGAACAGTACAGATAAATTTTGCACACCAAAGAGAAATTTCTCCTGCTTCACAAATTTCCTTTGGGTTGCCGTAAAATGTCTTCCTTCAATTCATGTGTGCTGAATATTCATGTTATGTGAATGGCCCAGTAGTTATTTACAAACTTGTCTTAAAAATCGTTCTAATTTTTTACCCATGATTTTCATTTTTACTAACATGAAAGTTCAATTTTCCAATACCCTACTTGGAGTTAAGATTGGAAATATGCTCCCCGCTCCCTATTTTTTCTTTCTTTCTTTTTAACTGATTGTGAAATAAAGCAGAGACATAATGTACTCTGTACACTAGGCAGAGTTTGAGATTTTTTTAATCCAGTGCAAATATAGTGAGTTGATTGAAATACATCCAGAAGCTTAGATCGTTTGTCAAGCAAACACGCTATGTCTGCCTCAAAGTCACACTGGTCCCAGCTATTTTCATTTTATAACAAAACTGGTTTCATGCAATTTCACAGTGCAGATTTTTTTTACTCTTTAAATTTTTAAAAATTTTATTCAAGTATAGTTGATTTACAACCTTGTGTTAATTTCTGCTGTACAGTAAAGTGATTCAGTTATACATATACCTATTCTTTTCCATTATGGTTTATCACAGGATATTGAATATAGTTCCCTGTCCTATACAGTAGGGCCTCATTGTTTATGCTGACTTAGCTTTTTTCTCTTTCTTTCTTCCTTTCTTTCTTCCTTTTTTCCTTCCTTCCTTCTTTTCTTTCTTTCTTTCTTTCTTTCTTTCTTTCTTTCTTTTCTTTCTTTTCTTTCCTTTCTTTCTTTCCACAGTGGAGATTTTTACGTAAGTTGAAGTTAAGAAGTCTTAACTTCTTCTCACCTACTTGGCCTGAGTTTAAAATTTTGTAATTTAGGCAGATAGCTGCAGAAACAAAAATTCAGCAAAAGCATTTAAAGAATAAGTAATAGTTGTTATGGCAATATGCCCTCCTGTCTCCTAGCTATCAGGAAGGGACCCCTGTCATCACTTCTCAGAAATGTCTGTCAGTGCTATCTGCCACCACAGATCTCTTCCTCAAGGTAGTTTCAGTGAACGGTATGGGCGTCTCACCTAAGTGGAAAATTCCTGTCACTGACATGTGCCAGCAGGTAGGTGGGGTTTCAAAGAACTGCAACTGCTTGTTGTATTAAAATTCTGCTGAGACAGAAAATCATGCCTTGCACACCCTGGAATTTATTTATTTTTTCTTTTGCTCCAAGAAAAGGACTAGTTGAAAGTTAGAACATGTGTGAACTAGGATAGCAGGGTTTTAACAAAGTTCTGGTAATGCCAGTCGCTGTGCAAGAAGACAGCCCAGTGGTACCTTCTCCCCTCAGTTTCAAGCAACTTAGTAAACACCCCTCATCTCTGGAGTCCAGAGGCAAGGTCTCTTGGCCTCACTAATGGAGTGGCTTTACTGTGGTCTGGTGAGCAGACCATCTCATCGCAATAGCCACCAAGCCTCTGAGTTACTACTTGGAGGGAAGCTGGTGGCATTTATGTTCTCCCTTTAGGATTCTGGCCGAAGTTTGCAAACTCAGGTGCTTACAAGGGAGAGACAAGTGATTTAACAGAGCAGGGAAGGCAGTTGGAGACTTGGAGAACCAGAAAACTCTTGCCCAATACAAGGCCCTGGCATGGTTCAGAGTGGCCAGCCCTTCTCACCTCCATCTCGTTGTTGTACAGGAATGGGGCTCCATGTTGCCAGATCTTTGGATTTGTCAAGAGAAGCCAGATATTTTTGTGAAACCTACTCATTATAAACTATTGGCAACAAATTCAGAAAATATTTTGAACACTTTTTTAAGTGTTCAAAAACATTTCACCTCCTTCAATTCTTTGCTCAAATGTCACCTTCTCAGTAAGGATTTCCCTGACCACCCTATTTTAAATGACACCCCCTGCCCCACCCTCGAACTTCCTTATTCCCTTTCTCTGCTTTATCTTCCTCCATGGCACTTGTTACTATCCAATAAGGGGAGAAACTTTTATCTGACTGCACCCCTTCTGGATGTCCACCATCAAGAACAGTGTTTGGCCCACAGAAAGTTCTCAAGAATATTATTGAATAAACGCAGGTCCAATACACAGAGACAGGACTAGGGTGAGGTGAGTGAAGCACCGAGGGTGCCAACTTTAAGGAGGCACTGAGCTTCCATGACCGCGGAGTGAGCACCTCCTTAAATTTTGTATCCTAGATGACACACTCTCCTCACCCTAGTCACTGTCATAGTGATACAATTCCCAGAGTGGTGTCATATAATTCTGAGGGCAGGGTAAGACAGAGGGAAAGGGATTAGAGTGTTTAAAAATTAACATGCTGCTGTTATTTTAAACGGCATAATTCTAGTGAATCTCTAATAAGCCCATCAGCAGCACAGGTGATATTGACCATGAATGGTGCAGTGATCTACAGTTAGGATACAAATCTTCTGGGGATTAGGAATTTCACTGTATGCCCTCTTGTGCATTCTTACATAGAAAAATGTAAAACATGATGAGCTCATACGAAAATTTTCCATCAGTAAGGAGAGACAGACTTGATTCCAGGTCTAGGCATAGGATGACCAGCATTGAGTGCCCATTTATTGAAAACCACCAAAATGTGGAATAAATTGAAAAAAAGAATTAACATCTGTGGAAGAGGTATTATAATCCATTTTCAAATTGTAGTCAAAACAAAACTTTGAGGGAATTCCCTGGTGGTCCAGTGGTTAGGACTCGGTGCTTTCACTGCCGGGGCCGAGGTTATGTTTCTAGTCAGGAAACTAAGGTCCTGCAAGGTGGTACAGCCAAAAAAAAAAAAGGAAAAAAAGTTGAATAAAAGGAAATAATTATGAGAAAATTTCCAGGTACTGTAACAAGGGCCAGACAACATTTTTAATATACAGCTTTACTGGTTGAGAGGAAGGTTATTCTGCCCTTATACCCAAAGTGTATGTCCAAGTGACAATGAACCATAGTATATAGGACTAATGTAATGGTGAATATTATAGGTTGTTAAATGGGAAACGTGGATAGGCTCTGAGATAGAATAGCTATCAGGTACCAAAGAGGATAATGAGACAGATCAAAATGGAAGTTGTTAAAGGTTGCTGGAATTTGTTGAGAAACTGTTGGTTTCTCAAGCAGAGTTGCAGTGGTAGGGACCTACCAAGGGGACTTCTGAAGAATGCACAGTAGTCCTTATGGGAGAATCAGCTTTAAGCATCTCTCATGCCAGATAGTGCAAAGCCCTTTGGTATGACACCAGTCAAGGAAGAACTTTCTGCTCCTTTCCCTCTTCCCTCTAACCCCAAGGACCTACCAGCTTTGCTTAGCAGGTTGAGAGTGAGAGAAAAGGCCCACCACCACTCTTCCTGGAAGCCTGCTCTTGCTAGGAGAGGGAAAAGATTTAACACTAAATCAAAGAAAGTTCTTTGTATTGCATGGGACTGGGCATTCTCATTATTGGGTGGAGACTGTTTTGTGACATCAAGTGACCTAAGATGTCCTATTTCCTAAGAGTGAGCAGAAAAGTCATGGAACATGCTGGATTTCATTCAGGGGAAGGGGAAACTGAACAAATTTTAAAGGGACAGTTGGAATCAAAGCTCAAGTTTCCTTCTGATTACCAGTCATGAATGTGCTTGTTCACTGTACTGATACCGAGAGCTAAAGCAGGCCCTGCAGTAGTTCTATGGCCAGTCTCTGCCATTATTGTTAAATTATCTGGAGAATGTGCTCTTGGGAAGAATAACTAAGAATAGCTTTAAAAGAGTGAAAAAAGAAAAAAATATGATGTGGTATAGTCTTAGGTGCATTTGTATGGCTGTGTAATAACTGGGAGTTAAAGAAGTTTCTTAGTTCAGGCTACTGTAACAGAATACCATCCACAAAGTGTTTTAAACAACAGACATTTATTTCTCACAGTTCTTCACGCTGGGAAGTCCAAGATCAAGGCACCTGCAACTCTGGTGTCTGGTGGGGGCCTTCCTTCTGGTTTGCAGAATGCCATCTACTAGTCATATCCTCATATAGCAGAGAGAGCGGAAGGGAAGAAAACTCTCTCATATCTCTTCTTAAAAAGGCACTAATCCCATCTAGGGTTCCACCCTCATGACCTAATTACCTCCCAAAGGCCCCATTTCCAAACACCATCACAGTGGGGATTAGGGTTTTAACACATGAGTTTTGGGGGGACACAAACATTCAGTCTATAGTAAATAGTGAAGGAGCTCAGAGTAAAGGTCTTGGAGGGAAGAATGAAGCCAACTAGTCCTGAGAGCTTGGTGGAGCTTGGTCCTCTCCTTAAGAATTTACCCCTCACCAGTTACAAAAGATGAGAATCTCCCTTGTAAAACAGAATCCATTGCTCTTAGTTCATACCTTTCAATTCAAGTGTTGTAAAATGAGATTTTGAAGCACAATTAACAAACTCTAGAAAGTGAGATAACAAGTAATATATTTTGAATAGGATAAGGAAGTGAAAGGAATGTAATTTTGGAAGACAGAGTCAGATCTGCCAATTAGGGCTCTGTGCCTCTCAGTTTCCTCATCTGTAAAAAATATGGATATTAATACTATTTTTAGGGTTATTGGGTGGATTAAATGAGAACATATACGTAAATAAATCCTTATACTATGTTGGCCCACAGCCAGCATCCAATAAATGAGAACTATTATCATTATTTTTAAGAAATGATTCCTTTAAGCCACTAAGTTTTGTTTTGTCTTGTTTTTTAAAATTTATTTTTGGCTGCGTTGGGTCTTCGTTGCTGAATGTGGGCTTTCTCTAGTTGTGGCGAGCAGGGGCTACTCTTCGCTGTAGTGCGCGGCCTTCTCATTGCAGTGGCTTCTCTTGTTGCGGAGCAGGGGCTCTAGGTGCATGGGCTTCAGTAGTTGTTGCACGTGGGCTCATTAGTTGTGGCTCACGGGCTCTATAGAGCAGGCTCCATAGTTGTGGCGCGTGGGCTTAGTTGCTTGGTGGCATGTGGGATCTTCCCAGACCAGGGCTTGAACCCGTGTCCCCTGCATTAGCAGGTGGATTCTTAACCACTGTGTCACCAGGGAAGTCCCAAGAACTATTATTATTAAAGTAAATACTAGAAGACTCACCATCTACGATGGGGAAAATAAAATTATTTGTATCACTTGTATATTACTTACCTCTGTTGTTATCATTAGCATGCAATGACAGGCTTATGAACATTCTTGCAGAAAATTTACATTGGAACAAATATATCTATTTAGTGTAATTTGCTTGCCTAACATGAATACGAGGAAGCACATAGCAGAAGACTTGTATAATAGTCAAGGAAAGACCTCCAAATATATCCTCCTAGAAAATTATCTCTTTTCAGTTTTACTTCACACACTAAAAAATATATGTTTGGAGGGTTTCAATAATAACTTCGGCATTCCTTAAGAAGATTAGGAGAGCCATTCTAAAGTGAGTGATTATTTTCGTCTTTAAAAGGGAAAAGGGACTTCCCTGGTGGCGCATTGGTTAAGAATCTGCCTGCCAATGCAGGGAACACAGTTTCGAGCCCTGGTCCGGGAAGATCCCACATGCCATGGAGCAACTAAGCCTGTGCACCACGACTACTGAGCCTGCATGCTACAACTACTGAAGCCCACATGCCTAGAGCCTGTGCTCTGCAACAAGAGAAGCCACCGCAACGAGAAGCCGACGCACCACTACGAAGAACAGCCCCTGCTCACCGCAACTAGAGAAGAGCCCACACGCAGCAACAAAGACCCAATGCAGGCAAAAATAAATAAATAATAAATAACTTTATTTTAAAAAATAAAGGGGAAAAGCCTAGTTTATTTTAAGATAGTGGAAACCTACCCTAATGCAGCTAATGTAACAACTCCTAATGCAAACAGTCTTGTGACTTTGTTTTGTCTTATGCCATCTCAGTAAACATTTGTAGGACCTGACATACCAAACTGGGCTGATTTCCCAGAGTCCCAGGAGATGATGGGAGACTTTTTTTTTAATGCATGTCTATACTTTTTAGGAGTTTCAATAAAATATAACTTAAGTTGTGGGTAGCATAAAACAGGTATCATCAATCCATGTGCTACTATGGTTAACAGCATTGCATGCTATCAGCCAGTGAGAATGGATGATCAGATTCTGGCCCTTTCTTAACAAGTGAAAAGTGATCTTGATAGAGGTTACATAAGTTATTATATAGGTAGATATTTGAAGATTGACATTAGACTGTTCTTGTATGTGTCCCATCTATACATAAGTCCTTTATTATCAATATGCCATCCCTTGGTAAACCTGCACTGCTTTGGGGACTGTTCTCCTTCTGTACAGTTCAGGTTCTGGGTCTCTCAGTGAAGAGCTGGTGCCCTTGTAAGCCCAGAGTGGGGATCCTTTGAGGATGTGAGAGCAAGATGTACAGTGTTTGAAATTTTACTTTCTACTACCCAAGTTGTATTTTGATTTTAGTGGTAGTTACATGTGTATCTACACATTTGTCAAAACTCACTGAACTTCAAAAAGGTTATGCTTTGTTATAATTATACCTCAATAAAATTAGTTAAAAGTAATTATGTGCCAATCAGACTACTAAAAAGTAATAATTGACATTAAAAAAAACTTCAGTGGCTCCCATTGGCCTATGAGATTAAATTCACACTGCTGAAGATATTTAAAGCTCTCTGTTACATGGTTGCAGGCTACCTTCAGCAAAGGTTTTTAACCTATTTGGTGTCATGGCCCCTTTTGATGGTCTGGTGAAAACTGTGGACTCCTTCTCAGAGTAATGTTTTTTGGGGTATTTTTTTGTTTGTTTTGTTTTTATTTTTTATTTTTTTAACATCTTTATTGGAGTATAATTGCTTTACAATGGTGTGTTAGTTGCTGCTGTTTAACAAAGTGAATCAGCTATACGTATACATATATCCCCATATCCCCTCCCTTTTGCATCTCCCTCCCACCCTCCCTATACCACCCCTCTAGGTGGTCACAAAGCACCAAGCTGATCTCCCTGTGCTATGCAGCTTCTTTCCACTAGCTATCTATTTTACATTTGGTTGTATATATGTCAATGCCACTCTCTCACTTCGTCTCAGCTTACCCTTCCCCCTCCCTATGTCCTCAAATCCATTCTCTACGTCTGCGTCTTTATTCCTGTCCTGCCCCTAGGTTCTTCAGAACCTTTTTTTTTTTTAGATTCCATATATATGTGTTAGCATATGGTATTTGTTTTTCTCTTTCTGACTTACTTTACTCTGTATGACAAACTCTAGGTCTATCCACCTCACTACAAATAACTCAGTTTTGTTTCTTTTTATGGCTGAGTAATATTCCATTGTATATATGTGCCACATCTTTATCCATTCAACTGTCGATGGACACTTAGGTTGCTTCCATGTCCTGGCTACTGTAAATAGAGCTGCAGTGAACATTTTGGTACATGACTCTTTTTGAATTATGGTTTTCTCAGGGTATATGCGCAGTAGTGGGATTGCTGGGTCGTATGGTAGTTCTATTTTTAGTTTTTTAAGGAACCTCCATACTGTTCTCCATAGTGGCTGTATCAATCTGCATTCCCACCAACAGTGCAAGAGGTTTCCCTTTTCTCCATACCCTCTACAACATTTATTGTTTGTAGATTTTTTGATGATGGCCATTCTGACTGGTGTGAGGTGATACCTCATTGTAGTTTTGATTTGCATTTCTCTAATGATTAGTGATGTTGAGCATCCTTTCATGTGCTTGTTTTCTATCTGTATATCTTCTTTGGAGAAGTGTCTATTTATGTCTTCTGCCCATTTTTGGATTGGGTTGTTTGTTTTCTTGATATTGAGCTGCATGAGCTGCTTGTATATTTTGGAGATTAATCCTTTGTCAGTTGCTTTGTTTGCAAATATTTTCTCCCATTCTGAGGGTTGTCTTTTTATCTTGTTTATGGTTTCCTTTGCTGTGCAAAAGCTTTGAAGTTTCATTAGGTCCCATTTGTTTATTTTTGGTTTTATTTCTATTTCTCCAGATGGTGGGTCAAAAAGGATATTGCTGTGATTTATGTCATAGAGCGTTTGTCTATGTTTTCCTCTAAGAGTTTTATAGTGTATGGCCTTACGTTTAGCTCTTTAATCCATTTTGAGTTTATTTTTGTGTATGGTGTTAGGAAGTGTTCTAATTTCATTCTTTTACATGTAGCTGTCCAGTTTTCCCAGCACCACTTATTGAAGAGGCTGTCTTTTATCCACTGTATATTCTTGCCTCCTTTATCAAAGATAATGTAACCATATATGCATGGGTTTATCGTTGGGCTTTCTATACTGTGCCATTGATCTATACTTCTGTTTTTGTGCCAGTACCATACTGTCTTGATGACTGTAGCTTTGTAGTATAGTCTGAAGTCAGGGAGCCTGATTCCTCCAGCTCTGTTTTTCTTTCTCAAGATTGCTTTGGCTTCAGGGTCTTCTGTGTTTCTATACAAATTGTGAAATTTTTTGTTCTAGTTCTGTGAAAAATGCTATTGGTAGTTTGATGGGAATTGCATTGAATCTGTAGATTGGTTTGGGTAGTAGAGTCATTTTCACAATGTTGATTTTTCCAATCCAAGAACATGGTGTATCTCTCCATCTGTTTTAAAACACGTAAAATAAAACATGTAAGAGTATAAAGGAAACCAATTAAATGGAATTTATATCAAAATATGCATCAAATTTTTGATATAGTAGTATATGTACTTCCTTATTAACTCATTAAATGACAAGGGCTGGCATAAGTCTCATAACTACAATAATGTCAAAGTATTGATGAACATAAACAGTAGCTTAAGATCTCTGCAACAACTCTAATGTGAAATCATCTGTGAGTTTTATTGGTGACAAAGTCACACATATTGCTAATACTATTGTGATTTTTTTTTTGATCACATTCAAAATGGAAGGAAATGCTAAATTTCAGTTAGAGGTTAGTGAAAAAAAAGGTACATTTTTTTCCCAGTCAAATTCAACCTCATCCACACACACTCTTCCCCAATTCCCTCTCTGCCTTAATTCCAGGCTAAAGACTCCTGCCTAGTCCCTTGTTCCCCAACAATCCCCCAGACACCCTCTGCCTCTGCTTTAGTGCAGGGCTCACCCATCCTAAAACCTGCAGGGACAGCAGGTAACATGAGTATGTGAATGGACAGCTAAGTTAGGCAATGGAAAATGATGACTGATACAGAGCCCATGTTTTCCCTCAGGGCATTCAAATACATTTGTTTTTTTTAAAAAATACAATAATGTACTAGCCAGGGGAAGGTTAGCACAGAGTTGGCCAGTGTGCAACCACTGCTTAATCAAGCGGAATGAACTGCCTGTTCTCCTCCTCCCACCCTCCCTCAGCATCTCCAGGGAGCTTCGTTTGTGTAGAAAGTCCTTCCCCTCTAATCTCTGTTAATCAAAATACAGCTAGTTCAGAGGCTGGCATTTCCTGCTTCCCCTAGCTGGCAGTCATCTGATCCCTCTCTCTCCTCCCAGAACACTTAGTTCAAATCTGTTCTATTTTTTTAAAATACAGGTCCCATTTTGCCTTTCATTGTGGTTTTTGATGTCCATGTTTCTTTCACCTTCTGTCGTCCATCATGAGCTCCTTGAGGGCATCACACCTGATGTTTCTCTTTGCATCTCTCATAGTGCCTGTGCTCTGGTGCACACAAAGCCAAGGGGATGCAGTGGAGTCAGATTGACCGTGTTGGGCTGGCCTCTGCCTCCCCTCTTCTCTGCCTCATGTTTTTGTGTCTTTTACTGATAGATTCTAACGCTTCAAGCACTAGAAACAAAGCCCTGACACACTTTTCTTTCATGGGAGATCTTACAATATAGCCACAAAACTCCCAGCCAGAAAAGTAATTGATGTCATTTAAAGCCTTCCTCCAAGAATGGACATTCCTTCATTCAAGCATTCATTCCTGTCATTTCTTATTCTACTTAGAGACCAGGTGAGAGCTTACTGTCTGAAATACATCAGGTGGGGACTGGCAGGATATACACACTGTGATGCGTGTTTGTGAAACTGTTTCTTAGTAGCCTAGAGACAAGGAGATTAATGCCTCTTCATGAAAGGCATGCATTCCTCCTCAAATGGGGTGGAGGTGCCCAAGTAGCATCCTATTATTTATATTTTATTTTTTAATTGAAATATAGTTAATTTACAATGTTGTGTTAGTTTCAAGTGTACAGCAAAGTGATTCAGTTATACATATATATATATCCTTTTTCAGATTCTTTTCCATTATAGGTTATTACAAGATATTGAATATAGTTCCCTGTGCTATATAGTAGGTACTTCTGTTTACCTATTTTATATATAGTAGTATATATATGTTTGTCCCAAACTCCTAGTTTATCTCTCCCCCAGCCCCGCTATTCCATTTGGTAACCATAAGATGGTTTTCTATTTTGTAAATAAGTTCGTTTGTATCATTTTTTTTAGATTCCACAAATAAGTAATATCATACGATATTTGTCTTTCTCTGACTTTGTTTAATATGATAATCTCTAGGTCCATCCACTTTGCTGCAAATGGCACTATTTCATTTTATTTATGGCTGAGTAATATTCCATTGTGTATATGTACCACAAGTAGCATCCTATTAATATGGTCAGTCAGCAGTGCCCAAGGCCCCACTGAATACCCATAGCTGTGGTCTCTCTGAAGTTACATTTAAAAACATGAAAAACAATAAAATCTTAGTTTATCTCCTGGTTTTTAAAATTCTCTGCAGTGTGACCTTGAACAAATTACTGAAGATATCTGAGCCTCAGTTTTGTCATCTGTAAATATGGATGGTAAAAACATCTACCCCCTAGGGTTATTCAGTGGTTAAATGAGTTAATACATGTACAACGTTTAGACCAGTGCCTGGCACATGAGAAGTGCCCCATCAATATCACAAGTGTTTGCGAAAACAAAACATTCCCATGCATCTATTTTTTATTAAGCACTTGCTACTGGGTAGGCACTGGGTTAGGCATTAGGGATTTAAATCTAAATAAAACATCACTTTATCTTCAAGGAGCTCATAGTATAATATAATGTTTTTCAACATATAGACTGGAGGTTCCTCAGGAAACCTTTTTCTGAGAATCTGTTCGTTCATCAGACTGAACAAATAATCTGCCTCAGACATAATATGCTTTATTTTAAAAACATATAGTTACTTTGGGATTAGTAAATGTTAACATCATTTAGAAGGACTTCTTATTTCATACTTTTTGTCATTACATATCATCTCAACCCATATGAAGGGAACAAATGTGATCGTGTGATGGTCCCCAACATTTTCCGGAGGATATTAAAAATAGCTTCCTGTGGTCGAGGTGGCTGGATCCACTGAGTGGATGGTACATTCTGATAGAAACACAGATCATCATGTCTGCTTAGGCATAAAGGGAATTCTGCCCCTGAAGAATGGCAGTTAGTGCCAAGATACTGCATGGGGGAGACTGATTCTCGGGAAATATTTCATCAGAAGTTTCCGGGTGCTCCCCCCCGCAAACTGGGAACCCTTCACAAAGAAGAAAGAAGTAGAAGGACACTCCCAAATTGACTCCACAAGGAGGGCTTCTGTTTAGGAGTTTCTGTTTCTCTGATCCAGCAGAAGCAGGAGAAGGTCTCCAAGATTCCCAAGATCAGAGGGGGCAACCAGTGGTTGCTGATGCTGGATTTCTGTGAATGCCTCTTGGGTGTGGCTACTGATGGAGCGCCCCACAGACAGGCAGAGGTTGCAGAGAAGCATTTGATTCCCTTCTCCCTGCTGCTGTTCTGGTACTATAGAAATTACAGAACTGTTCATCCTCATAGTGTCAGTTGCTAACCAGCAGGTTTAAGTTTTTAGATCTCCCCTTTTTATGACAGATCGTATGAAGGGGTGGGAGAGCATGAGTGTGTTGGATTTTGATCTGTGTCGCAGTTTGAATTTTCTGTCTTGGCAGTCCACTTAGGTAAAGTCTTTAACAGACTGCAGTGACTTTTCTGGCAAAATTACTGGGAACTATTGCCAACACTAAGAAACTCATACCAGCAGAGATTGGATGAGAACCTCCTACCTTGTTCTTTAGAGTCCCATGCCTTAAAGTAGTTATGGTGCAATGTTCCTTTATAGAGGAGATCAGTAATACTTGCTTTCTGGTCCAGAACAGAAGGTCAGTGCCCTTTGCTGCAGACAAGTCTGGGTGATCTTTTGGTGGTTGTATCATTCTCAAGCCACTTGGTGATCTCCGTGGAAAAAGAGATCTCACTGTTTTGTGTTGTTTTGCTTTGTATGATTTTTGTTTTTCTTGTCTGGGAACTCATGTCTTTCGTTACTCCCAGAAAAATCATAATTCAGTACGAAGTTTATTGGCTGGCAGTAGCAGACACTCAGTACAAATTATTGACTGACTGAAGAAATGCTTATTCATATACCAGTTAAACCCTAAGCTGTGTTAGCTCTCCTTAGTCACATTCCCATCCCTGGGGTGTTTTCTTTTAGGTGTCTCTTTTAGTTGTTTTCTTTTACCTTCTTTATTCAAAAAGTTGTTGTGGGCCTGATGAACAAATGGGGTTGTTTAGTAGTAAAGAGCATCAGCTTTGCACTCAAACAACACCTCCATGTGAATTTTGGCTCTGCAAATAACTAGATGGGTGATCTCAAACAACAAACTCTTTGAGCCTCAGTTTCTTCTTCATTAAAATGTGCTGAATAAAACCTACCTCATAAAGTTGTTGATAGAATTAAATGAAATAAGACAGGTTTTCCCAAAGTTCAGTCATTTGTAACTTGTCCATACAAAAATCTCTTGCACAGTTTTTGCCATATTTAAATACTACCTGTGTGGTTAAGAATCCACCTGCTGATGCAGGGGACAAGGGTTCAAGCCCTGGTCCAGGAATATCCCACATGCCACGGAGCAACTAAGCCTGTGTGCCACAACTACTGAGCATGCGCTCTAGAGCCCACGAGCCACAACTACTGAGCCCACATGTTGCAACTACCGAAGCCTGCGCACCTAGAGCCCCTGCTCTGCAATAAAGAGAAGCCACCACAAGACGCCTGCACACTGCAACAAAGAGTAACCCCCGCTTGCCACAACTAGAGAAAGCCTGCATGCAGCAACAAAGACCCAATGCGGCTAAAGATAAATAAATAAAATTTAAAAATAAGTTAATTAAAAATTTTAAAAATAATAAGTAAATAAATAAATACCACCTGTGCTATGATTCCCTTAATGTTTTCTGTAACTCAATTTTAATACAGATTAATTTTAAAAGATGAATGGATACTTATCACCTCCCTGGAGATAGAATTTAAGTATAAAAATAAATGTCATGGAGACTAAACAATATTAAGTTCTAGCTGCTTATTTTTACCTGCTAAAGTCTCTGACCTAAGGTCTGCTCTATTTGTTAGAAAGATTACTGTCATGTGTTAAAGACATATTAGCCCCAAACTGACACCTTATTTTTTATTTAATCAAAAGAACTAAAAAATGATCAAAAGTGAATAATTTTTTCTCTATTTGATTCAATGTAACCTCTTACCCTGCTTATATTATTCATATTCTCAGGTATTGCCAATGGCATGTGCATCACATTTTAGAAAGCTGAGATAAAATTTGCGAAGATTTTGTGTTTCTGAGTGAAATGACAGATACACCTTGAAGATGCAGCTCTACTGGATCACATGCAGGCACAATATCCACTAAGAAAGTGCAGTTTTGACATAGAAGAGAGGGAAGGAAAGTCTGCTGTGGGTTCCCCCTGACCTTTGCGTGTTTCCACGAAGGACTCTGAGGTCAAATACTAGACCCCACAGTGGGTTCTCACTCCTGGCCTCAGGGGAGACTGGGAACCTTCACTCATCCACAGAGCTCACAGCTAGGAGTGGTGGTATGCAGATGAGGGGAGAAACTGGAGAGGGAGAAGCACCTTTTGAAAAATCCCACCTTGGTCTCTACTTCCTTAGAGTCTGCTGTGGGCTGAATAATACCCAATGCCTTAGAATGTGACTGTACTTGGAGATAGGGTCTTTAAAGAGATAATTAAGGCAAAGTGAGGTCATTAGGGTAGGTCCTAATATGACTTGCGTCTTATAAGAAGAGATTAGGACACAGATACACACAGAGGGAAGAGCATGTGAAGACACAGGGAGAAGAGGGTCATCTCCAAACCAAGGAAAGAGGCCTCAGAAGAAACCAACCCTGCTGTCATCTTGATTTTGGACTTCTGGCTTCCAGAATTGTGAGGCAATAAATTTCCATGGTTCAAACCACCCAGTACTTTATGATTGCAGCGCTAGCAGACTAATACAGAGTCAGTGCTTCCCATCTGAATGAAGGGGATAAGGGCTGAATAGTTAATCACTCATTGACAGTGACACCCAATGTCATGCACTGGCTGGTGTGATAGAGAGAGCCAGGATCATTTGACTTTTTACATATATTTTCTCCTTTACTATGCTCTCAATCCAGCCATTGAAATTCCTCATTGGAAAAAAAGGGGAGTGTTTTAGAAAAGGCTTGGTTATTTTGTCAGCTTAGAGGACAAATTTTAGTGAAGTTTTATATAACCTTGATAAGATTTGGATTGTCTTAAATGTCAAAATAGAATTCTGCTTCTCAGCCTGCTCAAGGCCCAGGTGAACCGATTTCCCCTGTTTTGACCTTGTCATTTCTTTTATTCCTTACGCACAAAAATAGCCTTTCAACTTTGTTGCAACTATGTCTTGTGCATGAGTTCTCAGGTGACACCCACTTACCATGTTTGTGTCCTTTCTCCTCTCTCACTATGTCTTCTCTCTCCTTTTTATCATCGTTGTGTCAACTAAAGGCTTTAATTTCAAGTTCTGATACCATCTTCCTGCCACTCCTGTGCATTTCTGAGCATCCTTGGCGTGTATGGAATTCAGCTAAAGTGCCAGTTCACATTTATGTTCGTTAAGTTTATTACATATTCTTTTTGCTCATGATGTAGCCAAAGAATGCAGCACAGCCAGAATCTCAAAGGCTCCTACCTAGAGCTAAGGGGACATTCTCTTTGTGCCTGCATATCTTTGTAACTAGCTCCAAGAATTCTGACTGTCCCTAATTAGTTTGTAAAATGTTTGCCATTGTACATTCTGTCTCTTGAGAAAAGCTCTCCTGGCCTCGTGAGTTCAAACAAAGTTCAATTATGACTTCTTTGAATATCATCTATAATCACAAACGTTGGCCAGAAAGACCAGTGCTTGAAAAGGTTTTAAGTGCTTTCAGCTCCCTACTTGGTTAATTGGTTAGGAAGATGTTTGAGCATTTTATGGAAGAATACTAAGTGTTTTGAGGCCGTCATCCAATCAGTTTATCTAGAAGTAATGGGTGAGTGTTGGAGATAACTGACATGTCTCATCATTAGCCACATGGCAGGGACTGGAGGAAAGGAACAAGACAAAGAAAGTCCTAAGACCTTAAGATAAATAGTGAGTCACTCAAGTCCTCAGAGCCTCTGGTGAGTTAGTGTGGTCTACCAGTGACACAGAAGATGAGACCTGCATGTTAGAAACCCCTAGTACAAATAGCAGCTGGGAAAAGTGACGTTGATTATTCACTGCCTTTTTGTGTTTAAGTGGTCACTTTCTTCTTGGGAATAAATCGCTCCCTCTTAGAGTTTTTCCTGGCCTGATTTGGGGGCCTACCTCTTGGTTATACGATATGTTCTGATTTGTAAGTTTCTGTGAAGGCTTGGCCTGTGAATAGATCCTTTATCCTGTTTGAAAGTTTCTGTGCAGTTGGAATTTAGAAAATCTGCTGGAGAGGAGACCAAAGGCAGTCTCTGAGTTCTGATCCCTGTACTTCTCACTTTTCCTTGCTGTGCAGGAAAAGTCTAATGTTTTCTCTTCCCTCTTAAATCCTTATTTCTCCCCTTCATAACTACATGATTTATAGAAAGTGAGGCTGGGTGTGCCCTCCCAAATGCCTGTATCTACCCCTGTGCACACACACTAGCACGTGGACACGCCAACAACTAATGTGTTCAGTGTTGAACTTGTCTAGCACGTGGCCGTTTGTCAAATTCTGCTCTGTTTCTCCGCATTTTAAATTAATGGCAAAGGTGACATCTTGAGTGTCTGCTGTGCTCTTGTCCTCATGTCCCTGCTCCTACATGTTTACATGCCTGCAGCCTCAACACCTGGATCAAATTTAGTACGATGTGATGGGCCCCACAGGAAATGCTCTAACAAGAATAGTTAAGTCCTCAATGGCTCCAAGCAATATCTGGCTTTGATCTTTGGCTGGATCTTGGAGCCACTTTCAGGCTAAAATTTTCCCTTCTCATTTCAATCTCCCTGTCTTTCCATCTGTTTTCTCTTTGTGTCCAGTGTCGCTACCGGGAGACTGAGACTCAAAGAAAACTCTACCTAAGGGTTTGTAAGTTATAAGTAGTATAAAAAAGAATGAAAGGCATGGCACCCTTGTTAACAATTTTATAGTGCTTTCACAGGTTATGAAGAGCAAAGCCAACCAGAATGACTCAGGAGCCTGGGCTCCAAGCCCTCCTGGGAGCAGACTGGGTTTCTGTCCACCAGAAAAGGTGCCTTTTTCCTCCTCCCTTATCTCCTGGCTCAATTTTCTAAAGAATTTCTTTGCCTATGACCTTCTGTTACATAAAACAAACTAGTTAACTAAGAGTAAAGAGCCATCTTTACACATCAGATCAATGGTAAGCATGTTTTCTAGCATCATTCCTGCCCATCATGTTTATTCCCTTTCTTTACTACACGCATGATACCAGAAGTCTTTCACTCATTCATTCATGGACAGACATTGAGAAGGGGCACTGTTTTAGATTCAAGACACCTTCATGAACAGGTCAGACAGGGCTCCTGATCTCACCCATTCACATACTAGTTGACTGCAGGGCACCTAACAGTTCTGTGTAGCCCTGTGGGGCTTCCTTCAAGAGGGTCCTGAGAGACTGTGGCACAGAGGCTCTAAGGTGGCCCCCCACAATCCCACCTTCTGGTACTCATGTCCTCTGCTTGAGTATGGGCTGGACCTGTGTCTTCCAACAATAGAATGTGACAAAGGTGATAGAATGTCACTTTCTAAGCAAATAGGGTAGCGGGGTCCCCAGAGAAGGAGAACCAGGCATGGCTTTCTTGACATAAGAGAAGCCATTTTTGGCCTAAGCCATTATGTGATCTAAGCCTGGCCACAATGCTTATCCTAGAACAGGTCTCAGTAATTAATGATCTTAAGGGAAAAAAGGAATGCAGAAACAACCGTTATCAGGCAAGAGATGGAACAATAGCAAAGATAATAGATCAGTTGTAAAGACTCCCAGTTCACTTTCAATGGTAAAGATTAGCCTGAAGTGCTCAGATCAGCTGGAACCTAAGAGATGATGATTGACCTTTTCTAACCCTTGTAACTTCAATCAGTTGTACAATCAACTTGAACTTTGTCCACTGCCAAAGCCCCTTCATGAATATGCATGTACCCTTAGCTTAAAACTTCCCCAATTTTGCCGTTCAAGGAGACACTGCTTTGGGAAAGATCCCCCATGTTCTCCTTACTTGCTGCAAGTAATAAATCCTTCCTTCTCCCCATCTTTGGCTTGGTTGTGTCTTTTGGCTCAACACCCACCAAGAGACAAACCCAGTTTTCAGGTAACAACCTCAGTGATTACAATAGGATGTATAAGATTCCATCTTGCTTGCAGGGCCCTCCCAGGTACAAAAGCCCCTCTCTGTCCCCCATTTCTTATTTGTAGAAAAAGGCTTTATTCTCTTAGTCCTTCCATGAGTTCCAAAAAGCATCATAGGCAGTTACTAATTAGGGAAGTGAAGGAATGCAGAAACAAAGGAAAAGCAGTTAAACAAGAGAAGTTCAGTGGTAAAACAGAGTCCTAGTTCCTTCTCAAGGCATATATGTAACAATCCAATTTATGTCTTTGAGTTGTCCCACAGGAACTAAGACCCCCACCCCCACCCCTAGGTGGAGGATGGTGACTACATGCTGGGCATAAGTACATAGACCCTAGACTGATTGGAACCAGAAGGCTGATGATTGAGGTTCTTGAAACACCACCCTGTTACCTCACTACCAACCAATCAGAAGAAAGTCATGCATCCTGAAGCCCTCACCCCCAAATGATGCCTTTAAAAACACTTCCCTGAAAACCATTAGGGAGTTTGGGTCTTTTGAGCATGAGCCACCCATACTCCTTGCTTGGTGCCTGCAATAAACACTGAACAGTAAGTCCCCTACATACGAATGAGTTCCGTTCCGAGAGTACATTCGTAAGTCCATCAAAGTTAGCCTGGGTACCCAACTAACACAATTGGCTATATAGTACTGTACTGTAATAGGTTTATAATACTTTTCACAAAAATAATACATAAAAAAACAAAAAATAAAGAAAGCTTTTTTAATCTTAGAGTACAGTACCTTGAAAAGTACAGTAGTACAGTACAAGAGCTGGCATACAGGGGCTGGCATCGAGTGAACAGGCAAGAAGAGTTACTGACTGGAGGAGGGAGAGGAGGTGGGAGATGGTAGAGCTGAAGGATGGGCAGCAACAGGAGACAGAGGGCAAGCTGCAATTTCACTCATGCCTGACATTGATGGAACACACCTTTGCATCTTTGAATGTTCTCAACTTGGAGGTTCGTATGTAGGAGACTTACTGTACTTCCCTTCCCCACAAGCTGGTATTAGTAAATTGGCTTTGTTGCACAGCAAGTGAGCAGACGCAAGTTCAATTTGGTAACACATACTCACTCCAGAAACTCTGTAGCTGACTTTGAAGAAATAAGGGGCTATATTGGGAAGTCTGTGTGGTGAAGAGCTGAGGGCAGCTGCCAGTCAACAAGCAGCAAGTAGGCAGGGCCCTCAAGCCTATGACTGTGAGGAGCTGAATTTTGCCAGCACCCTTTGTGAGCTTAGAGGTGGAGTCTTCCCCAGTCAAGCATCTAGATGAGAACACAGGCTGGTGACACTATGACTGCAGCCTTGTAAGATCCAGATAAGCCATTCCTAGGCTCCTGATCCACAGAAACTGTGAGATAACACATGAGTGTTATTTCTTTTTAAATTTATTTACTTATTTTTTTGGCTGCATTGGGTCTTCATTGCTATGCATGGGCTTTCTCTAGTTGCAGCCAGCTAGGGCTACTCTTCATTGCGGTGGCTTCTCTTATTGCAGAGCACAGGCTTTAGGCATGTGGGCTTCAGTAGTTGTGGCACGCAGGCTCAGTAGTTGTGGCTCATGCGCTCTAGAGCGCAGGCTCAGTAGTTGTGGCACACAGGCTTAGTTGCCTGTGGAATCTTCCTGGAACAGGGATCGAACCCGTGTCCCCTGCATTGGCAGGTGGATTCTTAACCACTGCGCCACCAGGGAAGTCCCAAGATAACACATGAGTGTTATTTTAAGCTGCTGAGATTGTGGTAATTTTTTAAGTAGCATGGAAAACTAATGCAGAGACTCTGCAGACAAGAGGAGGAACCTGGCCCAGCACTGTCCCACAGGCTTCTGTAGCTGGTTAGGCCGGCTCTCTCTGCTCATCTCTGTTACATTCCTTGGGATTATTGGATTGCAAAGCTGTAACTTCTCCACAGAAGTTCCCTGACCTGGGAAAACGTGTTTATGACCTCCCAACTCCTGGAGCTCCTTAAAATCAGAAAAATTATGGAGCAGAATTGTCTGAAGCAAGACCATAGACAAAGAGAGATTCCTGAAAAACTGTAAGTTGGGCACTGTGTCACTGAAGGGATTTAAAAGACTTGTCCTCTCCCACTCTGGACTGAGTAAAGGTACTCTGCCAAGTACCTTTTCAGACCCCAAAGGAATTGTCTCAAGGTGGTCCATTTAATTACATATGGTAACTTTCCATTCATTCATTCATTAGCTCAATAAACAGGTTTAATTTCCTAATCTGTAAAATGAGTATAATATTAGAATCTATCTCATACAGTTGTCATGAGAGGAAATGAGTTAATACATATAAATTGTATAAATAATTGCTTAGTACATATTAGATACTTTACAAATGTATGCTATTATTATTGACATCTTTGTGGTGTGCTTATTTTTTATTATAGCTGGGCAGTGACCTAGACATTGGGAATACAGATATATACAAGACATAGACCCTATCCTGCAGCTGGTTCCTTATCAATCTGCTAGAGAGCTAAGTTCTGAAAAGAGAGGAGAACTGGACAGGAAGTTTTATGGAGTAGGGGCTTGAAGCCAGCAATACAAATTCCAAAACCACATAATGCATGCTGGAAAAGCACATTCTAGGTGGGGGAAGTCTGGAGGTGGCAGTTATAAAAGATGGATCCAGTAGCATCTTATGTCCTCCTGGTATTGTAGGAGTCAATTAGTACTGAAAGAGAAGAGATGGGTGAAGACAAACTCACCCAAATTATCATTTTCACTGAGTCTGTCCTGCTAATGCAAAAAAAAAAAAAAAAAAAAAAAAATTAAACTACAAACACTCACCATAGCTATAGGATTATTATTCAAGGCAAATTATATATATGGCAAACACGGGGTACACTAAATACTCATTTATGGCTTCAATAAAAGGATAAGTCATGGAAACATTAGATTTGATTGCTCTTCTTTCAGGAAAGCTAGTGGGAAATCTAAGGGTGAAACAATCTTTGGTAGTGGGCAGAAACTACAGTCTGGTCCCTGTTCTCCACAAATACAGTTCTTTTTGTGAATGATATATGATGGAGCAAAGGGGGAATGGACTGCCCTGCCCTGCCTGGGACAGTTTTAGGCCTCCAAACAAACAAGCCATTTAAAATTAAATCTGTGTTTCCTTGGGGTTTCTTGATTAAGGTATCATCCAGGAGAAGGATAAAAATGAGATCGTACCCTGATGAGATCATGTCATATTATGATGGCTTGCTGCTGAGTGCATCTCAATCTGTGGCTGAACTTTTCATTCCTGCTTTTTACCTCTGTAGCTATCATGGTGTCTGCAAAGAGCAAAGTATTCTGTCTGTATTTACAAATAATAAGTCATTGAATGCTGATTAATAAAACTAGACAAAGAATAGTTAACTATTCAAAAGAAGGGCAAAATAATTCATTACTCAATAGTTCTTATTTCTATTTGCAGGCTCCCACATTGAGGGAGTATTTTGACCAATTTGGATACAATTCTAGTAGGAATGGAATTTCAATCTAGAAGTGAAGGACTTTGTTCAAATATTGTGTCTAAACTAGTTTCTTGAGACCACCCCTAGACCTTCTTTCTAGCTACTCGAAACAACAAGTGCTTAGTTTTTCTGGCATAGAAAGGATGAAAAAGAATTCTCAAATGCTCTTCTCCTAAACTCCTACTCTGCTAGGCTTTGTAAATGTTTGCATCACAAGTGAAACCAGATGTTTTGACTTCCTATCCCAGCATATCACAAGTTGGGGTTGTTTGTTACAGCTTGAAATCTTGTTATGAGAGGCCCTGCGATAGATATTTTTATGTGTCAAGTTGATTGGGCTCAGGCATTCCCAGATAGCTGGTAAAATATTATTTTGGGGTGTGTCTGTGAGGGTGTTTCCAGAAGAGATTAGCATTTGAATTAGTAAACTGAGTAAAGAAGAGTGCCCTCACCAATGTGGGTGGGTCATCCAATCATTGAGGGCCTGAATAGAACAAAATGGTGTAGGAAGGGTAAATGTGCTCTGGGACATCCATCTTTCCTTATGCATAGACATCAGTGCTTCTGATTCTCCTAGAGCATGGGCCTTCAGACTCTGGGATTTATGTCATTGACCCCCTGAATCTCAGGCCTTTGGATTCAAATTACACCACCGGCTTTTGGGTTCTCCAGTTTGCAGGTTGTACATTCATAATTGCATGAGCTAATTCCTCTTATATATATCCATATATCCTATTGGTTCTGTTTCTCTGGAGAACCCTGACTAATACAGATTTCTTTGCATATCAGCTAGTGAACATATGAGCCTGAATTAAGTTTGCTGTTTATTTTTTGGGTGGAAGAATGTGAAAACGAGCCATCACAAGGAGGTAGGATTTGTAATGATTAAAAAGAGGAGCTTGTGATAGAATCTGAGCTCTACCATTTACTATCTTGAATGGGTTGTTTAAACTTTCTAAGCCTCCTCTTCCTCTGAAATGAGAATACAGTTACTGAATTTAGATCATATGCTGACTTAATGAGATGGTTTGTGTAAAAATATTCAGTATATAGTAAAACAATCAATAATTATTAACTATTCCTATTATGTCTTGATTGAGAAACAGGAAAAGGAAAGAGAAGGAAGGGTTAAGAGCTTGCATGCTCTCTAGCTCTGTAGGGAAGAAGGAGGGAGTGTAGGAGGGAAAGTTTTAAAAGTAGTGATAGTGGAAAGCTACAGATTTCTCTAAATTCACCGTATCACAAATGGCCAATTCTGGTATTGATACCTTGTGCCAATGCATTCTACAAGAACATCATACCTGTTCCCCGCCAAATTCCTCGGGTTCAGATGCTCTTAATATACTTTGTCCAACAGAGTGTTGTATGGCCCACCAAAGTTGTACATGTACTAATTTCTAGAATTTGTAAGTATGTTACCTTATGTGGCAAAACAGACTTTGCAGATATAGTGAAGATTACGAGTCTAAATATGGGTCTTATTTGATTAGGATGCATCTAACCATATAAACTCTTGAAAGTGGGAGAAGGCAAAAGGGTCAGTCAGAGAGATGTGGCAGAATCAGAAACAGGAGAGATTCAGTGCCTGAGAGGTACTCAACTCCCTGTTGCTGGCTTTGAGGATGGAGGAAGGAGGTCATGAGCCAAGGAATGCAGGCAACTTCTAGAACCTAGGTAAGCCCCCACCTGACAGCCCGCAAAGAAGTGGGCACTTCAGTACTGCAACCATAAGGAACTGAATTCTCCCAACAACCCATATGATCAAGGATATGAATTGTCCCCTAGAGCCTTCAGAAAGAAATACAGCCTTGCTGACACCTTGATTTTAGTCCAGTGAGACCCATGCTGGACTTCTGACATGGAAAACAGTTAAGATAATAATTTTTTTTTTTGTTTAAGACACTAAATTAGTGGTAATTTGTTTTGGTAGCCATATAAAACTAATACACGGAAATAAAGGCAAACGCTTCATTTAATTTCATTCATTCATTTATTCACTCATCTATTCAGTTTTCAACATTCATTGAGCAGCTATAGTGAACCAGGCACTGAGCCAGTTATTGGCAATAAAAGCATGAGGAAGATCCAGTCCTGGCTCTCAACGTATCTACAGAAAGTCAGTGGAAGGATCAGAAAAAGTTTGAAACTACCTAAACAACTTGGTCTGCCTTAATTCTCTGAACTACTCCACCTTTCCTCTTGCCTGCAATTTCAAAACAATTAGTCATTGGAGAGGTGTGGCATGTTTTGCAAACTCTTTGGCATAGATGTAGAATGGGCAAGTTAAACAAAAACTAATGGATTTTTGCCCTTTGGTCTATTTCCAATGAGATCTTGGCTTTGGTGCCGTCCTGTGTAGGGCTTTGGCCACTGAATAAACTCACCATCATGCTGCTGCTGCCCAGTAACACAGTGACATCCTTCTTGCTCAGAAGAGTCGTCTATAGATGCTTGACTAGGTCAGGGCTCCCCAAACCTTGGTGTGCCTAAAAATCATCTGGAAGTCTTGTTAAAACACAGATTCTTATGCCCTACCCCAGAGATTCCAACTCAGTAGGTCTGGGCTGGGGCCTGAGAATATGAATTTCTAACAATCTTCCTATCGACAGGCCACACTTGGAGTGTCTTTGGTGGATCACTCCTTATTTATTAATAAATATGTCTGATGGAGCCGGGATGGTCAGAAGCAGACAAACCTCAAAAAGCATGTAGCATATCTGCCAGTTGGTGCAATACTTTTGAATACCTGAGCCCTGAAAATCCTCCACACTTGTCCCTCTCATTTTTGTTCTCACATGGCACTTCCCAGCTCTCCTGTGGTAACCTGGCATGCCCTGCAACTTGCTGCAAACTCAGGCCACTGAGAAGTGAGAGAGAGGAGGGGAGTGTGAGTGGTGTTTCTCTAGCCCATAAGTCCTGATGCCCTTGCGTCATAAACAGCATCATCAATAATAAGGCAAAACAAAACAAAACACTGAAATCTCAACTTATGCAACTCAGCATGAGGGCAGACTGTGTCCCACTGAGGGACACGCAAGGTGATTACACAATGTGCTCTGTGGACACTGAGGCATCACATGATATTGCAGCCTCTCCTCATCCCCAGCCTCTGTTAATATCCCCTCACCTAGCTCTGTTGTCCTTATTTCCCTCGCTGCCATCCTTCTATAAACTTTTTAAAGTCCAAGGACACTCTAGAATATATTGACACAGACAACTGCTAATGACTTACTGCTCAGTTCTCTGCCATTGCCTTTCTGAAGATCTTTGGTCTGAGCTATGAAATGGCCACAAGCCTTAATACATTCCAGGCAATAATCTTGGACTCCTAAATTGAGTATTTGTACATATCACATCACTTTGATTGACCGTAGGAGTCCTGGTTCCTCTGTTCAAGATTCAAAAAGATAAAATGGGATTTGGGTCTACAGCTTAGAAAAATCTAGTTGAAATTCCATCCTCTCCATCATTTAAAAGAGGAGAAATGTCATAATCCAGGACTTTGTCAAATACTGCTTGCTTGATTAAAAGGGAAAATATGTTTATTGTAGAAATCAGTTTTCATTTAAGTCCTCTTTCTAAACTAAAGATCTTTCTAGACTTGTAGGAAGATGGTTTATCTCTAGATGACAGTGGTATTGTTATTTTTTTTATGCTCGGTTTTTACAAAACGGAAAAGACTTGTTTGACATGTGGATTTTTAAAATTTTTTTTTTCCCGAAATTAATGTTTTTATCACTATTATTTTTAAGTTGATATCTTTAATTTTGTTTCAATTTATTTATTTATTCTTTTATTTGACAAAGTCTTTTTTTTTTACATCTTTATTAGAGTATAATTGCTTTACAATGGTGTGTTAGTTTAGGGGCTGCATGAGCCTCTTATACATTTTGGAGATTAATCCTTTGTCAGTTGCTTCATTTGCAAATATTTTCTCCCATTCTGAGGGTTGTCTTTTGGTCTTGGTTATGGTTTCCTTTGCTGTGCAAAAGCTTTGAAGTTTCATTAGGTCCCATTTGTTTATTTTTGTTTTTATTTCCATTTCTCTAGGAGGTGGGTCAAAAAGGATCTTGCTGTGATTTATGTCATAGAGTGTTCCGCCTATGTTTTCCTCTAAGAGTTTGATAGTTTCTGGCCTTACATTTAGGTCTTTCATCCATTTTGAGCTTATTTTTGTGTATGGTGTTAGGGAGTGACCTAATCTCATACTTGTACATGTACCTGTCTAGTTTTCCCAGCACCATTTATTGAACAGGCTGTCCTTTCTCCACTGTACATTCCTGCCTCCTTTATCAAAGATAAGGTG
>NW_020173108.1:3473453-3554532 GCF_003031525.2 Neophocaena asiaeorientalis asiaeorientalis
AGGGCATCTGTTCTTTGCTCAGACAGGACGGGGTTAAAGGAGCCGCTGATTCGGGGGCTCTGGCTCACTCAGGCCAGGGGGAGGGAGGGGTGCGGATGCGGGGCGAGCCTGCTGCGTCAGAGGCCTGTGTGACATTGCACCTGCCTGAGGCGCACCGTGCATTCTCCCAGGGGAGTTGTCCCTGGATCCCGGGACCCTGGCAGTTGCGGGCTGCACAGCCTCCCCAGAAGTGGGGTGTGGAGAGTGACTTGTGCTCACACACAGGCTTCTTGGTGGCGGCAGCAGCAGCCTTAGTGTCTCATGCCTGTCTCTGGGGTCCGCACTTGTAGCCATGGCTCGCACACGTCTCTGGAGGTCCTTTAAGCCGCGCTCTTAATCCCCTCTCCTCGCGTACCAGGAAACAAAGAGGGAAGAAAAAGTCTCTTGCCTCTTCGGCAGCTCCAGACTTTTCACCGGACTCCCTCCCGGCTAGCCGTGGTGCACTCACCCCCTGCAGGCTGTGCTCACGCCGCCAACCCCAGTCCTCTCCTGGCGCTCCGACCGAAGCCCGAGCCTCAGCTCCCAGCCCCCGCCCACCCCGGCGGGTGAGCAGACAAGCCTCTCGCGCTGGTGAGTGCATGTTGGTCCTGATCCTCTGTGCGGGAATCTCTCCGTTTTGCCCTCCGCACCCCTGTTGCTGTGCTCTCCTCCACAGCCCCGAAGCTTTCCCCCTCTGCCACCCGCAGTCTCCGCCCATGAAGGGGCCTCCTAGTGTGTGGAAACCTTTCCTCCTTCACAGCTTCTTCCCAGTGGTGCAGGTCCCGTCCCTATCCTTTTGTCTCTGTTTATTCTTTTTTCTTTTGCCCTACCTAGGTACGCGGGGAGTTTCTTGCCTTTTGGGAGGTCTGAGGTCTTCTGCCAGCGTTCAGTAGGTGTTTTGTAGGAGTTGTTCCACGTGTAGATGTATTTCTCTGGTGTATCTGTGGGGAGGAAGGTGATCTCCACATCTTACTCTTCCGCCATCTTCCCGGAAGCCCCGGTCTTTGGGTTTTTTAAAAATTCCCCGTGATTCTGACATCCAGCCCAACCACTGACTGTTCTCATATTTCTTTTAATTATACAAGTAATGCATAAATACATTCTTGTTAGTTTTTTCAAACACGGTTTTTAATTTTTAAAACATTTTTCAAAGTACATGGAATAGGGATTCTTAAACTCTGATATGCAGTAGAATCATTTGGTAGCATATTTAATATGCAGATTTCCATGCTTGATCTGCTTTATCACATGTGAGGTGAGATCTAGGAAAGTGTAATTTTTATAAGCTCCCCTTTTTCCTTTTTTATTAAAGTTTTTATTTTGAAATAATTTTATATTTACAGAAGAGTCACAGAGAATTCCCTTCATCAGGCCCCAGACATCTTACTTAACCATGGTACACTTAATCAAAACCAAGAAGTTAACACCAGTACAATAGTATTAATTAAACTACAATTTTTATTTGGATTTCACATTTTTTTACACTATGTGTTTTTTCTGTTCCACAATACCATATTACATTTAGTTGTCATTTTTCCTTAGTCTCCATCAATCTGTACAGTACTTTGGTCTTTTCTTATCTTTCATGACCTTGACTCTTTTGAAAAGTTTTGATTAGTTATCCCCCAATTGATTTTGGTATGGAATTTTTCTACTTTTTTATTTTAAATTGAGGAATAGTTGATTTACAATATAATATTAGTCTTGGGTGTACAACACAGTGATTCAAAATTTTTGTAGATTTTACTCCATTTATAGTTTTTATAAAATATTGGCTATATTCCCTGTATGGTACAAAATATCTTTGTGGTTTATTTATTTCATACCTAGTACTTTGTACCTCCCTTACCCCTATCTTGTCTTTCACTCCTTCCCTCTCCCTTCTGGTAACCACAAGTTTGTCCTCTGTATCAGTGAGTCTGGTTTTTGTTGTTGTTGTTATAGTTATTCATGTGTTTTATTTTGTAGATTCCACATATAAGTAATAACATACAGTATTGGTCTCTCCTGTGTGGCATCTTTCACTAAGCATGATACCCTTCAGGTCCATCCATGTTGTTGCAAATGGCAAAGTTTCATTCCTTTTTATGGCCGAGTGGTATTGCATTGCACATATATACCACATCTTCTTTATCCATTCTTTTCTTAATGGACACTTAGTTTACTTCTGTATTTTGGCTATTGTAAATAATACTACTATGAACATTGGGGTGAATGTATCTTTTCAAATTAATGTTTTTGGGTTTTTTATACCCAAGTGTGGAATTGCTTGGTCATATGGTAGTTCTATTTTTAGATTTTTGAGAAACCTCCATACTGTTTTCCACAGTGGCTGCACCAATTTACATTCCCAACAGAGTATGAGGATTCCCTTTTGTCTACATCCTCACCAACACTTAATATTTGTGTTCTTTTTGTTGATAGCCATTCTGACAGGTGTGAGGTGATACCTCATTGTGGTTTTGATTTGCATTTTCCTGATGATTAATGATAATAAGCATCTTTTTATGTGCCTGTTGGCCATCTGCATGTGCTCTTTGGGAAAATGTCTATTCAGGTGTTCTGCCAATTTTTTAATTGGGTTGTTTGGGGTTTTTTGATTTTAAATAGTATAAGCTGTTTATATATATTGGATATTAACTCCTCATTGGTCATATCATTTGCAAATATTTTCTCCCATTCAGTAGGTTGTTCTTTTCATTTCGTGGATGTTTTCCTTTGCTGTGCAAAAGCTTTTAAGTTTAATTAGGTCCCATTTGTTTATTTTTGCTTTTATTTTCTTTGCTGTAGGAGACAGATCCAAAAAAATATTGCTACAATTTATGTCAGAGTGTTCTGCCTATATTTTCTTCTAGAAGTTTTGTGGTTTCCAATCTTACATTTATGTGTTTAATCCATTTTTATTTTATTTTTGTATATGGTGTTATAGAATGTTCTAATTTCATTCTTTTACATGTAGCTGTCCAGTTTTCCCTGCACCACTTATTAAAGAGACTGTCTTTTCTCCATTCTGTATTATTGCCTCTTTTATTGTGGATTAATTAATTGACTATAAGCATGTGGGTTTATTTCTGGGCTCTCTACTCTTTTCCATTGATCTATAAGTCTGTCTTTGTGCAAGAATGATACTGTTTTGATGGCTGTAGCTTTGTAGTATAGTCTGATGTCAGGGAGATTGATACCTCCAGCTCTGTTCCTCTTCCTCAAGATGTTTATAGCTATTCAGGGTCTTTTGTGTTTCCATACAAGTTTTTAAATTATTTATTCTAGTTCTGTGGAGAATGCCATTGGTATTTTTATAGGGACTGCATTGAATCTATAGATTACCTTGTGTGGTATGGTCATTTTAATAATATTAATTATTTCAATCCACGAACATAGTATATTTTTCCACCTGTTTGTGTTATCTTCATTTTCTTCCATCAGTGTCTTATGGTTTTCCAAGTACAGGTATTTTACCTCTTTAGGTCAGTTTATCCCTAGGCATTTTATTCTTTTTGTTGTTGTTGTTGTTTGTTTTTGTTTGTTTTTAAAGAATATGTTGGGGGTAGGAGTTTTTATTAATTAATTAATTTATTTTTTATGTATTGGGTCTTCGTTTCTGGGCAAGGGTTTTCTCTAGTTGTGGCAAGTGGGGGCCACTCTCCATCACGGTGCGCAGGCCTCTCACTATCACAGCCTCTCTTGTTGCAGAGCACAGGCTCCAGATGCACAGGCTCAGCAGTTGTGGATCATGGGCCTAGTTCCTGCACAGCATGTGGGATCTTCCCAGACCAGGGCTCGAACCCATGTCCCCTGCATTAGCAGGCAGATTCTCAACCACTGCGCCACCTGGGAAGCCCGGTATTTTATTCTTTTTGATGTGATTGTAAATGGGATTGTTTCCTTAATTTCTCTTTCTGATAGTTCATTGTTAGTGTGTAGAAATGCAACAGATTTCTATATATTAAATTTGTATCCTGCAACTTTACTGAATTCATTGATGAGCTCTAGTAGTCTTTTGGTAGCATCTTTAGGATTTTCTATGTATAGTATCATGTAATCTGCAAACAAAGACATTTTTTAGTGCTTCCTTTCCAATTTGGATTCCTTTTATTTCTTTTTCCTGCTTAATTGCTGTGGCTAGGACTTACAATACTATGTTTTTGTTGTTTTTTAAAATTTTTATTTTATTTATTTATTTTTGGCTGTGTTGGGTCTTCATTGCTGTACATGGGCTTTCTCTAGTTGTGGCGAGTGGGGGCTACTCTTCATTGCAATGCACAGGCTTCTCATTGCGGTGGCTTATTTTGTTGTGGAGCATGGGCTCTAGGCATGTGGGCTTCAGTAGTTGTGGCTCATGGGCTCCAGAGTGCAGGCTCAGTAGTTGTGGCACATGGGCTTAGTTGCTCTGCAGCATGTGGGATCTTCCTGGACTAGGGCTCAAACCTGTGTCCCCTGCATTGACAGTCAAATTCTTAACCACTGCACCACCAGAGAAGCCCTATGATACTATGTTGAATAAAAGTGCTGAGCGTGGGCATCCTTGTCTTCTTCCTATCTTAGAAAAAATGCTTTCAGCATTTCACCATTGATTGTGATGTTAGCTGTGGGCTTATCATATATGGCTTTTATTATATTGAGGTATGTTCCCTCTATACCCACTTTGTGGAGAGTTTCTATCATAAAAGGATGTTGAATTTTGTCAAAAGCTTTTTCTGCAAATGTTGAGATGACCATTTGATTTTTATTTTTCAAGTTGTTAATGTGGTGTATCACAATGATTGATTTACAGATATTGAACTATCCTTTCATCCCTGGGATAAATCCCACTTGATCATGGTGTATGATCCTTTTACTGTATCATTGGATTCGGTTTGCTAATTTTTTGTCAAAGATTTTTGCATCTATGTTCATCAGTGATATTGATGTGTAATTTGCTTTTTTGTGATATCGTTGGTTTTGGTGTCAGGGTGATGCTGACCTCATAAATGAGTTTGGAAGCATTCCTTCCTCTGCAATATTCTAGAGTAGTTTGAGAAGGATAGGTGTTTAGTCCTCTTTAAATGTTTGGTAGAATTCACCTGTGAAGGTCTGATTCTGGACTTTTGTTTGTTGGGAGTTATTTTATTACTGATTAAATTATATTACTGGTAATTGGTCTGTTGATATTTGTATTTCTTTCCTGGTTCAGTTTGGGAGATTGTATATTTCTAGGAATTTGTCCATTTCTTCTAGGTTGTCCATTTTATTGGCATATAGTTGTTCATAGTAATCTCTTATGATTCTTTGTATTTCTGTGGTGTCAGTTGTAACTTCTCCCTTTTCATTTCTGATTTTATTGATTTTCACCCTCTCTTGTTTTCTCAATGAGTCTGGCTAAACGTTTATTAATTTTGTTTATCTTTTCAAAGGACAATCTGTTAGTTTCATTGATATTTTCTATTGTTTTTTAGTCTCTATTTTATTTATTTTTGCTCTGATCTTTATGATTTCTTTCCTCGTACTAACTTTGGGTTTTGTTTGTTCTTCTTTTTCTACTTCCTTTAGGTATAAGGTTAGGTTGTTTATTTGAGATTTTTCTTGTTTCCTGAGGTAAGCTTGTATCACTAAACTTTTTAGAACTGCTTTTGCTGCATTCCAGAGTTTTTGGATCATCATGTGTTCATTTTCATTTGTCTCTAGGTATTTTTTTATATCCTCTTTGATTTCTTCAGTGATCCATTGGTTGGTAAGTAGCATATTGTTTAGCCTCCATGTGTTTGTATTTTTTGAAGTTTTTGTTTTTCTCGTAGATGGTTTCTAATCTCATAGCATTGTAGTTGGAAAAGATGCTTGGTATGATTTCAATTTTCTTAAATTTATAGAGACTTGTTTTATAGCCTGGTATGTGATATATCCTGTAGAATGTTCTATATGCATTTGAAAAAAATCTGCTTTTGGATGGAGTATTCTCTCTCTCTCTCTCTCTCTCTCATATATATATATATGGCCCAGGGTATTCTGGGGCTCATGCCTACCCACTGGTGGGTGGTGCTGTGTCCTGGGGTCTCTGGCTGCAGGGCTCTAGGGGTACTGGGTTTCATGCCTGTGCACTGTTGTGTGGGACAAGGTCCTGGGTTCTGTGGTGGCCAGGGTCATTTTCAGGGGTGGCTGTGGGCTCAGGGAGTCTTAAGGCAGCCTGTCTGCTGGTGGGTGGGGCTGTGTCCCCACCCAGCTAGTTGCTTGGCCTTAGGTGTCCCAGTACTGGTTCCTACAGGCTGGTGGGTGGGTTGGGGTGGGGTCCAGAGGCTAATATTCTAGAGGGAGGATTTCAAAATGGTGCTTGTCATTACCAGTGTCCATGTGGTAGAATGAGTTCCCCCAAAATGGCTGTTGCCAGTGTCTGTGTCCCCAGGGTGAGCTCAAGTTGCCTCCTGCCTCTCTGGGAGGCTCTCTAAGGTCAGCAGGTGGGTCTGATCCAGGCTCCTTTCAAATAACTGCTCTGTCCTGGGTCCCAGAGTGTGTTAAATTTTGTGTGTGCCTTTTAAGAGTGGAATCTGTCTTTCCCACAGCCCTCTGGGTCTCCTGAAAGTAAGCCCTGCTGGGCTTCAAAGCCAAACATTCTGGGGGCTTGTCTTCCCTTGTAGGACCCCCAGGCTGGGGAGCCTGATGTAGAGCTCAGACCCCCACTCCTTGGGGAGAACCTCTGCAATTTTAATTATTCTCTTATTTATGAGTTGCCCCCCTGTGGGTATGGGTCTTGACTATACCACGACTCTGCCCTTCCTACCCATCTCGTTGTGGTTCCTTCTTTATATCTTTAGTTGTAGAAGATCTTTGCTGGTAGGTTCTGGTCTTTGTCATAAATAGTCGCTCTGTAAATAGTTGTAATTTTGGTGTGCCCATGAGAGAAGGTGACCTCAGGGTATTCCTACTCCACCATCTTGGGAACTCTCTGATATGGAATTTTAAAAGGGTTTCCTTTTACCCTCAGCCCCACATCTCCTTTGAGTTATCCACTGAAAACTCTTCTTCCATATTTTCTCCTGTTTAAATAAATATATATACTAATACAGACTTTATATAACAATGTAAATACTCTTGGGCAACTTGCTTTTATTCATGTAACAGTTTGATTTGGTGATCTTTTGTGATAGTATGTAGAATGTTTAATTTAGCATTTGTACCCTAGAAAAGATAAAGTGTGTTCTATATAGAGAACCTTCTGTAGTAGCTGATGTTCAAAGCAGCAGAACCAAAATCCTAGGGGATGGTAATGTAGTAAACACATTTTTCTGATTTTGTTTCAAAAAGCTCACACAGACCTGGGAAATGAATAGATGAAAGGTACATAGTGCATGGATATATTCATTGTCTCATAAACTTTTCATTATTATTTGAAATTTATTTTAAATGCAAATAAATACAGAAACAAAATCACAGTCTAGAAATCCTTTATTAGTCTTTGAACCTCTTCCTGGAAAAGTCACTCAAACTCCTGTTGCCCCTTTCTCCATGCATTTAGTGGAATTAATTAATTTTACATCAGTGTTGTGAGAAAAATCTTCTAATAAAATTTTTAATGAAGACTTTGAGTACACATGAATATGAATTTGAAAATGCTTCTTCCTCTGGGAACAGAGGAAACAGCATTTTAACTGGTGTTGACAGTTGGAGCAGAAATAGATGTGGTCTCCAAAAGAAGACCGAACTGTTTTGTGGTCATGTGTAGTTATGATTTTAAAAGAAATGCATTTTTCCAACTCTGGCTTGTTGACTTTGGAATGCTTGTTTCTCTTGCGGAGTCAATATTTGAAGAGAGGTCTGATATATAAAATAAGGTCCACTTCTGCAGATGACACATCAAACAGCCTGATCTGTCACTGGAAAAGTGACAGCCATTAAAATGAAAAATTGAGGCAAAGAGCTCTGCTGTGATAACTCATGGCATTCTGAGTTCTCACATTCTGACCTTGAAACAAATAGATAAAATTCAATTAAAGAATAAAATGCTTTATTAAAAAAGCAGGTCTTGGTCTGGGCCCATCACTTTGGGTTTTTTAAATTTGTTTGCTTGTTTTGGCCACACTATTCGGCTTACGGGATCTCAGTTCCCAGACTAGGGATTGAACCCAGGCCATGAGAGTGAAAGCCCAGAATCCTAACCACCAGGCCACCAGGGAACTCACAAGGGCCCATCACTTTGGATCCTTATGTTACACCATGGTGGTCCTATGAGATCAAGTTAATGGATTTGATTCTTAAATGACTTTAGTCAGCGTTCCATAGAGAAAACCTCGTTTCTACAAGTATAGACAATATTCCTAACCTTAGCCAATCTCTATGCAAATCCATTCCTGCATCGGTCAGTGTTATCCAGAGAAATAAAACCAATAAGATAGGTATGTAGACAGGCATAGATAAAGATATAGGTATAAATAAATTTATTTATTTTTATTTTATTTTATTTATTTATTGGCCACGCTATGCAGCATGCAGGATCTTAGTTCCCTGATCATGGATGGAACCAGTGGAAGCACAGATTCTTAACCACTGGACCACCAGGGAAGTCCCTAAAGAAATTTGTTTTAGGGCTTCCCTGGTGGCGCAGTGGTTGAGAGTCCGCCTGCCGATGCAGGGGACACGGGTTCGTGCCCCGGTCCGGTAAGATCCCACATGCCGCGGAGCGGCTGGGCCCGTGAGCCATGGCCACTGAGCCTGCGTGTCCGGAGCCTGTGCTCCGCAACGGGAGAGGCCACAACAGTGAGAGGCCCGCGTACCGGAAAACAAACAAAAAAAACAAGGCAAGAAATAACGAGTGTTGGCAAAGATATGGAGAAAAGGGAATCTTTGTGCACTGTTGGTGGGAATGTAAATTGGTGCAACCACTTTGGAAAACAGTATAGAGGTTCCTCAGAAACTTGAAAGTAGAAACACCAAATGATCCAGCAATTTCCCTTCCAGTTATTTATCCAAAGAAAATGAAAACACGAATTTGAAAAGATATGTGCACCTCCATGTTCATTGCAGCATTATTTACAGTATCCAAGATAGGGGAGCAAATTAAGTGTCCATCAATGGATGAATAGACAAAGAAATTGTGAAATAAACAGACACATACACATACCTCAAGGGAATTATGCTAAATGATATAAGTCAGACAGAGACTCTAAGACAAACACTATATGATGTCTCTTATTTGTGGAATCTAAAAAAAAACCAAACATACCAATCTCATAGACACAGAGAACAGTGGTGGTTGCCAGAGGCAAAGTGGTGGAGAGTGGGAAAAATGGATAAACTGTTTTGGTTTTCATTTTAGCTTAAATAAATTAATTTAAAAATTTTAATGGAATAAAATGGCTCAGAATTGTACATGATCATGAAGTGGTCCTGAATACTCTTCATTTAAAGCAGTCCTGATTTTTCCCAGTAGCTTCCCTCTTCCACTTCAGTCTTTCTTTCATAACCCTACATGGTCTTCCATAGGGGAAAAAAAACGAATTCCTAAGAGGACAATCCTTGTGAAGATGTGGTATCACCATCATTGATTACCTCTGATTGACATGCAATTTGAGTTTTATTAGTTGTCTTTATTTTCTCAGCACTTTTCATAATTGTTTTAATGGTGGAAGCAACTAGGCCTATAACTTAACATTCATCACCAGAATGTCCCCCAACTCTATCCACCATAATATTTACACTTCAACATCCAGTGAGTACTTGCTCATTAAAATAAATCTTGAAAACACCCAAAAATGGGCAAGGAATCTTGTATGAATGAGAAAATTTGTGGGTATCACTCAAACTGAGGACTGCATGGAATGTCCACTGGCTGACATTCGACCTAGAACAATCCAAATCCCTGTCCTAAAAATGTGTGAGGGTGTAGCCCCATCGCATGTACACTTGTTTATAATGTCACGATGTATTGCTATACTAATTTGACATATGCATCATAAAACATGCACAAACCAGCAAATAAAAGAGAATCATTTAGGGCTTCCCTGGTGGCGCAGTGGTTGAGAGTCCACCTGCCAATGCAGGGGACACGGGTTCATGCCCCAGTCCGCGAAGATCCCACATGCCGCGGAGCGGCTGGGCCCGTGAGCCATGGCTGCTGAGCCTGCGCGTCCAGAGCCTGTGCTCCACAACGGGAGAGGCCACAACAGTGAGAGGCCCGCGTACCGCAAAAAAAAAAAAGAATCATTTAAAATGGCACAAACATTATAAATGACTTTAAAATGTATATTATTGTGTTTATAACATATTCACTCTTACTAAAAACTCATCATTATTAGTCACACTTTAAATGAGAGCAATGTAATTGAATAGGCTTCATTTTTTTTTTTAATCTTAGTTCAATACAATGTGATGAAGCAGTACTAGGTTCAGTTTATTTTGAGATTTAATTTTAATGGCTGTCAGAGTAAAGAAAGATTAAAAAATAATACTTAGACCTAGATGGAAGAAATACTCTTGAAATCATGAAACTCATCTTTTTAATTTCATGCATAATTATGCTAATGTTTTGTTGCTGTTGAAATGGAGCTGTTAAACAGCCTGTTGATCTTGCAAACTAATTGAATGATACTGCATTTTATTTATTTACTTATTTATTTATTTTAATTGAGGAATAGTTCATTTACAATGTTGTGTTTGTTTCTGGTATACAGCAAAGTGATTCAGTTATATATATATGTTTTCAGATTTTTTTCCATTACTGGTTATTACAAGATACTGAACATAGGTCCCTGTGCCATAAAGTAGGACCTTGTTATTTATCTATTTTATTTAATGCAGTGTTTATCTGTTAATCCCAAGCTCCTAATTTATCCCTCACTACCCCACTTTGGTAACTGTAAATTTGTTTTCTATGTCTGTTGAATCTGTTTCTGTTTTGTAAATAAGTTCATTAGTATAATTTTTTTAGATTCCACATATAAGTGATATCGTATGAGAGTTGTCTTTCTCTGTCTGACTTACTTCACTTAGTATGGTAATCTTTAGGTCCATCCATGTTGCTACAAATGGCATTACTTCATTCATTTTTGCCTGAGTAATATTCCATTGTATGTATGTGTGTGTGTGTGTGTGTGTGTGTGTATATATATATACACACACCACATCTTATTTATCCATTCATCTGTCAATGGACATTTAGGTTGTTTCCATGTTTTGGCTATTGTGAATAGTTCTGCTATGAACATTGAAGTGCATGTATCTTTTCAAATCAGAGTTTTCTCCGAATATATGCCAGGGACTGGGATTGCAGGGTCTTATGGTAACTCTATGTTTAGTTTTTATTTTTTTAAGGAACCTCCATACTGTTCTCCATAGTGGCTGCACCAATTTACATTCCCACCAACAGTGTAGGGGTGTTCCTTTTTCTCCACACTCTCTCCAGCATTTGTTATTTGTAGACTTTTTGATGATGACCATTCTGACTGGTATGAGGTGATACCTCATTGTAGTTTTGGCTTCCATTTCTCTAATAATTAGTGATATTGAGCATCCTTTCATGTGCCTATTAGTCAACTGTATTTCTTCTTTGGAGAAATGTCTATTTATGTCTTCTGCCCATTTTTTGATTGGGTTTTTTTTTTTTTGATATTGAGCTGTACAAGCTATTTGTTTATTTTGGAAATTAAGCCCTTGTTGGCTGCATGTTTGCAAATACTTTCTCCTGGTCCACAGGTTGTCTTTTCATTTTGTTTGTTGTTTCCTTTTCTGTGCAAAAGCTTATAAGTTTGAGTAGGTCCCATTGATTTATTTTTGCTTTTATTTCTTTTGCCTTGGGAGACTGGCATAAGAAAACATTGGTACAATTTATGTCAGAGAATTTTTTGCCTATGTTCTCTTCTAGGAGTCTTATGGTGTCATGTCTTATATTTAAGTCTTTAAGCCATTTTGAGTTTATTTTTGTATATGTTATAAAGGAGTGTTCTGATTTCATTGATTTGCATGCAACTGTCCAGCTTTCCACCATTTGCTGAAGAGACTGTCTTTTCCCCATCATATATTCTTGCCTCATTTGTTGAAGATTAATTGACCACAGATGTGTGGGTTTATTTCTGGGCTCTCTATTCTGTTCCATTGATCCATATGTCTGTTTTTGTGCCGATACCATGCTGTTTTGATTACTGTAGCTTTGTAGTATTGTTTGAAGTCTGGGAGGGTTATGCCTCCAGCTTTGTTCTTTTTCCTCAAGATTTCTTGGCAATTCTGGGTCCTTTGTTGTTCTGTATACATTTGGGGATTATTTGTTCTAGTTCTGTGAAAAATGTCATGGGTAATTTGACAGGGCTCACATTCAATCTGTAGATTGCTTGGGGCAGTATGTCCATTTTTAACAATATTCATTCTTCCAGTCCAAGAGCATGGGATAGCTTTCCATTTCTTTGAATCGTCTTTAATTTCCTTTATCAATGCTTTATAGTTCTCAGCACATAAATCTTTCACCTCCTTGGTCAGGTTTTTTCCTAAGGTTTTTTTAATGCAATTTTAAAAGGGATTTTGTTGTTGTTGGTTTTTACTTTCTCTTTCTGATATTTCATTATTAGTGTAAAGAAATGCAACAGATTTCTGTATGTTAGACTCTGAAACTATAGTAGTGAACAAAACAGATGAGGTCTCAAGAGAATTTTGCAGCAGGTAATTTTTTTTTTTTTTTACAAACATAAGGCAAAATCATCTATGTGCCACAGAAGATGGGGAAACAAATTGGGAAAGAAGGTTTTATCTGTTCTTCAAGGCATTTGAGCCGGGCCTTGAAGAACAGATAAATTTTTAACAACTGAAAATGAGGAAAGGGTTGTTTGAAGTACAAATTGTATACTTCATAAATGCAGTTGAATTACTTTCTAGTAAACAATAGCAGCAAAAAATCTGTCTTTTTGCAATTCTTAGGAATAATCATTCATGATCATGTCCCCTTTTATTCTGATCCAAGTAGCTCCTTGTCCTCTTGATTTCTTTATATTCTACAAGAATTTTTTTTTTAATAGAAATTGTCAGGTAGAATACCCTGTTGGAAACTCTGGATTTAGAGCTAACTAACATAAGAGGCGGATTTGCAATTAGTAAGCTCTAGAAAACAATAAGAAAAAACATTCAAGTGTTTTTCTGACATTAAATTAAAAGTATGAAGTTATTCCACATTCTGGAAATGAAAATGGTGGTGGCATAAATGTGAGTGTTTTTCCTGTACTGAGAATTTCTCAAATGAGCTGGTATTTCAATAAAAGAGTTAGTTAACAGGGCTTCCCTGATGGCGCAGTGGTTTGAGAGTCCGCCTGCTGATGCAGGGGACACGGGTTCGTGCCCCGGTCCGGGAGGATCCCACATGCCACGGAGCAGCTGGGCCCGTGAGCCATGGCCGCTGAGCCTGCGCATCCGGAGCCTGTGCTCCGCAATGGGAGAGGTCACAACAGTGAGAGGCCCGCGTACCGCAAAAAAAAAAAAAAAAAGTTAGTTAACAGATGTTTTAAAGGTCTTTCCCCCCACCCTCCCTCTTAAAGACAGACTGTGTCCACCCACCCTTATACCAAAACTCCTTCAACAATAAATTCTTTGACCTTATTGCTTCCCTGAAAAACTCCTATTGCTGTCCTGAGCTACACTTTTTCTCTATTGGCTTATCAAAATAACTGGATACCGAATAACGCTTGACTTCATAAATGTTTGGAATGGGAATTATCTAAGAAAAAAAATCCAACAGAAACAAATTCAGGCTTATAGCCAGAGGGCAGGTAGGGAGTACAAGTAAATACTGAGGGCTTCAGAATTACATGCAGTTGTATATTAAGTGATTAGAACATAGTAAGCAGCTCAGCATTGGGTTTTAATTCTGCAGCCGTTTGCCTTTAGATAAAAATAGACGTGATGGTTGCCAATAACTTTCCCTGATTAATGTGAAACGATTCACATAGAAGGAGGAAATACCAAGCCATGTCAACACAATGTAGTTTCATTGTCTAAGACTGTTCAAACACAGTGTCTAGTATTTCAGAACTTGTTAATAACCAAACAACATTTAAAAATGAGAGCTCTTCACATTTTCATAGCACATAAGCAACTCTTGCCTCATCTGTCTTGAAAATCATTTGTGAAAGTGACAGACATTTGCGGTTGTCCTCATGACATCACTGAGACCAAACGTTCTCAGTCTAGGTCAGATCAGCCCATCAAGGAAGCGGCCGCCGTCAAGTCACTGAATGACAAAATGTTAGATGTAACAGGGCAGAACTGGAATGAGACCCAGGCCATCCAGATCTCAGTCCTGTGCTGTTTTGTGTTTTTTTTTTAACATCTTTATTGGAGTATAATTGCTTTACAATGGTGTGTTAGTTTCTGCTGTATAACAAAGTGAATCAGCTATACATAAACACCTGGGCTGTTTTTAAACACACTACCAGAATGTCTTTTAAAGAGATGGGGGGAAAGATCTTTAAAACATCTGTTAACTAACTTTTTGAGATACCAGATCATTTGGGAAATTCTAGATACAGAAAAGGTACTCACATTCATGCCACCACCATTTCCATTTCCAGAAAGTTAATAGTTTTTGTCTCCATTAAACTAATTTATCTTCCCCCTCTCCCCACAGCCATGCTCTTCTGTGACTAAATACCCTGTAAGCCCAGGAGAGCAGCTTTGAAACGTCAGACCCTTTTGCTAGCACTTCCTTTTGTAGGTACTCTGCTTTTTTCTCATGAGTCCACCTTGTTCTGCAGATTTTCTTCCTTGGTGGAAGTTTTCAGAAGGCCTTAATAAGCCATAAGAGCAGGGGGGCCCAGTGTTTGGATCACTTCCTGATTCTGAAGATTATAGGCCCCTCTATGTATGGTCACCATCGTATCTCACTGCCTGGCAGGTTTCCTGACCCATGACAGACATTCAGTAGTATTTGTGTTAAGTGAATAAACATATCAGATAAGTGTGTGTGTGTGTGTGTGTGTGTGTGTGTGTTTAATCTAGGCTGCTGAGGATGGCAGCCCTTACAATAGTCAAGGCTTTTGCCCCACATATTGTCCATTATATCCCATGAATGGAGGTAAAGATGTCAAGTCAAGTCTTTTACCTTTTTTGCAAAGACAAATCAGTAAAACAGTCACTATTGTTCCATTGCGCTATGTCTTATCATACCAGAGCAGCTCAGAGAACAAGAAATCCTTTCCCCGCAAGTCTCACTTATATTACAGACAGCATGGTTCTCTTCTTTTCACTAGGAAATATGTGTTTCCCAGGCAGTGAGAGGAAAGGACTGATTTTCTGTCTGTCCTGGAGTGGGCTTCTCTTATGGGTGGGTGAAAGAAGAAAAGCAGCTGATGCATTCCACCCTTACCTGTGTGGACACTGATATTCTGTGCTAGACCCTAGACCCTGCTCCCCACACCCATGGAGAATTGAGTGACAGTGTGTTAAAGCTGGCAGGGCACTGAGAGAAATTTGTGTCCAATTTGGTGGTTCTGCTGAGGATGAAACAAGAGTTCAGATAGGCAAGAAATTCCCCAGTTAGCCGTGGCAGCAGCAGGGGAGGAAACTGGTCTCTTGGACCTATACACATAGTGCAAGGCTCTCTCTTCCCATGACGTAGCATGGCCGTCCTCTGAGTTTTCTCCACTTTTTGTTCCAACTTAAGATTTCACTCATGGAAACAAAGTTCTAAACTTTCAGGTTCCTGGAGATAAGAGGTATTATTGTTTTTCTTTCTGGATTACAGAAAAGTTGAAAAGCTGAATGATTAGAGAGAAAATAACATAACTATGTATTTTCCGTCATGTCAAGATGTTAAGTTTAAAAAAAAAAGTTTCAGAAAAATGTACAGAGATCAAGCCCATTTTGTGTCTGTGCCATTTAAAAAAAGGTCTGAACTAAATTGTCAAAAAAGCTTACCCCTAGGGGCGTGAGGGGGATTAGATAGCAGGGTATGAGTGGGACTTTCATATTATTATGCTAAATATCATTCTATTGTATTATTTTTATAGTCAGAATGTAATCATGTATTCATGAGTCACATGTTAAAAGTTACATGAATTCAACAAAGAACTAGTATCTGGAATACATGAAGAACTCTCAAAACTCAACAGCACGAACAGCCAATCCATTTAGAAAGTGGGCAAAAGACCTGATAGACACTTCACTGGGGAGGATATCCAGATGGCAATAGCATATGAAAAGATATTCAATGTTATTAGACATAAGAAAAATAAAAAATTTATACCACAATTATGTGTCATTTCACACCTATCAGAAAGGCTAAAATAAAGGGTAGTGAAAACACCAAATTCTGACAAGGATGTGAAAAAACTGGACCCCATTGCTGGTAGGAATATAAAATGATACAGCCACACTGGAAATTTTCTTATAAAACTAAACCTTGTGATCCAGCAGTTGTACTGAGTGTTTATTCCAAAGAAATGAAAACTTCACACCGAAATGATTGTTCATAGCAGCTTTATTCATAATAGCTAAAAACTGGAAACAGCCCAGAGATCCTTCAATGGGTGAATAGCTTAATGAACTGTGGTGTGCATGCTTCATGCAATACCACTGATACACGCAATGACTTGGACGAATCTCCATGGAATTGGGCTGAGTAAGAAAAGTCAGTTCCAAAAGGTTACATTCTGTATGATTCCATTTATATAACCTTTCGTAATGACAAAGTTTTAGAAATGGAGGACAGATTAGTGGTTGTCAGGGGTTAGAGGAATGGGGAGGGGTGGAGGAGGTAGGTGTGGTTATAAAGGGGTGACAGGGGATCCTCGTGATGGAACTGTTTTGTGTCTTGACTGTGGTTGTGGATGCATGAATTTACATGGGTTAAAACCGTATGTCACTAAATTCACAGTACAAGTGAAACTGGGGAAATCTGAGTAAGACCAGCAGACTGACATGTCAGTGTCATGGCTGTGAAACTGAACTATAGTTTTGCAAGACGTTATTATGGAGGGAAGTGGGTAAAGGGTACGTGGAACTTGTATCATTTCTTACCATCGCATGTGAACCCACAGTTATCTCAAAAAATGTTCAATTAAAAAAAAAGAGAGTCCGCCTGCCGATGCAGGGGACATGAGTTCGTGCCCCGGTCCGGGAAGATCCCACATGCAAAAAAAAAAAAAAAAAAGAACATGTTGAAGCATTTGAATACATCTGTCAGCTCCTGCCTGTAGAACTGCAGGTTAAGGGCAGCTGCAGGCTTCCTTACTGCCTTCAGTTAGGGGATGAGCATCCTTTCTGTCCCCCTCCCAGCAGACACCATCCTCCCAAACATGTTTCCCTTGTTCTTTCCCCAAGTACAAAAGGGAGAACAGAGACTGATACTACCTCAGTGAATTAATTTCTATAACCATAAAATCTGATTGTCATCTAGGTCTAGGTCAGAGGCTCTCAGCCCTGGCCAAAGCTGAGACCTATCTGTGGTACCTTATTAGCCTACCAGTGGTGGCACCCCATCCCAGAATGATTAAGTCTGAGTCTCAGAAATGAAATCTAGGCATGGTGCTTTGGTTTGGTGTTTAAGCTCTCTGGGTGATTGTGATGTCCAGCCAGGATTGAGACTCACTGGTCAGAGCGGTGATCACAGTGGTGGCGTTTAAAGCACGAAGCCCGGGTCCCCCTTTCTCACTATCACAGCCTACACTTCTAGGATCAGAAGGGTGTATTTTCAGGGGCTCACTTCCCACCTGCAGTCAAAGCTGATGCCGGACATAACACCTCAAGAAGAGGGTATGCCCTGGAGCAGACCAGGTGGTGAGTTCTAGAATGCACACAGGCACGCTTAGCGTTCTCCAGCTTGTACACTTGGCAGAGTTTCTCCACACCTGGCTGAAGCTCTGCTGGCTGCTTCTGAGGTTGCTGAGAGGCTGAGCAAATTGTGGGTAGAACCTTTGAGGAATGGGAGGGTGGGGAAGACAAACGTCCTTGGGGTGACAGAGCCTTCTTGGACCAAGCTCAGCCTCCATCCGAGAGACCATGGTCATACCACTGAAGATTCTGGAATCTCTCTGAGGTTCTGGGCAGTATCCGGTGGTAAATGTGGCCTGGGGATTAATCTCTGCCTCCAGTGTAGAAAAGAGGTTGAGGATTTGCTGCCCTCCTGCAGCGACTGCTTGACAAGGTACTCGCACTCCCAAACACCCTCAGAGACAGTATGAAGGAAAACTCGTTTAACAACTCCTATCCAGCCATCATTAGCGTCTGGATGGCAGGCAGAGCTATGAAAAACTCTGCCTAATTATGTCATAAGTACCACAAGAATTTCTCAAATAACGCAAGCAAATTCCTCAGACTCTGCTAAAAGCCAAGCAGAGGAATAACAACTTTCTGGCCATTCATGCCTTCCCTCCACTGTTATTTATGAATTCCAGACATTTTCTCCATCTAAATCTAATCTCCTCATCTAGAGATTAGCAATGTTAGTTTCTCCCACAATCCAACTGTGTCCCTTTATCCACAGTTGTCACCATTCAGATTCTGTTCCTAGGCTGCTAAGGATCCATTAAACAGTTTCTCAAAAGCCACATGCTACTTGACCCGTATTCAGTGTGTTTTCGCATTCCCAAGTGCAGTTACGTAAACAGACACTGTTCATCTACATGCTGAGATTGTTTCATTTTGTCCTCTTGTATGTTTAACCTATGTGCCTCATTTGGAGAAGGGAAGAAAATAATTAAATTATTTTCTCTCGCCCATATTCTTTATTTTCAGTTGCAGTCACTCCACCCAAAAGATCTAAGAGGTCATTGTCAAGGGAAACAAAAGATTGAAAAGGCAAAGCAACTAGCACCCAGGTGCTTGCTACCGTCCAGGCTGAGTGTGTGCTGTGGGATTCCGAGGGTGCTGGTGCTGGCTTGGACCTTTCCTGACTCTATCTATTCTTTTTCTTTTTTTTTACCAGGGGAATATTAATTTTATTTTATTTTTTCTTAATTTTTATTGGAGTATAGTTGCTTTACAATGTTGTGTTAGTTTCTACTGTACAGCAAAATGAATCAGTCATTCGTATACATATATCCCCTCTTTTTTGGATTTCCTTCCCATTAGGTCACCACAGAGCACTGAGTAGAGTTCCCTGTGCTATACAGTGGGTCCTCATTAGTTATCTGTTTTATGCATAGTAGTGTCTAATGTCAATCCCAATCCCCCAGTTCGTCCCACTCCCCCTTCCCCCCTTGGTAACCATAAGTTTGTTCTCTACATCTGTCACTCTATTTCATTCTTAACTTCTTGATCTTACTTCTCTGGTTTTGACTAAAAGTGATGACACAGGTTGTTTTTCTCCTAAAGCAGCTTCAAAACTATGTGGAAAATCAGAGGCTGTGGCAGATTCCTGCTTTTCTTCCTCTTTAGGTCAAAGTTTCTCATGCTTTAAGATAAAACATAAAAGGTCAGCCACTTGGGCAGTTAACCATATTTATGTGACCACGTCCCAGTAAAAACTCTGGCCATCAAGGCTCTACCTTCATGGCAATGCTCTGTGTGTATGTCACACATGGTTTCCAGAACAAATTCACAGTACTCACAGCTTTGCTGGGAAAGGCAGCTGGAAGCTCCAGGTGTGGGACCCTTCTGGACGCCGCCCTAGTCACCTCTTCTTGTAGCTGATCCTAATCTGTCTCATTTCGTTGTGATAAACCATAAACCCCAGTGCACCAGCTTTCAGAAAATTCTCTGAGTCCTTCTGGGAAATTATGGAACCTGAGAGCCGTGTTCCAGATCCTTGAACTTGCAGCTGTTCTCAGAGGTGGTCTTGGGGACTTCCCTGACTTTGCAATTCTCATTATTAGCCCTGGAACAGTCAGATGACCTTTCTGGCCTTCAGTTAACTCATCTGAAAAGTGGGGACATGATCATATCTGAGCTGCTGACCCTCCTAGAATGAATAAACATATATACTGAAACAACATATTTGAACCATAAAACCATTGTGAACCATAAAACACTTTGTAAATATAAAGATTATTCATTGTGGCTTGCTTTCTGTTTCAAGGCATTCCAGGTGAGAGGGTTAAGTTTTAGATAACAGAGCTGTAGAGGTCAGTGGTCCAGGCTTTGGCGTCAGCCTTATCTGGCCTTGGTTTTTCCCATGTCTACCAATTATTGAGGCTACTTAATCTCTAAATTTCACTTTCCTCATTTAAAAAATAAAACTAATAATATTTAGTTCATACAGTTGTTGTAAGAATTAAATGACTCTTAAGTACCCAACACATGTAGTTATTATTGTTACTATTTTTTTTTTTTTTTTTTTCGGTACGCGGGCCTGTCACTGTTGTGGTCTCTCTCGTTGCGGAGCACAGGCTCCGGATGCGCAGGCTCTAGACGCGCAGGCTAAGCGGCTATGGCTCACGGGCCCAGCCGCTCCGCGGCATGTGGGATCTTCTCAGACTGGGGCACTAACCCGTGTCCCCTGCATCGGCAGGCGGACTCCCAACCACTGCGCCACAAGGGAAGCCCTATTGTTACTATTATTATTTTTGATGACCACCACTCCAGTGGCTAACCAGCTGTGGAGGCGGAGGCTGGAGATAATTTACCGTATTTTTATGTAAAACTCAGCATGTCATTGCTCTTTGCTTTACACTATTACCCTGATATTCGGTAGTAAGTTATTTTTTTAGAATATTAAGTCGCTGCCCATATTAACAGAGCTAATATAACTTCAAAACTCTAATTTACCACTAAAATATAGTCAAGGCTGCATTTTATATGTCTCTTTGGTTTTATTTAAGCACATATATTGGTTGGTTGTTGGTTGGTTGGTTAAGACGCCAGATTCCTCTTCATGCTGCTAATGATTGGAAGCGGATTCTAACAAGAACTCATAGAATCACATAATAGGAATAGACAGAGAAATTAGAACAGGGTTGGGGAAATAGTGTGAAGCCAATATGTTTAAGAATATCTTCAGTGGAAGCTAATACAACATTGTAAAGCAACCATACTCCAATAAAAATTAAAAAGAAAAAAGAATACCTTTAAATCTGTTAGAGGACTTGACCAATTTTTCCTCTCTTCTCTTGAAAACATGATTTCTTTCCCCTACCCCTGCCTTCTTCCAAAGAAAAAAAGTGTTTCCTTTTCCCTAGAATGATTTCTGCCAGCCCTTCCCTGCATTCTTCTGCTTCTTCCCAACCTTGACTCCTGGCTGAGAATTGAGCATTGTGTCATGCCAAGCAAGGTTCTCATCTTCCTCTGAAGGATACTCGAGCTACTCTTGAACCGCACATAGTCCACTGACAAAACAGTCCACTTCTGTTTTAATGAGTTGAAATTGGAATGGAGCGTGACATTTCGATATCACTGCCAGGACAGTCTTATCAAATGTGGGCCTAAAACAGACTTTCTATTTTGTTTTTTTTCTAATTACTGAGTAGTATATGAAACTGATCTCAGTGTGTGAAACAGGGTGTGAAGAGATCTGTTTCCACACATCTCTTCGCTACTTCTGGCCTACCTCTCAGCCTCTCTCTAGCCCTGAGCCTCAGCCCATCTCTGGGGCTCACCTCTTCATGGGTTGTACCCTATTCTTCCTCCCATCCCTGAGCTCCACCCTCTTTTCTGAGAGTCAACTACCGTTGACTCCCACTCCCATCTCTCAGCCTCCTTCTCTCTTACTTCCACCTTCCAACCATCAGGAGAGAAGGAGGGGGCAAGGCATGCCATGTCCCTTTAGAGACAACCACTGGAAAATGCACACACCTCTTTTCACATTCCACTGGTCACACTGTAGTTACATGACCACAGTTAGCGGCAAGGGTCTAAATTCTAATATCTGTGCACATTCTCTGCCACTACAAATTTATCTGGTTTACAGTGATTTTCAACACTATATTTTGTGTTGTCCCCTAGGATCTTACACCATTTTTTTCCTGCTCATCAAAGATACGTGGCCATTGCAGAAAATTGGGAAAGTACATAATGCTGCCAAGAGGCAGTAAAAACATGAACCACAATCCAGGCACCAAGGAGGGGCATTTATTCATATTTTGGCATGTTTCCTTCCAGGACTTTCTTTCTACATTCCTTTTCTTTACCTAGCTCAGGTTAAATTGTAAATGCAGTTTTGTGTTTCTCTTGTTTTTTCATTTATTAGTAATTGTAGCATCTAACTGGGTAGGGTTTTCACCTAAAAGAAGTGTCCCTAGTAACTGAGAGAGGGAGACAGTGACTCTGTCCTCAGAGTCCAGAGAAGGGAAATGGAGGTTAAAGAACTTTGGTCAGGAAGCCCAAGATGGCAGCCGCCTGTTCTCATTGCAATCCAGACAAGCTGGTAGGGGCTGTGCCCTGGGGAAGTGACTGGCCAGGCCCTTGGGAAGTGAACACCAGAGGACCTTGAGCCAAAAGCATGTAGGCTAAGATGGAAAGAATGATGGCCTATGAGTTCTGCACATGAACAGCATTCAGGGGACTTGTTCATGAGCCCCAGGTGTCTGTACGAGGAAGACTGAGCCTAAGAATGGACACGGACATCATCACATGGGCAGGTCACCAGGTATCAGTTCGCCCCCAGTTTCCTTTTCTGATGGGAACACGGCATTGGGGCAGTTAGAGGTCTCAGCCCTGGCAGCAGCAGGGCTGATGAGACCTCCCAGTTTCCTGATGATTCCAACAAGGGTAGATTATGGGCAGGCCATAGTAGGAGAAAGATATTCTCATATTCAAAAATGGAGGGAGCATTGCCATGCAGTAGATGTGGTTGTGATTCACATGTCCCTCCAGCAGCAGGTATCTGGGGGCTACCACAGAGAAGACCAATCACAAACAGGGCAGGGCTTTGATGGAAAGAATGCATCATACTGGGGCCTTCCATAATACCGGTGAGTACGACTTAATCCTCTTCCAGTACAAGTCTGTTCTGTTTTTGGTTTTTATTTATTTATTTTGGTTGTGCCGGGTCTTAGTTGTGGCAGGTGGGCTCCTTAGTTGTGGCTTGCAGGTTCCTTAGTTGTGGCATGCGAACACTTAGTTGCAGCATGTATATGAGATCTAGTTCCCCAACCAGGCATCGAACCTGCGTCCCCTGCACTGGAAGGCGGATTCTCAACCACTGCACCACCAGGGAAGTCCCCAGTACAAGTCTGTTTAAAGGATAGTGATAAAATACTTAGAAAGGCACAACTGAAAGTCTCTTGGATGGATATTCTCAATCTTTTTTGACCTCAATCAACCCTGTTCAGATAAAAGAGCCCATTGTCTACTTAGAACAATCTCCCCCTGGGAAAAGAATTTGGGGATTACAAAGAATTAGGAGAAGGCTGCAGATGTAAAGAATCGAAGGGTGGACACAGGGAGGGAAGGGGAGGTGGGAATTGGGAGATTAGAACTGATATATATACACTACCATGCATAAAATAGATAGCTAGTGGGAACTTGCTGTATAGCACAGGGAGCTCAGCTCAGTGCTCTGTGATGGCCTAGTTGGGTGGGATGGGGTCGGGGGAGGGAGGTCCGAGAGAGGGGATATATGTATACATATAGCTGATTCACTTCATTGTACAGCAGAAACTAACACAACATTGTACAGCAATTATACTCCAATAAAAGAAACAAGAGAGGGCCAAAATTATAATTTATATGGTCTTACTGCAGTAATTGGAGAAGAAAAATGAAATGATCAACAGAAATAAAACCTGTCAGTAATTCTACAAATATATTATTTTTTTAATTAATTAATTTTTGGGTTTTTTGGCTGCCTTGGGTCTTCGTTGCTGCACATGGGCTTTGTCTAGTTGCGGCGAGCGCGGGCTACTCTTCATTGCGGTGCACGGGCTTCTCATTGCTATGGCTTCTCTTGTTGCGGAGCACAGGCTATAGGCTCGCAGGCTTCAGTAGTTGTGACTCGCGGGCTCTAGAGCGCAGGCTCAGGAGTTATGGCACACGGGCTTAGTTGCTCCACAGCACGTGGGATCTGCCCGGACCAGGGCTCGAAACTGCGTCCCCTGCATTGGCAGGCAGATTCTTTTTGTTTTGTTTTGTTTTGTTTTGCGGTACGCAGGCCTCTTACTGTTGTGGCCTCTCCCGTTGCGGAGCACAGGCTCCGGACAAGCAGGCTCAGCGGCCATGGCGCACGGGCCCAGCCGCTCCGCGGCATGTGGGATCTTCCCAGACCGGGGCACGAACCCGTGTCCCCTGCATCGGCAGGCGGACTCTCAACCAGTGCGCCACCAGGGAAGCCCGGCAGGCAGCTTCTTAACCACTGTGCCACCAGGGAAGTCCCTACAAATGTATTATTAATATAAACCATACAAATCAATTGAAATCTTTGGCCCACGTACTGTTAAATGTGTCTCATGTAAAAGTTGTGGCAGTTCCAACTTTGTATGTGTGCAAATCTTTGCGGTTAAAAAAAAATCTGTTAAACATTCAGCTTTATGTTATATTACCAGATAATGTGGGCAATAGACACCCTCGTCCTACACTTCATTCCTCCTTCCACCCCTGACCCCCATCTGAGTCTCTGACTCTTGCCCACCTGTTTCTAGATTCCACTTCTATTCCTGAGCTGCAGCCTAGTCTTGAGCCCCAAGTTAATAACTTGATAACTTTTAAAACGTGAAAGTAGAGTCTTTCTGCATCGTGAACCAGGAATAAATGTAAAATATCACGCACTTGTGAAAACAGCTGCTTGCTAGCCCCAGTTCTGCATTACTTAATGTAAGATCAACAGTAAACTTTGGGCCAAATAATTCAGATATTGTGGTAATAGAGAACCCACATTAGAAGTTGAAAAGATTTACCCTGAAATATTAAACATGTGGCACTGGCAAGAGAGCTAAGGCAAAGGGGGAAACTGATAACTCAGCCACATGGTGTCAAGGGAATTAGGGTGCTTTTATGTGCCCTAGCCTGAACAGCTTGTAGCTTTGGGAATCTCTCATACATGGGCACTAATTCAGTATAGTGTGGTCTCAAATCAATAAATACTTTATGACTCAAAGCAAATACTTTACAGTACTTGATAATGTTTATTCTTGTACACCAATATGTCAGTTCAGATCCCCTGGGAAACAGATGCCAGATGGAATTAGAAATTCAAGAGACTCATTGAGGACAATGCCTGTGACGGATTAAAGGGAGAGGGCGTTGGAGTGTGCAGGGAGAGGCTTCCAACTGTGATGCTGGTCCAACACCTGTGAAAGGAGAGGGGGAAGGAAGATTGGGTGGGAGAGCCTCAGAAACTGCAGCACAGCTCTGAGAAAGTCAGTCAACCCTGGAGTAAAGGTTGCCCATAGGATGAGTCCTGCATCAGCCAGAAATGGACTGTGTCTAGGACCCTCACCATGCTCAGTCACTGGCTGGGTGCAGCCTGGGCAGAGGCTCCAGCATGGACAGTTAACTACACTCATTGCTGCAGGTTCTCTTGAAGGGAGATCTGAGCAGTGCATCCCCATGGCTTCCCCAAGCCACCCCTTGTGCTGCACAGATCCTTTGCTCCAAATATTTGAGGAACTGTGGGCCTCTCTGCCTGAGGGAAAGTCTTGATGACTTATCTGGTGTTGTGACCCAAATTCTCATTCCTGCAGGGACTGAGCCCTTGTACCCATTTCAGTCTGGGGTTGCTGCACATGTCTGTTCACTGTTTCAGCTGGGCAAGGGCTATCAAGAAGAATCTAGTTGGATTATCTGATTTGTACGTTACTCTGCGCTGCTCTCATGTGCAAACATAAGATGAGCAATCCTGTCTCATGGTCCTGCTGGTCAGGGTCAATTATCCCTGCCATGATGGTAACTCTTTTCACCTGCTGATGTATGGGTCCAAGGAATCCGAAGTGTCCTGGAAGGGACTGCCCTGGTGGCATAGTGACTAAGAATCTACCTGCCAATGCAGGAAACATGGGTTCGAGCCCTGGTCCGGGTAGACCCCACATCTTAGTTGCCGCGGAGCAACTAAGCCTATGCACCACAACTACTGAGCCTGCATGCTAGAGCCCGTGAGCCACAACTACTGAGTCTGCGAGGCACAACTACTGAAACCTGCGTGCTTAGAGGCCATGCTCCACAGCAAGAGAAGCCGCCGCAATGAGAAGCCCACATACTGCAACGAAGAGTAGCCCCTGCTCGCCATAACTAGAGAAAGACGGCATGCAGCAACAAAGACCCGATGCAGCCAAAAATAAATAAATAAATAAATTTACAAAGTGCCCTGGCAGTAGCCATAGCATGTATTACAGTTCAATAGGACCCTTGCTGTGTCCCCTGGCAAGAGTGTGCCCCTTTGGATACTGGGACTGCAACTGTGTGAGCCCAGATTTGCCCAGAAAGCACAAAGTCCCTCAGTGGGTCACTGGGTTTGATGGTTAAGTTGAGGCCCCTCCTGTTTCCACCCCTTAGGTCTCAGTTGCTTATGTTTCCTTTAACGGACATGTCACTGTATAAAATTCTCTGATTTAGTGTCTATACTGCATCGCAAAGGAAGGCACCCCATTTTTGCAGATTATTGTCTCCAAGATGGCACCTCAGTTGTACCTTCAGAAGGCTACCAATGGAAGGCCACTGCTTTTGTGTGGTGCTGTAAATGATATAATGAGTGGACCCCATGGTCATGGGGCCACCCCCATACCTCCTCTGTTGTGAAATGGATCCCCTGGTTGGATGCTGTGTTGTGTGGGATTTTATGCCTGTGAATCAGGCATTCTGTAAGTTCTTACACAGTGGTGTTGGCTGAGGCTATGTGGGCAAGAAAAACAAACCCATTCTCCAAATAGTTCTCTTTCCCTGTGAAGATGAACCACTGGCTCTTGCAGCATGGAAGGGGCCCAGCAAAGTTTACTTGCCATAAAATAATGGGTTGGTCTCCTCAAAGATTAAAGCCACTTGGGAAATTCAGGGTGGTCTCTGTTGCTGACAGGTTGGACCTTCCAAGGTGTCAATAGGCAAATCAGCCTTGGTGATGGGCATATATGCTGTTGAGTTCCTATGTAGCCTTTATCTTTACCATTTTGGCCACTCCACTCATGTGCATACTGTGATAAAGGCTAACTAATATCAACCGGCCAAGTCCTTGTGTCTAGTTGGTTGTTGAGTATTTCTTTCATGAGTGGTTTCTAATGGACATTAACATGTGATCCAAAAATCTTCACAATTCATGCCCACTCCATCAAATTGCTGTTATCCCAGACCTCCTTGCCTCTAGTACAGTTTTTTTATTTTCCTCCAGGCCGCTATTCAGTTGGCTGGGCCATTGGCATCTGCCAAGGAATCTATATATTTTCTCACCTTGGGCTACTTTTTCTTCCACACAAAATCAATGACCAGGTGCACTGCTCCCAGCTCTGCTTATTGGGAAGATTTTTATCTCCCCTGTCTTTCAAGGCCAACCCTGAATTTGGCTATAATGCAACTGCTGTCCACTTTCAGCTTGCATTCACGTATCAAGCCAACTCACCCCCAAACTTGGCTTTTCTTCCTTCTTCATCTGGTTGTATGAGATTCCTGCATAGGTGGCCATATGAGTGGGCTGAAGGAGGGGCGCTGGTGTCAAGACGGTGGGCACATGGTGTCTGGGTTACCTGCCCATGCTGTTTGCTCATGCCTTCTAGTCCTACTTGGCCTCAATCCCAGACATTCCATTTCCATTTTACTGTGGACTGCTGCTGGACCTGTTCCACTCTATGACTTGGTGAGTCTAGCAAAACCCACCCCATAATGGGCAATTCTGAATGAACAGTCACTTGGTGCCCTGTGGTCAAGTATTTCGGCTCTAACAGGGCCCAGTAACATGCTAGGAGCTATTTCTCAAAAGGCATATAATTCTCCACTGCAAGTGGCATGGCCTTTCTCCAGAATCCCAAGGACTTGCGTTGTGATTCTCTTACCAGGGCTTGCCACACTGCAACATTTTCCATCCCTGACATCATCAACACCATAGGGTCTCCTGAATCACATGGCCCAAGCAGCAGATCTGTTTGCACTGCAGCCTAGATTCGCTGCAGAGCTCATTCCTACTCAGGGCACCACTCAGAGTTGGCAGCCTTCCATATCACTCTGTAATATGGGCTAGAGAAGTATTTCTAGATGGGTAATGTGTTGCCTTCAGAATCCAAAATGGCTCACCAAGCACTTTGCTTCCATCTTTGAAGTAGGAAATGCAAGATTCAGAAATTTGTCTTTTACTTCTGAGAGGATGTCTTGGCAAACCCCTGACTACTGGACTTCTGAAAACTTTACTCAGGTAGTAGGCTTCTGTGTCTCCTAAAGCTTATCTTCCACCCTGTGGAGCACAGCTGTCTTACTAAGGCCTCTAGCATATTCGTCACCCCTTCTTGCTCAACCTGTTCATTCAGCATGATGTCATTGATGTAATGGATCAGTGTAATGTTCTGTGAGATGGCTAGAAAGCCCAGATCACTTTAGACAGTGTTATGACTGAAGGCAGAGGAGTTTTAACAGAGCCGTGGGGCAAAACTGTAAAGGAATACTCTTGTCAGCTGGCGAGTCTTATGTCAGGCAGAAATGGCCCGCTTCTAGTACCTCCACCTCCCCTGCTCAGCTCAGCCATTGGCTGAGAGGGTGCTGGGGGCGTGGCCTCGGGTGGATGAGGCTGAGTACCCTGAAGGTGCGGCCACTGGAGGCTGTCCTCTCACTCCACTCCTTGCACCGTCAGAAAGGCACCACTCCATGGTTGCCATAGTATGTTTACAAAGGGTGATGTTTACTCTTTTCCAGTGTTTTCCTGCATTTTCTAAATTTCCTAAAGTGGACATGTATGAACTCTAAAATCAGAAGAAAGACAAAACAAAACATATGCACAACCATATGTCTGGTTTTTCAGAGCCATACTGTTTCACAGTAAGATGTCTATTATAACATAGTTTTGAACAAGCCTCTGGCCAGTAAATCATAAAATGATTTAATACCATTTTAATCTTGTTTACTGTTTTTAATGCTGTGACTTTGGAGAGGTTTTTAGTGTTTTGCCTTCTTTTTTTTCCTGACTGTTGAAATATATAAATTTTAGAAAATGTGGAAAATTACATAACTTAGTAAAGAAATGATTAGAAATAATATCCCAAATCTTAACATCCTTGGACAAATTGTGCTAGTGTTCTAGCATATTTTTTTTTAGGCTTTTCTCTTATTTTTTCCCCCCCTTTAAAAAGCTGTCATCAAAATATGCCATTTTTTGGGCTTCCCTGGTGGCCCAGTGGTTGGGAGTCCACCTGCCGATGCAGGGGACACGGGTTCGTGCCCTGGTCCGGGAGGATTACTCACGTACCGAAAAGAAAATGGATGTAAGCCTGGGTGTTATAGGGACGGGATTACCTCCACTTCAGAGGTGCAGAAGGACATGGTGGTGGAAGGGTGGCTGTCCTGCATGAAGCAGGACATGTCAGGACCTACAGCAGTGCAGCCACTGAGATGACAGGCTTCTGTTCAGGGCAGTGACTGGCAGTGAGTGAAATGGTAAAATGCTGAATTCCTAATGAAGAAAGCAAAATCAGGGCCCATAGGGAGTAAAACCCTTCACATTTGTACCATGGTCATACTCACTGTGGTGGGTGGAGTGCATATATATACACACACACATATACATATATACAATATATAAATAAATTATATATTATATATGTAAATTATATATATATATATATATATACACACACACATCTAGATAAAATTTATGATGGGTGTTTTAAAACTAGTTCTGTGTCCAGAGTGAACTGCATGGAGACAGTCATGCCCTAGGGCCAGGATCATACCAAGTTGTTGGATTACTAAACTTAATTTCATTCCCCAGATTCATCATGTGGTAAGGGGCAAGGCAGCAGAAAGGGAGGCCAATCCAATCTTCTAGCGGCTCTCAGTGCAGGATTGGATACTCCTGGGCCTCTCATGAGAGGTTGGCCTACCGAGAAGAATGAAAAGCTTTTCTCATGATGCTAAGGTTGGAAGAATTAAGAGCTGTGTCCTTATTTTTTAAATCCCAAAGCAGAGAAGGTGGTCATATAAGCTAAAATCAAAGCGTCTTTACTGTGCCTTTCAAAAAGTCTTCAAGTATGGGAGTTACACATTAAACAAGTTTGGCCATGTGTTAATAATTGGTGAACCAAATGATAGGAGCATTGCAGTTTCTCCCTGCTTTTGTATGTTTGACAATTTCCATAATAATAAAAATTTTCAAAACAAAAAAACCTCTTTGTAACAACTTTAATGATTTTATAACATTAACTCATAGAAGCATCATGAAATCTTTGCCCATCTTGTTCACCAATTTATCTCCATTGCCTACAACAGTCATGCCACATTAAGGTCTCATTTAATTAATGAATTAATTGGTATATATTAATTTGCTTAAATATAGAAAGTCTTTTAAATAAATTACAACTTCTCAGTGTATGGCTAAACTTCAGGATTGAGCCATATTCTTAACTTAATTGAGAGTGGAAAGTAAAATATTTCTACTGCATTTATAATTACTTCTTCTCTATAGGAAATCCTAGTGTAGCAGTGCCAGAATGACAAAACAGTAAGAAAAGGGAGGACTGAGGTGGAGAGGTTGGGGACAAAATAACAGAGAATAATATGTACACAAGAAATAAACTTCAGAAGCACTGGGCTCTTGTCTTTTATCATATTCATCTTCTGCCTTCATTTTATACAGAGAATATCACCAGAATATTTTGTGCACATATACTACCTTTAATTTCCCACAATATCTCATGTCTTCCAAAAGGATGCTGCTCCCCAGCCATAATTCCCTGGAACGTTTGTGGTTCCCATGGATTAAGGCTCAAAGGTAATATTAGATTACTCTGGAATTCTTAATTATTATAGTTTCTAGGGGAAGGAAACATTTAAACATCCTTTGTGATGTTCCTTTGCTAAAGGACCATTCTCCTAGTATAAATAATAGTGATAGTTTTTATTTGCTAAGTATTTACTAATGTGAAAAGCCCTTCACAAAAGGCACCTTATTTAACCCTCACAGCAACCCCATAAAAAAAATACTGACCCATTTAAAGATGAGGAAACTGAGATTCAAAAAAGTTAATCAACTTGCCTAAGACCACACAACTGGAAAATGGTATAATCAAGTTTGACTCTAAAACATACACTCTTAACTACATATGAAGGGATATCCCCATTAGGAACCCAATTAATACAAAAACAACTTTTCCTTAAATTATTTGTAAAGTCAAATAGAAACTATGGCATTTCTGAGTATACTATCAGAATTAATTAACTTTATGTTTTATATCTTACTCTGGGGATATTAATAAAATGGAACAATAATAGTATTTTCAGCAAATTGTCCTGGAACAACTGGACATCCATATGCAAAAAAAAAAAAAAAAGCTAGACACAGAACTCATACCCTTCACAAAAATTAACTCAAAATGGGTCATAGACCTAAATGTTAAAATGCAAAACTTTAAAACTCCTAGAAGAAAATATAGGAGAAAACTCAGATGACTTTGGGTATGGTAATGACTTTTTAGATACAACACGAAAAGCATGATTCTTGAAAGAAATAATAAGTTGAATTTCATTAAAATTAAAAACTTATGCTCTGTGAAAGATAATGTCAAGAGAATGAGAAGACAAGCCATGGATTGGGAGAAAATATTTGCAAAAGACACACGTGATAAAGGACTATCATCCAAAATATACAAAGAATTCTTAAAACTCAATAATAAGAAAACAAACAACTTGATTTAAAAAGGGACCTAAGTCCTCAAAAGACACCTCAACAGAAAAGATACACAGATGGCAAATAAACATATGAAAATATACTCCACATCATAGATCATCAGGGAAATACAACTTAAAACAGTGAATTGTTTTAATACTGCACACCTATTAGAATGGCCCAAATCCAAAACACTGACAAGATTAAATGCTGGCAAGGATGTGGAATGACAGGAATTCTCGTCCATTGCTGAGGGGAATGAAAATGGTACAGCTACTTCAGGAAACAGTTTGGCAATTTCTTACAAAACTAAATATACTGTTACCATATTATCCTGAAATCATGCTCCTTGGTGTTTACCCAAAGGAGCTGAAATATTATGTCCACACAGAAGCCTGAACATGGATGTTTATAGCAGCTTTATTCACAATTGCCAAAACTTGGAAGGAACCAAGTTGTCCTTCAGTAGATGAATGGACAAATAAACTTGGTACATCCAGACAATGGAATATTATGCAGCATTAAAAAGAAATGAGCTTGGGACTTCCCTGGTGGTGCAGTGGTTAAGAATCCGCCTGTCAATGCAGGTGACACGGGTTCGAGCCCTGGTCTGGGAAGATCCCACATGTCACAGAGCAACTAAGCCCGTGTGCCACAACTACTGAGCCCACATGCTGCAACTACCGAAGCCCATGTGCCTAGAGCCCCTGCTCTGCAACAAGAGAAGCCACTACAATGAGAAGCCCGTACACCACAACGAAGAGTAGCCCCCACTCGCCTCAACTAGAGAAATGCTGTGTGCAGCAATGAAGACCCAACCCAGCCAAAAATAAATTAAAAAAAGGAAAGAAAAAAATGAGCTTGGGCGAACCTCGCTGTCTGGAGGACATCACCACTTCCCGCTTACCCACAGTAAAAGTAACACTAAAGCAGTTCATGAGAAAGCAACAAGTTCTCCTCCTCCACAGAAGGATTTTGCAGGCAATTTGGCAAGTTCCAAATGATTGTGATCATAAATACCTGAAGGACTGGGCAAGGGAAGAATTCAAAAGAAACTAAGGTGCCACTGAAGAGGATACAATCCAGATGATGATTCCTCAAGGCAATACGCAGCTCAAGGAGTTAGAAGAAATACTTGCTTTAGCCAGATCTTAACTACAGCATTACTCTGAAAGGTTTTCAAAGTCTCCATGTGTTTAGTTGAGCTTAGGCTCAACGATGGGCAGGCCAAAGCCAAGTGAAACTGTTTGTATGTAGAGCCCTTGAGCAAAGCAGCAGAACATGGAGCGTGACATATGAGAATGAGCCAAGAAAAGTGCATCAGAGCAATTGCCTTAGCACTGAAAAACATGCCTTGCATTTTGAAAATATTTCTAGATGTGTCAGCAGTTTTTGTAAGAAACAAAAATTACTACAACAGATTACTACAACAGATTGTCAGCATATAAAAAGATTAATCAATCATCAGGGAAATGCAAATCAAAACCAGCAAGAGATACTATTCACACCCACTAGAATGGCTATAATTAAAAAGGGAGAGAATTGCAAATGGTGGTGAAGATGTGGAGAGGTTGGAACTCTGATACATTGGTGGTGAGACTATAGAGTTGTGCAGCCATTTTGGAAAACAGACTGTCAGTTGCCCAACAGGTTAAACAGCATTGTTCATAGTAGCCAAAGAGTGGACAATTCAAATGCCCATCAACTGATTAATGGATAAGTAAAACATGGTATACCCATATAATAAAATATTATTTAGCAAACAAAAAGGAACGAAGCACTGATACATGCTACACCTGGATGAACCATGGAAACATTATTAAGAGGCCAGTCACAAAAGATTACTTATTGTATGATTCCATTTATATGAATGCACAACTCTGAATATATTAAAATCTATTGAATTATACATCTTACATGTATGGTATGTGCATTCCCTCCTCCCTTTTTTTGAGATATATTTGACATATAACATTGTATAAGTCAATAAAGCTGTTTTAAAAAACAATGTGAGAGGTAGGGCTGGAGGTGTACTGACCTCAGGAGACACCCTGGATAAAACATGAAAAATCGAATTTTCATCTTCCAGAGGCTAATTTTATTCTCATGGACAAGCTTTTACCTTCATCTCTATAAAACAGTTTAATTTTATTCACACATATCTCTGATTATCTCCTCTGAATTATAGGTTAAGTCTGTTGTTTATTTAGCCCAAGAGATTTATTTAGCAATCTCTTCTCACGTATGGAGCCATGGTCATTAACTAAGATGTTGGCCAGAACAGAAATGCTGCTGAGACACATTATATTCTTCATCTTTATCAGTATTTTGGATAAGGCAAATTAACTTTCTGGGTGTTCCCTGTAAGCTATACTATTGCTTGAATGTTAAAGTTTTGCTCCTAAAATTTAATTTTAAGATGTTTGAGGGCTTCCCTGGTGGCGCAGTGGTTGAGAGTCCGCCTGCCGATGCAGGGGACACGGGTTCGTGCCCCGGTCCGGGAAGATCCCACATGCCGCGGAGCGGCTGGGCCCGTGAGCCATGGCCACTGAGCCTGCGCGTCCAGAGCCTGTGCTCCGCAACGGCAGAGGCCACAACAGTGAGAGGCCCGCGTACCACACACACACACAAAAAAGTTGTTTGAATGTTCGATTTATGTATATGAACTACATAAGTCAATCTTTTTTATATTAGAATTTTTTTAAATACAGAGACTTTCTATCATATGAGAAGTGGCTAGGGCTATTTATTATTTAACATATTGACTGCCCCAGTGTCATTTCTCCCCTTTAAAGTGTGCCATCAAAATTTTAAATTCATGGCACAGGCATTGCTGCAGTTGTGTCTGCAGAGACAGATGACTTTCTAATGTTTGAGGAAGGCAAAACATATTTCCTGGTATGTGTATTACTGTAGTCACGCCTCTCCTCTCAGGAGAAGCTGAGTGGCAGAGACCCATACTTACATAACTAAATTATCTGTCTTTTATGGAATAAGTAAGGAAAATTCGAGTAAAAAAAAAAACAAAGGAAGCAGCTTACATGTGCCTTGAAAAAAAGTTGGATTATGTAGAATAAGGATCAAAAGCAAACTGTCATTCTGTGCCAGGCTAGAAATCGTTACAGGCTATTTCCTTCCTTGAGTCAGACATATGAGAAATACTTTTAGAATTAAATGAAATTTACTACTTTTATTTGCTGAGAAGAGTAAATCACTTTTTTTTTTTTTTTTAATTTAAAAAACTTTTTGGCTGTGTTGGGTCTTCGCTGTGCGCGCGGGCTTTCTCTAGTTGTAACGAGCGGGGGCTACCGTTTGTTGCAGTGTGCAGGCTTCTCATTGCGCTGGCTTCCCTTGTTACAGAGCACAGGCTATAGGTGCACGAGCTTCAGTAATTGTGGCATGTGGGCTCAGTAGTTGTGGCTCGCGGGCTCTGGAGTGCAGCCTCAGTAGTTGTGGCGCATGGGCTTAGTTGCTCCGCGGCACGTGGGATCTTCCTGGACTGGGAATCCAACGATGACCCCTACATTGGCAGGCAGATTCTTAACCACTGCACTACCTGGGAAGTCCCAGTAAATCACTTTTATTCAGCCTATTTTGTATTTTTTTAAAAAGTGCTTTGCTGTAAAAGAAAGAAAGAAAGAGAGAGAGAGAAAGAAGAAAGGAAGGAAAGAAGGGAGGAAGAAAGGAAGGAGGAAGAGAGAAAGAAAGAAAAAGATATGAGCTTGAAAAGCTCATGCCATGAAAAGGCATGGAAGAACTTTAAGTTCATAATACTGAGTGAAAGAACGTAATCTGAAGAGTCTATATACTGATTCCAACTATATGACATTTTGAAAAAGGCAAAACTATGGAGACAGTAAAAAGATCAATCATTGAGGGGGGCAGGAAAGAATTATTAAGTGAAGCACAGAGAATTTTTAGGGCAGTGAAAACACTGTATGATACCATAACGTTGCATACATGTCATTACATATTTGTCCAAATCCATAGAATGTACACCACCAAGAATAAACTCTAATGTAAACTACGCACTTTGGGTGATAATGATGTGTCAATGTAGGTTCATCAATTGTAACAAATGTACCACTTGGGGCAGAGGATGGGAGGATGTTGATAATGGGGGAGGCTATGCACGTGTGAGGGTAGGGGGTATACGGGAAATCTCTTACCTTCCTCTTAATTTTGCTGTGAACCTACAACTTCTCTAAAAGAAAAGTCTTTTTAAAAAGCTCTTGTGGGGCTTCCCTGGTGGCGCGGTGATTGAGAGTCCACCTGCCAATGCAGGGGACACGGGTTCGTGCCCCAGTCCGGGAAGATCCCACATGCCACGGAGCGGCTAGGCCCGTGAGCCATGACCACTGAGCCTGCGCGTCTGGAGCCTGTGCTCCGCAACGGGAGAGGCCATAACAGTGAGAGGCCCACGTACAGCAAAAAATAAATAAATAAATAAAAAGCTCTGTGTAAAACAACATGCATATAGTTGTATTTTGGAGAGTATAACTTATGGAAATGCAATATATTTGACAATAACTGCACAAAGAACATAGGTGGGAGTAAAGCCATATTGGAGTAAGAAAATAACACCAGATGGTAACTCACAGGAATTATTCCCACAGGAATAAATGAAGAGAACTACATATGGTGGATAAGAAAGTTAATATAACAAACTCTATAAATACATACTTTCTCTCCTGTCTTCTCTCAACTTCTTTAAAATGTATAAAAGTATATAAAGTAATAATTACAACAATGTATTTTGGAGTTTATAACATATATATGTAATATATATATATAACAATAATAGCACAAAAAGGTGGAAGAAGAATAGAACTATATAGTGTGACATTTATATATCTTAGTGAAATTAAGTTAGTATAAATCTGAAGTAGATGCTGATAAGTTAAAATGCATATGGTAAGTCTGCCATTATGAAAATAAATCCAAAAAATATTTTTTTAAATCATTAAAGGAATTAAAATTTATGCTAGGCACTTCCCTGGTGGTCCAGTGATAAAGAATCCGCCTTACAATGCAGGGGATGTGGGTTTGATCCCTGGTCAGGGAACTAAGATCCCACATGCCACGGGGCAACTAAGCCCACGCACCACAACTACTGAGCTCATGTGCCTCGACAAGAAAGCCCGTGTGCTGCAAACTACAGAGCCCACGTGCCCTGGGGCCCACGTGCCACAACTACAGAGCCCATGCACGCTGGAGCTTGTGCACCACAACTAGAGAAGAGAAAACCCACACGCCATGACTAGAGAGAAGCAGGCACACCACAACAAAGAGCCCACGTGCCGCAATGAAAGATCCCACATGCCTCAGCGAAGATCCCATGTGCCACAACTAAGACCCGACACAGCCAAAAAAAAGCTAAAAATATTTACTTAATGCAAAAGAAAGTAATAAGAAGGAACAGTGGAACAAAGAAGACATGATGCATGTAGGGAAAAAAAAGAATATCAGATGGCAGAGATTGTCAAACTGGATTAAGAAAAAAGCAAGATCCAACTATGTGCTGTCTGCAGTAAACATACTTTAGATTCAAAATACAAATAGGTTGAGAGTAAAAGGGTAAAAAATATATTTATACCATGCAAGTAGCAATTAAAGAAACCTGCAGTGGCTATAATAATATCAGACAAAATAGACAGTGAAACAAAAAATGTTACCAAAAATAAAGACAGACATTTTATAATAATAAACAGGTCAATCCATCAGGAAGATATAATAAATATATGCACCTAATAACAAGAACCAAAATACATGGAGCAAACACTGACTATTCAACGATAGTAGATAGCGATTTCAATATTCTGTTTTCAATAATGGGTATAACCCAAGAGAATTGAAATATATGCTCACATAAAAATTTGTACACAAATGTTTATAGCAGCATTATTCATAATGACCAAAAGATGGAAACATCCGAAGTATCCATCAACTTATGAATGGATAACAAAATGTGATGTATCTATATAATGCAATATTATTCAGCCATAACAAAAGAATATCAGTACATGCTATAAGATGAATGAACTTTGAAAGCACCTTGCTAAGTGAAAGAAACCAGTCACAAAAGACCATATCTACATATTGCATGATTCCATTTATATGAAATGTTCAGAATAGGCAAATCTATAGAGACAGGATGCAGATTAATGGTTTCCAGGAATAGGGGAAGAAGGGAATTGAGACTGACTGCTAATAGGTAGGGGGGTTCTTTTGTGGATGAGGAAAATGTTCTGGAATTAGATAGTGGTGATAATTGCACGATATAGTGAGTATACTAAAAACCACTGAATTGTACACTTTGGTGAATTTTTTGATATGTAAATTTATATCTCAATAAAAGGAAGAGAGGAGAGTAACGAGAAGGAAGAAGAAGAAAGGTGCAGCAAGGGGAAGAAAGAGTCACAAGGGGAAGAAAGAGTCTCAAAGAGAGTGTTGTTATAAGTGTGAAAGTTTCTGAAAGTACAAGTTAGATCAGAATGGCAAAGTGTCTTGTATTCAAGAGTGGAAGTGAAATTCAAAATGCAATGACTTGAGAAGTGACTGGGTGATGACAAAATGGAAACACTCTGAGATATTTTGTTGTGGACGAAACAATAATGATCGGTAGTAATTGGAGGGGAAAGGGAGCCAGGGAGTGTTTTTTAGTGATGAGAAAGACTTAGGTAAGTGTTGAGAAACAATTCTTCACGGGCCTCACATTTCTACATGTCTTGCAGAGGTACTAACTGCCTTTTTATCTCTTCAAGGATGTTTGGAATAGTCTTGGAAGATAGAAATAATGTTTTCCTTGGAGCAAAAGGTAGATTTATTTACTCTCCAGTAAACAAGATAATGTCTCTCTCAGGAGCAAAGATCAGACAGACTTACTGCCCATCATAAAAGGCTCAGGTACCTTAATTTGGGGATTTCCGCCCCATTATGTACCCTATTACTTCTGCAGGTATCACCTGACACCCTTCACAGTGTCCTTTGGGAACTGGGGCTCCGGGAACTATAGATCCCTGATGCGTATGCTGCTTGCTATGCTGTGAATAATAGTCACTTGTCTCTGAAAAAATAAATAATGCATAGAACAACTCAGCAGAGGATAAGCAGAAAATAAAAGACTTGAGCAATGCTAAAAACCAACTACACCTAATAGATATCTATTGACTACTCCACTCAACAGTATCAGAATATATATTCTTAACAAGAGCTCAAGGAACATTCTTTAGTATAAACTATATGCTAGGCCATAAAAGAAGCTTCAATAAATTTAAAAGTATTGAAATGACAAAGTAGGTTCTCTAATCACAGTGGAATGAAATTAGAAACCAATAACAGAAAAAATTTGGGAAATTCTCAAATATATGGAAATTAAACAACATAGTCCTAAATAGTCAATGAGTCAAAGAAGTCACAAGAGAAACTTAAAAATCTTTTGAGATGAGTGAAAATGAAGACACGACGTACTAAAACTTATGGGATGCTGCTGAAGTAGTACTTAGAAATTTATAGGTGTAAATGTTTGTATTAAAAAAATAAGATCTCACATGATGTATATGTCAAATCATTTTTCTCTACACCTTAAACTTATCCAGTGCTGTATATCAATTATATCTCAATAAAACTAGAAGGAAAAAAACAATTTTTTTTTTAAACATCTTTATTGGGGTATAATTGCTTTACAATGGTGTGTTAGTTTCTGCTTTATAACAAAGTGAATCAGCTATACATATACATATGTTCCCATGTGTCTTCCCTCTTGCGTCTCCCTCCCTCCCACTCTCCCCCTCCCACCCCTCCAGGCTGTCCCAAAGCCTCGAGCTAATATCCCTGTGCCTTGCGGCTGCTTCCCCCTAGCTATCTACCTTACTACGTTTGTTAGTGTGTATATGTCCATGACTCTCTCTCGCCCTGTCAAAACTCACCCTTCCCCCTCCCCATATCCTCAAGTCCGTTCTCCAGTAGGTCTGCATCTTTATTCCTGTCTTACCCCTAGGTTCTTCATGACATTTTTTTTCCTTAAATTCCATATATATGTGTTAGCATACGGTATTTGTCTTTTTCTTTCTGACTTACTTCACTCTGTATGACAGACTCTAGGTCTATCCATCTCATTACAAATAACTCAATTTCATTTCTTTTTAAGGCTGAGTAATATTCCATTAAAAAACAATTTTTAATTAAAAAAAATTAGTGAGATCTCACATCAATAGCCTAACCTCCTACTTTAATACGCTTAAGAACAAAGTAATCCTAAAGCAGGGAAAAAGGAAGAAAATAATAAAGATTAGAATGGAAATTAATCAGGTAGAGAATAGAAACAAAGTAGAGAAAAATCAACAAAACCAAAAGTTGGTTCTTTGAAAACTTTAATAAAAATTGGTAAATCTTTAGCTAGACTGACCAAGAAAAAATTAGAGGGCTTCCCTGGTGGCACAGTGGTTAAGAATCCACCTGCCAATGCAGGGGACACGGGTTCAAGCCCTGGTCCGGGAAGATCCCACATGCCACGGAGCAGCTAAGCCCATGTGCTACAACTATTGAGCCTCTGCTCTAGAGCCCCTGAGCCACAACTGCTGAGCCTGTGTGCCACAACTAATGAAGCCCACGTGCCTAGAGCCCAAGCTCAGCAACAAGAGAAGCCACCGCAATGAGAAGCCACGCACTGCAACGAAGAGTTGCCCCGGCTCGCCACAACTAGAGAAAGCCTGCTAGAAGCAAAGAAGACCCAATGCAGCCAAAAATAAAATAAAATTTATTTAAAAATTTAGAGAAGACTCAAGTTAATAAAATTAGGAATTAAAGAGGAGACATCAGGGCTTCCCTGGTGGCGCAATGGTTGAGAGTCCGCCTGCCGATGCAGGGGACATGGGTTCGTGCCCCGGTCCGGGAAGATCCCACATGCCGCGGAGCGGCTGGGCCCGTGAGCCATGGCCGCTGAGCCTGCGCGTCCGGAGCCTGTGCTCCACAACGGGAGAGGCCACAACAGTGAGAGGCCCGCGTACCGCAAAAAAAAAAAAAAAAGAGGAGACATCACTACTGACCCTAGAGACACACAAATAAATGGATGCATCAAAATGAGGCTGCCAACCTTTCCAAAGTGAAAGTGAGCACAACTTTCCCATCCTCTAGCATCCATCTCTTTGAAGCACAGAATGAAAAGTTGCTTACAAAGGCATTACTGAAAGATTAGTGGTTTTAAAATTGCTTGGAAATCTGCCAACATAGGACAAAAGGCATTGCAGCCTACCTACCCAAGCTGTAACCACCTCCTGCTGGAACAAAGAACTTGGTGATAACAAAGACTTAAAATAATGATGGTAACATTGCTGCAATTACACAAAAAATTACCATTACATAAAAACAAAATGATCCACAAAAGTAAAAATCATTAATTTATATTCATTATTTCAGGAACAGCAGCAATAAAAACCGTGACCCACTCCTGTCAGCATTGTTGATGGAGATAATATGGTTCAGTCTGTGAATTATGGAAATTCTGTTCTTTTTGTGCATCAGGTACAAAGGGAATATTATGACACAGTGATAGCCGGGTGTCTTGTATTAGTCTCCACTAAACTCTGCTAACCAGTTGATTTTAGTATTCACTTAGTAAAATAAGTCTATATAATTGTGCACTAGTCACTCATAATAAAAAAAAGAATAGGACTTGCACAAAGAGGAATCCCAAATCCCATTAGTGTTTGGCAAATCTTATTTTGAGAATCATTGCTTTGCTTTGCAACTGCACACGGATTGCCATTTATCTACTTGGAAATAAAACATATAACCCAGTGTCAGCAGGGCCTTCCCCATGACCTTTCAGAAAAAATGGTAAAGTTGACTTGAACCCCAATCACATGGAAGTCCGAGCTCTTCTCATGGTTTCTATGTTTCACGGGTGGGATGCAAGTGGACACATTTCACAATCTCATGATCACTTTCTTTTGATTCTCTCTTCCATGTGAGAGGCCTCTGTGCTGCCTAGCAGCAATGCAGATGAGAAATTCAATACCTCTTTAAATCCCACCATCAACAACAAAATCCCCTCAGAAAGATGTTTTGGGAAGATGTGTAGGAAGATGGAGGGAGAGTGAGACGACAGCCACACAAACACTTGCAAATAAAGGATTAGGTTTCTCATTCTTAAAATGTTCTTCACCTACCACTTTCTCCACTCCCTTCCTTCCCCTTCTGCCTGCCCCTCTCCCTCCCCAACCTTGGGGTTTCACCAACACTCTCCACCTAGTCCCAGCCCGCCCCCATTTTGTTTGTTCATCTTGATCCTCCTATTCTCCCTGCTTTTGGTTTTTTTCTCTCCCTTGTTTAGAACAACAAACCAATTCAACCCAGCCTCTCAGAGCGAAGAGTTTTAATACTTTTCCAAAGGCATGGCACCTGTGAATGAATGCTCAGGTCTTTGGGGTCTCACCTTCAGCTTATTCCCAGGGCTGATATAGAAACTCTTCCTTGAGAATCAGCTGTGACTGGCATGTAAGATTATGTGAAAACATGGCCAGTGATGCTGAGCTACCTGGTTAGATAAGGGGTCAGAAGCATATCTCAAGAAAGGCAGTAATTTTCCCAGAAGAAGGTAGTGGGAGTGTGGTGCAAAGAAAGAACTAAATGTTTAGTAAATATTTGCTGAAGAAGAAGGAGCTCATGGAGTAGGCAAGTGATGGGAAAGAGAAGAGTCATGGGACAGGATAAAAAGCTAAAGTGGAGAGGGATTTCCCTGGTGGTCCAGTGGTTAATACTCTGTGCTTCCACTGCAGGGAGTTTGATCCCTGGCCGGGGAACTAAGATCCCACATGCTGTGCAGAGTGGTCAAAAAAAAAAAAGCTAATGTGGAGAGATTACCCCTTTTCAGGAGGAAGGAGCCTCTTTTACTGAGATAACCTGAAAGGAGATAAGAATGTGCAAGTAAGATGCATTTGGAGGGGGCAAGGTTGGTCATTTGAGGGCATACTTATGCAATGACTTGGATTTTCTCAATGAAGTCAGGAACAAAGTCATCTACTGACTGAGGCCAGAGGTAAAAGAGGGCTCAGGATTATGATTGGAGACAATTATTTACCAGTGTTTCTCATCTATAATGTTGTACAATCTTGTCCACCATATGCACCCACCTATGAATAGGAACAGGTGAAAAATATGATGGCATGGATCCTGGGCTGTGACTTTGAGTCCAGTAAAACAGAAGGACATGAAGACAAGTCAGCAAATACCACAATGGACCAAAAATGCCATCAAGGGGAAGATGGTAAATTGGAAGAAAACTAAATGGCTCAGAGGACTGGACATGGATAAGATTAGATATATTGGAAGAAAAGAGTGAGCTCCAAGAATAAGAGATTGTTGACAGAGGTTGCTCTGTTAATATTTAGGGTATATCACTGAAGATTAGCTTTTTTTTTTTTTTTTGCGGTATGCGGGCCTCTCACTGTTGTGGCCTCTCCCGTTGCGGAGCACAGGCTCCGGACGTACAGGCTCAGTGGCCATGGCTCACGGGCCCAGCTGCTCCACGGCACGTGGGATCCTCCCGGACCGGGGCACGAACCCGTGTCCCCTGCATCGGCAGACGGACTCTCAACCACTGCGCCACCAGGGAAGCCCTGAAGATCAGCTTTAAATAATGACAGAGTATGGCCCATGGGAACTGTTTTTGTGGGCTATAGATGAAGATGCCTGGCATTGAGAAGGATGAGGAACTCAGAAGCTAGGATATTTGATTGGCGATGGACAGTCAGACATTTCAGGATGTGGTCAGCTAGAGATGAAGACTGGGCCAAGCGCAAAGACCTTGCGGGAGAGAGACCAGGAGGCTGGAATATGGCAATAACAAAATTGTGGTGGAGGAGAAGAAAACATGCATATTTCATAAAAGTAATTTTAATTCTTCAAATGAAGTCATAATTTACATGGAATAAATACTAAAAAATCACTCATTTTGTAGGAATCAGAGTTGATCCTCAAGCGAGGATGGGTAAGAGAAAATATGATGCTAGTGGCATAACAGCAGAGAGAAAAGGTGATCGCGACCACAGTGTTTGACTTTGATGCTTCAAAAAAGTCAAGACAGAACTCTAATGCCTGAAAGGATAGTGTGTCCAGATTTTGTTTTCTAAATAAAGCCTAAAATGTGTATGGGTTGAGTTCCTGCTTGCACAAGTTGTACTCTTAGAAAGCCTTATAGTGATAGATTCTGGAAGTTACTGAAACAGTTAAAACAAGGAATGCTGCTCTAAAACTGGGTAAACAATAACAAAATGATACAAATGAACTTATATACAAAACAGAAATAGAACTACAGACATAGAAAACAAAGTTATGGTTACCAAAGGGGAAAGGTAGGGTATAAATTAGGAGGTTGGGATGAACATATACACACTACTATATATAAAATAGATAAACAACAAGGGCCTACTGTATAGCACAGGGAACTCTACTCAATATTCTGTAATAACCTATATGGGAAAAGAATCTGAAAAAGAATGGACATATGTATATGTAAATATAACTGAATCACTTTGCTGTACACCTGAAACTAACACAACATTGTAAATCAACTAGACTTCAATTTAAAAAAAGTATTTCCACAGACCAACAAAAAAGAGCTGGATAAACAAATGTGTTCATTGAAAATCAAACACACACACACACACACACACACACACACACACACACACACACCATAGGCCTAATCCTCACTCTAAAAGGCAATTACCATGCAAAAGAAATAGATGGTTGAACAAACAAATAACTTAAAACTGCTTGAAAAAGTTTTCTTTCTGGATTAAAAATTCACGGTGGAATTAAGCAGAGCATATTTGGACCTGATGAGTAGAGCAATGTAAAAGCTCGAGAAACTTGCTCTGTTTCTTCAGACCACATTGGCCCGCAGGGGAAATGGAATTTTGCCTCTTATTTGACATTTTGTCTGACTTGATTTTGCAGATCAGCATCTTACAAAGGACTGTTTACCCATCCATAAGAATTCCACCAATCAATGAACAGGGAAATTCTCTCAGGCTACCAAATTACTGGCCAATCCTAAGAAAGAAGATAAATATTGAATTTTCCTTTTCAGTCATTACCCATTAGGTTTCTGGGACAAAATGTAAGGAAGGAATAATTCCTGAAAAGGAAGACATCTGAACATGTGATAAATCAAAAGTTTCTGTTTATGACCTCAATCAGCAAAGATTTCATTGTTAACTATTTGCAAACCAAAGTTGTTAAAATTATACAAATAATGAAAAGTTTGTTTTAAATGCCAGAGTATGATATAAAAAGAAAGTGAAAATTTCCCTGATGAACTAGAATTCAGTCCATTCATTGATTCAGTTATTCAAGATATATTTATGCTAGACACCAGAGATATTGATGAGCATCAGTAAAAATGAAATTATTTTTGGCAAAAGTTACTTGCAAATATTAAGGCCTAGATACTCCAGGTAGGAGATAGATATGTTTCTTGTTTTTCAGTCCTTTGGAGAACTTCAGATTTAGTCTTATCTGAATTTATTCCAATAATTAAATGTTTGTAAATCTGATTTGGCATATCACCTTAATTGATGCAGCAACATCAGTGTTTAGAAATAAAATGAGCCAGGCAGCAAGCCAAAAGAAATACTCCTATTGCTTGTCTGCTGAAAATGTAGCTCATTTTCAACACCTCTTAAAATGGGAATGCGTCTTGCTTAGTCCAGAGACAGGGGGAAAAATCACACACACAAAACCTATCAAAGCTCTTGTGGTAGAACTTGTTTGCTTGGGAACTGCAGGACTGTTGTTTGAATGGCTGTACATTTCATTAGTTAAGACTCTAATTTAGAGGGAAGAATAATACAGTCATCTGCAGTCTCTAAAGTTCTGTCTGATTAACCTCTGATTAGCGTTAGCTAAGAAGAAAGATCTGCTATAAAAATTCACGCGATTAAAACTGGAACTGAAAACCATAACAATGAAAACTGCAAGCTTTCTTAGTGTCATGTTGTGTGCTTTGAAAGCACCAGAGAATCCTTTCAGCCTTTATGGTGTGGGAATGCAGGCTTTTTTCTGGAGGAGAGCACATTCATGAGAGAAGGCACACACAGTGAGTAGTAGACAAGGGCTTGGCCTGGGAGCAGATCCCAGGGTGAAATGGAGATTAGCTCAGCATTTATTCTGCTGGCTCTGTAGGTATTGCTGAGATTTTTATTTCCTCTACTCATGAATTTTGTGGGGAAATTGAGGATAGCACTCAGAAGGGTTGAATTCTAAATATCTGAAAAATAATGAGAGCTCAACACAGTTTCTAAGAGTCCTGATCTCTCTGAGCATTTTGATTGTGCCAGTAATTAAAAATCTCATTTTAGCAGCCTATGCCCAGGAGGCTCCATGGAAGAAGGGAGAATTATTCTTCAGGGAAGCTATATTTGTGCTAAAACTACTGAATGTACATGGGCCCTGCCAAATTATTTTATTCATCTCCCAAATTTAAACTTAAACTGGCTGAATCTCCTAAAGTTCCAATAAAAACTCATGCAATTGGCAAAAATTTTATACATGTTGATGCATAATACTGAAACCATCTTATAAGCACTAATTTGAATGGAAAAAATAATTGTAACATTAAGGGAAACTGTATACAGAGACCCTGTGGGTTGCTGAAGGAGCAATGATACAAATAAAAAAAAGTAGTTGAGGTAGATTTTTTTTGTATTGGTCAACAGTTGCTATTAGGACATTGGGTTGCAAATGCAGATATCTAGAAAAAAAAATCATTTTAGCAAAAAAGGAATTGATTATGGGTACAAACCCTGCTGGATCCAGGACCTCCAACAATATTGTTAGCAGTGACTCCTACACCTTCTCTCAATCTCCATCTCTGCTCTGCTTTCTTCTATGTTGGCTTCATTCTCAAGCAAGGCATTCTTCCCATTGTGTTGGAAAGGTGGTCATCACCAACTCCAGGCTTCATTCAACCAGGCTAGTAACCTCTAGGAAAGAGATTGTCTTCTTCTCAGTGGTTTCAGAAAAATCATGGGAATGATATTGACTGGCTTGACTGAGCAGGTGCCCATCCCTGCATCAATCTCCTATAAGGTTTTGCTTTACTTAACCATGCCTGGATCATGGGCCCTACACAGAACTGGAAGATTGTGTCAGTATCTCAGGAAACAAAACTGTATGTAATCAGAAAGTGTTTGGAGTGGTTCCCCGAAGGTTCAATGGTATGCTGTTAGCAAAAGAAGAGGGAAAGGAGGTTGGTCAGGTAAACACAACAGGTTGCAAGAATTAGAGACAAGTTCAAGTTACCTCAAGATTTCATTGCAAGAATTCATGTGAAAATGAGGGATGACAGAAAACAATCTCAACCATCTTCATGGAGAAATGAAGTATAGTTCCCTATACTGCTGTAGCTCCAGTAGTCTTACTACAACCCTGGAACAGAACATCCACTCTAGAAATTACCACATCCTAGAATCACAGAGTAGATAGTAGGACCCATCCATTTTGGTGCTTCTGTTTCTTCTACTCTGCAGCTACTAATTCATTTCTGCTCTTCATTTTTTTTTCTCTTTTGACTTCTGTTTATTGTTTTCTCTCAACGCATTTCTCCTCTTCTGTGCTACTATTTTTGTTTTCTATTACATTAATTTCTGCTTTCAATATATTTCCTTCAATTTTCTTTAGAATTTCTGTATGATTCTTTCTCTAGCAAATTTTTACTTGAATAGCTCATTAATTTTCCATCTTTCTTGTTTTCTAATATATGCAATTAAGACTATAAATTACCCTCTAAGTTCTGCATTAGCTGTTAACCACAATTTTTGACATGTAGTGCTTTCTGTATCATTTGGTTCCAAATATTTTATAATTTTCAGTATAATTGTTTTCTTTAACCCACAACTTCTAAAAAATTTTGTTATGGAGGTATACTATACATAAAGTACACAATTCTTAGGCAAGTAACCCAATAAAATTTATGTATGTATATACCTGTGTAGCCACTGCCTAGATCAAGATATAGAACATTTCTATATCTTATCTTCTTATCTTCTATAAGGGACCCGAAGAGGTCCCTTATGCCCCTTCCCCATAAATACATCCCTAGAGGTAACTACTGTTGACTTTAATTTCATGGATTAGTTTTACCCCTTTTTGAACATCATCTGAATTGGAGTCATGTATTCCATTTTATAACTGTGAGATTTATCCATGTTGTAGCAATGATTGGTTTTTCTTTCCTCTCCATTACTGGGAACAAATATACTCATTTGTCTATTCTATTCTTTTGTTTTTAATATTTATTTATTTTATTTATTTACTTTGGCTGCTCTGGATCTTAATTGTGGCATGCAGGATCTTCGTTGTGGCATGTGGTCTCTTAGTTGCAGCATGTGGACTTGTTAGTTGCAGCATGCGGACTCCTAGTTGTGGCATATGAACTCTTTAGTTGCGGCATGCATGCGGGATCTAGTCCTCTGATCAGGGATCATACCCAGGCCCCCTGCATTGGGAGCATGGAGTCTTACCCACTGGACCACCAGGGAAGTCCCTCATCTATTCTACTCTTGATGCATATTTAGGTTGTTTCTAATTTGGAGCTATTATGAATAAAACTACTATGGATGTTCTTATAATGTTTTTTGGTGGACATATGTACTCATTTCTCTTGGATATATAGCTAACAGAAGAATTGCTTGTCATAGGGTAAGCATATTTTAGCTTTATTAGATACTTCCAAACAGTTTTCCATGGTGGTTTTTACCAGCTTACACTCCCACCAGTAATGTGTGAGAGTTCTGATTGTTTCACATCCCTTCAATATTTGATATTGTCCATTTTTCTTTTTTAATTTTAGCTATTCTGGTTGTATATGTACTATCTCAAGGTCATTTTAGTCTGCATTTTCCTGCTGACTATAATGTTGAACCCCTTTTTTATATGCTTATTGACCATTTGTATATCTTGTTTTATGAACTATTTTTTCAGAACTTCTGTCTATTTCTAAATTGGATTAGTTGTCTTCCTCTCCTTGAGTTGTAAGAATTCTTCATACACTCTGATTATGAATCCTCTATCAGTTATACGTACTGTGAATTTCTTATTCCAGTATTTTCACTTTCTAAATGATATCTTTTGATGAATATAAGTTTATAACTCAATGAAATCTAATTTTTCTCTTTCAGTGATAGTGCTTACTATGTCCTATTTAGGAAATTTTTGCTCACCCCAAGATCATGAAGATATTTTCTTCTAAAAGCTTCATTGTTTTACCTTTCACATTTAAGTTTATTACCCATTTCATATTAATTTTTGTAGATGGTATTATATAGGAATCAAAGTTCATTTTCTTTTCCATAGAGTTATCCAACTGATCCAACACCATTTATTGAAAAGAATATTGAAAAGATAACTCTCCCCTACCCCCAAAGAATTGCAGTGGTATTTTTCTGTGAGTCTGTTCTGGACTCTCATTTTGTTTCCATTGTTTAATATCCATGTGCTTATATCATATTGTCTTATTTAATATGCTTTATGATAAGTCTTAAAATCTGGTAGTCTAAATCCTCAAACTTTTTTCTCCTGAAAGATTGATTTGGTCATTCTAGATTCTTTGCATTACCATATGAATTTTTAAATCAGCTTGTCAATTTCCACAAACAAACAAAAAAAACCTGTTGAGATTTTGATTGAGATTACATCAAATCTAGATCAATTTGGATAGAACTGATATTTTAAAAAAATTTTAATTGACATATTGTTGATTTACAGTGCTGTGCCAATCTCTGCTGTACAGCAAAGTGACTCAGTTATACACATATGTACATTCTTTTTTTATATTCTTTTCCGTTATTGTTTATCACAGGATATTGAATCTAGTTCCCTGTGCTATACATTAGGACCTTGTTGCTTATCCATTCTAAATGTAATAGTTTGCATCTACGAACCCCAAACTCCCAGTCCATCCCTCTCCCTCCCACCCTACCCCTTGGCAACCACAAGACTGTTCTCTATGTGGATAAGAGTGATATTTAATCAATATTTAGTCTTCCAATCCATGAAAGTGGCATATCTCTCAGTTTACTTAGGCCTGCTTTAAATTACTCATTGAATTTTTTTTTCCCAGAGTTAATTTCTGGACGTTTGATTTTTTTTTTAGCTATCAATACTATTTTTGACAGCTAAAATACTGTTGTTTAGTTATCAAAAATGGTATTTTAAAAATTTTGTATTCTGATATTCATTATTAATATCATATAGAAATACAATTGATTTTTGCATGTTGACCTTGCATCCAGTAACCTTACTAAATCCACATATGAATTTAAATAAGTTTTTGGTGTGGTGGGGGGTGGTTTAGATTTTCTACATACACATTCAGGTTAGGTGCAAATAATGACAATTTTATTACTTCCTTTCCAAACTCTACACCTTTTATTCCTTCTTGCCGTACAGCACCCATGAAGTTTTTTGTAATGTGTGTCTAAAAATTCCAAACCATATGAGGGTTTCTTCTCTCTTTTTATTGTTAGTTTCTAATTTTGCTGTACCCTTTCTGGAAAAGAAGTTATATGACATCAATTCTTAAGAATTTATTAAGCCCCGCTTTGTGGCCCAGTATATGATATGAATTTTTGCATATGTTCCATGTTGCTTGGTTCCCAGATCCATGCAATCCAACTGTGGAGGAAGATGCACCATATGTTGGCTGCTTATTTAAGGCATATGCCATATCCTGTAAGAGAGCATCCTAAACTTGAAGTTGCTTTCTTTGAGCTGGTGCCAAAATTGTGTCTTCAGTAGGCTATTCTGCTTTGCTAGCAATCCTGTGGCTAACTGGAGATGGGGCACATGGCAAGATCGTGAATTACATCAGTGTGAAATCATTGTCATACTTTCTTTGCTATAAAGTATGTCTCCATACAGGACTCAGTGGTCAGTACCCCACTCATTTTCCTATAAGTGTCCCTATTTTAATGTAACAGACTTCATGGGTTTAAGCATTTAACTGGTGCTGCAACCCATATAGTCAGACCCTAGGCTTGGTCCTCAAACCCATCTTTTTTCAACTGTAGGAAATAAGGTACTCTTTTAAAGCTGCTATCAAGATTTTCTGACATAACCCAAGTTCTCATCCGATTGTTTCATTTCTCCTTTTCCTTACTTCTGCCGTCTAGGTATATCAGAATAACCCAGAGTTCACCATAATCCCTCAAATCATTATTGTTGTCTCAGAAATCAAGTTCCACAGCCACTTGATTTCCCAGTACTTTGCCCTTCCACGTCATCATCAGAGACATTTTGAGTAATTGTGATACTACTGTATGTCAAGGATTACCCATAGCCCCATTTTCTCTGTACTCTTCAAATATTGCACAAACCAGCTCTGATCTGATGCCATTTTAAAGATTCTGATTTGTTCTCTGGGGCCGGTTATACTACCAATTAATGAGCCAACCAGAGTCCCAGCAGGAAAAAGACAGTGCATTCAAATTGGATAAGTTAAAGACAGTTTTGCAAAAGGACAATTTATAAAAGTGAATGCAGAGTAAGGCAAACCACAAAGAATAGTGCAATATTCTGGGACTATGAACAGTAGTGTTTCATGAAGAGGCAAGGAGAGGGGGCAGTCATCAGAACCTAGTTTAGAGAATCACCTGATAGGAAAATAAGAACTGAGCAAGAGATGCTGTGCCGGCCCATGGCAGCCCTGACAGGTAGCTGGGTGGATAAATACCTCAGGTCTACTCTTCTCCCTCTGTCTGATCTCCTACCAGGGATCGTTAAGCCTAAGCCTAAACACAAACAAAATTAATAGGGCAAGAATATATAGGATGTATTTTTTAGAGCTGTTCATTTGCATAATATTTTCTTATGTATTGTCATTATGCAACAAAAGCTACATAGGTTAGAAAAGATAAAAATTATCATCTCCTAACTTGCTGTCATGGCACCCTATGTATGCCTTTATTACCGTAGCTCTCCTCACACTATTGTACTTGCCTGTTCTCCACTAGACTGTGAATACCTTGAGGACAGTGGCTATTTCTGTTTGGTTCTTATCACCTGTCACTGGAAGGGGCTCTGTGATAGCTGAATGAATAAGTGTGTTACATTCAGAGGCTGCAACTGTAATTCCCTTTTTATTGGAGTGTGGTTCATTTCCCCATCTACTCTGGGGAAGCCCAAAGGCAGATCCAGAGTCTTGATCGTAGTAGATGCTCAGTGCTTAAAACTGATGATCAGGATGCCTTCTTCCAGGGCCCAAGAAGAAGAACCGAGCCAACTGGTCTTGAGAAAACAAGCACACGCTGTTTGCAGCGGAAGAGATACAGATGGCGAGTAAGTATGAAAAGATGGTCAACCTCACCATTGATCAAAGAGACACAAATGAAATGACAATTTGCCTTTTATGTATAAAACTAGCAAAGAGTAAAACCATGCGACCAACAAGGGCTTAATTTCCAAAATATACAAATAGCTCATACAACTCTATATCAAACAACCCAATAAAAAAATGGGCAGAACACCTAAACAGACATTTCTCCAAGGGAGACATACAGATGGACAACATGCACATGAAGAGATGCTCAACATCACTAATTATTAGAGAAATACAAGTCAAAACTGCAGTGAAGTATCACTTCACACAGGTCAGAATGGCCATCATCAAAACATCTACAAACAAGAAATGCTGGAGAGAGTGTGGAGAAAAGGGAACCTTCTTACACTGTTGGTGGGAATGTAGATTTGTGCAGCCACTATGGAAAACAGTCTGGAGGTTCCATAGGGAGAGTGGGAGGGAGGGAGACGCAATAGGGAAGAGATATGGGAACATATGAATACGTATAACTGATTCACTTTGTTATAAAGCAGAAACTAGCACACCATTGTAAAGCAATTATACTCCAATAAAGATGTTAAAAAAACAAAAGACCCAATGCAGCCAAAAATTAATTAATTAAAAAACACAAATACGATAAAAATGAAGAAACTATAATCATGAAAATTGCAAATAAAACATTACTTGATTTTAAAAAAAAAACTAAAAATAGAGTTACCATTGATCTGGCAATCCCACTACTGGACACATACCCAGAAAAGATGAAAACTCTAATTCAAAAAGATACATGCACTTCAATGCTCATAGCAGCACTATTTACAATAACCAAGACATGGAAGCTACTTAAGTGTTCATCAACAGATAAATGGATAAAGAAGATATGGTACATATATACAATGGAATATTACTCAGCCATGAAAAAGAATGAAATAATGCCATTTGCAGCAACATGGATGGACCTAGAGATTATCATACTAAGTGAAGTAAGTCAGAAAGGGAAAGACAAATATTATATGATATCATTTATATGTGGAATCTAAAAAATAATACAAATGAACTTATTTACAAACCAAAAACTCACAGATGTAGAAAAAAACTTTTGCTTACCAAAGGGGAAGGGGGGAGGGGTAAATTAGGAGTATGACATTAACAGATACACACTACTATATATAAAATATATAACCAACAAGGACCTACTGTATAGCACAGGGAACTATATTCAACATCTTATAATAACCTATAATAGAAAGGAATCTGAAAAACTATATATATATATAGTTTTATATATATATAAAACTGAATCGCTGTGTTGTATCTGACATTAACACAATATTGTAAATCAACTGTACTTCAATTGTTTAAAAAGGCTTGTAATACCCAGTGTCAGTGAGAATGTGGAGAAATGGGCCCTCTTGAGCAGTCTTGGTGGGAATGTAATCTGGTACAAGTTCTCTGAAGGGCAATTTGGCAATGGGTGTCAGGTTGTAAAATGTGCATAGGCTTGGATAAAGCAATTCTGCACCTTGTACAAGTGCATAGTGTTGGGAGAGACATTCCTTCCTGGGCCTCTTGTACTACTCTTGCTGTGTCTTCCAGGACTACAAAGCCCTGTCTACTCTTACTGGAGCTATTTCTCAGGATTATTTTTATACAGATGGTAAACTTGAGAAATAATGTCTTCTAGCTCAAGAGCAGTCTCGTTTAGTGCTTGCTATGAAAGCAGTGTATTCTCCAAGCTCAGTGTTCCTCAGCTGCAGCACAAATCCACTGTGTGCGTAGCATCCATCTGGCTCATATTGTGTCAGACTTAGTGGCCAAAGCCACCAGCACGAACATGTTGATGTTCATGCCACTTGCTGTGCAATTAGTAATAAAGTCATTTGTCCCTGGAAAAAGATTATTATATCAATTTTCTACAGATGAGTAAATTGGGGATTGTTGAAGTTAAGTGACCATCCCAGATCACACATTTACTTGCAAAGACAGGACCAGAGCCAAGGGTGACTGAGCCTCTGAAGCTAAACACAGAACACCTGGATGAGCAGGTGAGGGACTGATAGAGAAGTACAGGGAGAGTTCTCATAGTCACACTGCATCTAATCAGCCTACTGGATTGTATGGCACTAACAATCACTCTTAAAACGTCCAAAATGTTGCCTACATCACTTAACAGTTATTCTCAAAGTCTGCCACCCTCCCCTCTGACAAGAAGCATCAGCATCCTCTGATAACTTGTTAAAAATGCAAGATCAGACCAGATAAAGTTCTACAATATGTATGTGTGTGTGTTTTTTTTGTTTTTTGTTTTTTTTTGCGGTACGCGGGCCTCTCACTGTTGTGACCTCTCCCGTTGCGGAGCACAGGCTCCAGACGCGCAGGCTCAGTGGCCATGGCTCACGGGCCCAGCCGCTCCGCGGCATGTGGGATCCCCCCAGACCGGGGCACGAACCCGCGTCCCCTCCATCAGCAGGCGGACTCCCAACCACTGTGCCACCGGGGAAGCCCGTGAGTGTTTTTTTAATGTGAAGAAATCTATTGACTTTATTTTGGGAAATTACCCTTTAGAATATTAGCTAAGGCACGTTTTGAAAAAAAAAATAGAACATTCAATGAATTAAGCCCATTAAGAGAAGTCCAGGCCTCCCAGACAGCAATAGACATTTATTGTTTAACCAACTGAAACATAAATTTTTATATCATTTTAAAGTTAACCATCTTTTTAGACTTTCATTATTTTCTATTATTTTTTTTCCTTTTTTTTCTATTATTTTTTTCTTTTCCATTATGGTTTATTACAGGATATTGACTATAGATCCCTGTGTTACACAGTAGGACCTTGTTGTTTATCCATCCTATATACAACAGTTTGCATCTGCTAACCCCAAATTCCCAATCCATCCCTTCCCCACCCTCCATCCCCCTTGGCAACCACAAGTCTCTTCTCTATGTCTGTGAGTCTGTTTCTGTTTCCTGGATAAGTTCACTTGTGTCATATTTTAGATGCAATCTGTGCTTCAACAAGCCCTCCAGGTGATTCCGATGCACACTCAAGTTTGCACAGCACCGTTTCCGCGCACAATGCAACTTCACTCTCACCAGCTGAGTTGTTGCTTTACCAAGAAACTGCTGGGTTGGTTCCCACATATGTTTATGCCAGTTGTATTTGTCACTCTAGTTACATATTTTAATTTATTATTATATTTACCATGAATTATGAGGGCAAAAAGAAAGAGAATTGTTATTTTGATGAAAACTAAATTGAATCTTTCAGAAAGACTCAATGAACACAAGTCACTAAAAATGTTCTTGAAAGAGGGAGAAAAAGTAGTAAACATCTAGTGTTTTGAACTTAGTCTGTTTCATAAAGGTCTTCGTTCCATTTTATTTTATTTTTTAATTTTATTTATTTATCTGTTTATTTTTGGCTGTGTTGGGTCTTCGTTGCTGCACGCAGGCTTTCTCTAGTTGGAGCAAGCGGGGGCTACTCTTCGTTGCGGTGTGTGGGCTTCTTGTTGTGGCGGCTTCTCTTGTTGCGGAGCACGGGCTCTAGGTGCATGGGCTTCAGTCGTTGTGGCATGTGGGCTTACTTGCTCCGTGGCATGTGGGATCTTCCCGGACCAGGGCTCAAACCCATGTGCCCTGCATTGGCAGGTGGCTTCTTAACCGCTATGCCACCAGGGAAGTCCCCCATTCCATGTTAAGTAAACCAGATCTTGAGATCATAGAATGTGGCTGGGGATTAGGCAAAAAGTACAAAGGAAAACACCAAGCAATGATTCTATATTGAAAGAAAAGGCCTTGGGCCTACATCAAAATATTTGCAAATGAGATATGCATGTTTTAAGTTAAAACAAAATGTTTAAGGTGTGCATGTATTATTTTTTATAATTTCCCATTTAACTGATTTTTCTCTATTAATTGACCAGTTTCTAGACTTCACCCTGTGGAGGAGAGAGCTTCCCTTGGATATGATTTAAATCCTGATTGGAGATTACAACCTAGAACGGGGAAGGAGACACACTGTCTTCTTCTAACTGCTCTTTCCTTCATTCTTGGCTTACGAAGAAAGAGGTTTGATTCTCCTCCTCCCTCTTTGCTTCTACTCTTGTCTCTGAAGCAAGAGGAGACATGGCTGATGAGCTACACGCTTGAGCTGCTGTTGCCAGGGACATGTTTAACGGTAATACCTGGGACTTGTCCTGGAGTTCATTATGAAGCCCAGTGGCTGATCAGTTTGCACCTTTGACTTTGGTCGGAAAATTCTTTGTCCGGCCAAAGGATACGGAAGCAAAAAGAAAAGAGCAGTCAGAAAGAAGTGGTAGCAGGAACCCCATCAGCACCATACCATGAGAGAAGCCATTTATCCCAGAGCAAGAAGCCATTGTTCTCCCCATCCCAAGGCCCCTCCTTAAAGAACCTTCCCTCACATCCTTCTCAGAAACCTGACTCCCATCATGGCCCACTCCCTGGGTTCTATTGGCTCCAGGGTGGAAATCTGATTCCCACTGGTCAATCCTTTCACTTTCCTGCAAATATGGATTTGGTCTGTAGAGACTCCAAATCTTCACAGAATGTGTGAATTGGAAGGCAAGTACAATCTGGGCCGATGGGGTGGCTGCATTCTCCCATGCACTGGGAGAAGCAGAAAGCTGATCTGGAAGAGAGGGAGTGAAGCATTTGCACACAGAGAAGCAGAAACAAGAAATCACGTGAATGTGGACAGAGTAACTGGTTTATAACTTTCCAGTTCCAAGTTCCAGTCCCTACTGAAGAAGCCTAGTTGCATTTCCTATCCTAGGTCCTATCCTAGACCATAAGGTACCCCCGTATCCTTCTACTAACTTGCCTTTTCCCCACTAAGCTCATTTCAGTAGGCTTGTTAGTTGCTTTACACTATTCCTGGAGCAAACACTGCTCAGTTCAGGCACCTTCACGAACATATTGAAAACAAATGTTGGCAATTCTATGATAGTGACTCTGTTGTTTAAAATCTGAACTTTAAGCAATTGCATGTAGTGATAGTTTACTGATTAGTAACAAGGGCCCTGAAGCAGAGAGATATGACATCCCAGTATGGGACAGGAACAGTCTTAAGTATCATAAAAAAAATAATAATAATTTAAATGAAAGAAAAAGATAATTTGGACAACATATTGGAGGAGAGACATTTAGACTAGAGTAGAACAGAGACTATTCTTTGAGCCATTCTTAACCAGTGGCATTTTTAGAGCAATTCTTTATTGAGAAAGGAATTGGAAATTATTATTAGGAACAATGTGTAGCATTTGTTTATCATACATAATGATGGTTAAATTTGTTTTTATTCCATAGTGTGGATTCAGTCATTTCTCACAAATCCTGCTGGTACTTTAATGAAATCTGGAGTCGAAGAATTCCCCCTCCGCCTCACCCCGCTTTCCCCAGAGCACTTTGGAAGATAGACACAGTCATAGACCTCCAGCCTATTATGGTCAAGACTTGGTGCCCAGAGTGGGCAATATCAGGTCAGCAGCCCCACTTACTGAATACTTTGTTTCTCCCAGTTTTATTGAGATATAATTGACGTATAGCACTGCATACTGAATAGTCTTTTAACAGGCTTATTTCTATCCAGGAGTGTAATACACTTTAGAAACCATCTAAGTGTAGCAAAGGTTTCCTCCTGCACCCCTTCCCATGTGTTCCCTCCTAACCTCATTAAGAAAAGAAAACAGATGGTGAAGATATGCCTTCTAGGACCTAAAGGAAGATGGTACAATTCAGAGGAAAATGACACTGAGATAACTCAGGGCATCTCTGCCTATGGATTAGAGAAGGGTTTGGGGATTGAGGCACATAGTCTGCTGGGAAATGAGACTTCTCAGACACAGCTAAATGGATCCATGGCCGGGGGCTGGGTGTGGGGGACCTCTTTCTATTACCCCACACACACACCAAGGTCTCTGCCTTTGGGGAAAAAGAGAAGTAAGGGTGGGATTTAGGTGAAATGAGTAGTAATGGCAAGGTTGAGGCAGAGTCTGATGGAAGGGTGACAGGGAGGAAGTGAGAGAAGACAAATGATAAAAGGCAAGAGAGAAGGAATTCATTCATCTGGATGAGGGGTGTGTGTGTGTGCATGCGCGTGCAAGTCAGTAAGTGTGGTGTGCATGCGCACACACGTGTGCACTTGCTCCAAGGGCAGACTTCAGAGTAACGGCTTCAATGTAATCAGAGCACATCCATTTTATAATACCTCTTGTTTGCTTTTTACAAAAACATTAAGGAAGATTTAAAGGATTAAGAGTGGAGAATCTGGTGCTCGACAGACACAGTTTCAAAAACTGGCTTTGCCACTAATTAGCTGTGTGAGCTTAGTTCACCTCTCTAAACCTCTGTTTAAAGTCAATCATAGTAATCCCCATGTAATAGAACTGTTCTGAGAAAGAAACAAGGTAATGTATGTAAAGTAATTGATAGTGTTTTGTACACAGTAAGTGCTCTAAGTGGCAGCTCCACCCACTGACTGATCTCATGTATGGTGTATTGAGAGCTGATTTGTGTCAGCTCCTTTTTTACAAGGTTACTGTCTTGACGCAGTTAAAGTTACCATTAGTTATGGTTTTTACACGAAGTTTCATGCTTTCTCCATGTATTTTGTTTCTCTATAATTTTTATGCATCCCCAGAGTTGACAGGGGCGCTGTGAATATATTCTATGTGAATCAATCACATAAAACCTATAGTCCAAATTGAAATTAATTACTTTTCCTGTTTTCAGAACAACTAATGTAATGTTGTTATATCATTATCATAATATAATGTTATATCAATGTCATACATCATAATGTAATGTTATATCAATATAAATATAAATGTTTGAGTAGGTGTGCAGTACACATAGGAACATGCATATATAAGTTGTAAATGTAATTATTTTAAAATTAATTTATCAGATATGCAAGAAAATAATCTTTATTATTTTATTATCTCCTTTCTCTTTCCCCTTCTTCTTCTAAAAAATAGCACTATCCAGTTAAATTGTCCACATTCCAATGATATTTGGTTATTTCTTAAAAAGCATCTTCCTCTTTAAAATTTTTCCATGCCAATAAATTCAAAAGAATATGCTATGGGTAGTCACAAAGGAGGAGCCCTATAGAGAATCTTTTGCACTGTGAAGCATTCCTTAGGCTACAATTCTGAGGGTGGAGGGGACCACACTTAGGTGTGGCACATGAGTTTAATCTGACACGTCACTTCACGGTTGCCCCTCATACATATGCTTCGGTTTGCATCTCATACCCAAACTTAATTCTCCATACCACCTTCCCCAAAGATTTACAATTCTCTGCTCTTTGCAGCTCCTTGTCACATTTTGTGGCAGGACCTCACATTGTAATCACAATTCCTCAGGAAATTTTGATTTCTGCCCCCTGAGCTAGTCTACCTACTGTAGTATTTATTCTTGCATTTAGTCCTTAGAAACATGGCTTCTTTTTATAAATAAGTATAAAATGGGCTTTATACTTATTTATAAAAGTATAACTTATACTTTATTTATAAAAGTATAAATATAGAAAGCATCATTATGTGTGGGCTTAGGGAAAACACAGTATTATATAGTAGCACATGTAGACAACATAGACCACAGTGATATAAAAATAATATATTATCTTTTATTCCTGTGTAGTAAGAAAGCTGATGTGAGATTACTATCTAGACCCTAGCCCTTTCTCTGTCATCTTCACCTTTGACACACTATCTTGTCATTTTTTTTTTCCTTGTCCTGTCTCTGAAGTAAATTTTCAGGCCAAATATATACATACATATGGTGGAGCCTAACTCAGAAACTGCATCCCTGCCCTGTTTTAAAAGCCATTTAAAAACTTATTATGACACACCATTGTAAAGCAATTATACTCCAATAGAGATGTTAAAATAAAATAAAATTGAAAGCAAAATAAAATAAAAATTTATTATGGTTTAGCATTAGGAAAGCTCAGTAATTTCACCCACCCTCAAGATTAACTACTTCATCACATGTAACCAGTGAGTGAGGAACCAGGAATGGGTTCATCTTTATCACAAAGAAAATCACAAGTCTCAAAATTAAAGATTACCCTATTTGCCATCTGAATTAAGTGAATACCTAAAATATGAAATATGAACACTCAGTGTTATATATAATATTTGTCAAATTACTGGTGGATTTTTTTTTTTCTTCTTGCCTAGTCAGCTGTATGGTAAGAAATTGATATATTGGGCAGATAGCCAGTGATGCCATCTGGGCATGGCCAACGAACGTTTTCTTTTATCTCTTCAGAAAGGTCAGTGTGGGGTTGTCTAATCATATTTATATTCTGGAGGTGATTATGTGGCATGCATTACATAACCCCTCTGTGCCTTTTTTTTCCTTTTTTCTTTTTTTGCGGTACGCGGGCCTCTCACTGCTGCAGCCTCTCCCATCACGGAGCACAGGCTCCAGACGCACAGGCCCAGCGGTCACGGCCCACGGGCCCAGCCACTCCGCGGCACGTGGAATCCTCCCAGACCAGGGCACGAACCCGTGTCCTCTGCATCGGCAGGCGGACTCTCAACCACTGCGCCACCAGGGAAGCCCCCTCTGTGCCTTTTCTTGATAGGGATCAGATTCCATATGTCACAAGTCACAGAAATTTAATAAGCTATCATCAGTGTAAAGCTAGAGGTAACAAAAATATAAGTCATTAATTATCAGAGTTCTTTTTAACTTATGTGTGTCATATTATAAAGTGGATTGAAGATGGGCAATAATTAGATGAAATTCTGAGCACGTGTTATCACACAATCTGATGAGCTATATTCTCTGAAGAGATGGCCTGTCATCATTTTGTCAGGGCCTTTGGAGACAAGTCCAAGAGCTCACATATAGTCAACATAAATGTCAAAATGCCCAATAACTTAGCACTTTGTTCAACTTTTTAAAATCACAAGCCCCCCACCGACCCAAATGATTATTATAGTATACTTCATGCATATTCGAACTGAAAAAAATCGAACTGAAGCAGTGACAAAAGTTCAGATTCCAGGCTGGGAAGCCAACAGTACCCAGTGGTGGGACAGGTAATCTCCAGTTTGTGTTCACCTGGGGCAAATCTCTGGGGTACTAGGCAAGAGAATTTTTCTCAAAGGCACTCTCAAATCTTAAAAAGTTTTCCTCAAAGCACAGTATGAAACTCCAAATCTTTCCAGTGATTGATGGAGCCTGAAGTCACTGAAAATCAAACCTAAAGATAAATTCTAGGGCTGCTTTATTACAATATTAGTTGAATTCACAACCTCACTATGTCTTTCAAGTAAAATGATCAGGATTAAGTAAAACAATTAAGACAAGGATCAGGAAAAACTAGGATCCTGACAATTAGAAGAGCAATTATTAGGACACACTTAGGACGTGGAGAGTCTAAACCGTGTCCCCCCGCAAATCTTCTGAGATACTCGTCTCTCTTTGCCTGTGCTCGTCTCTCTTTGCCTGTGCTAGGGAAGCTCACCTCCCTTGCAGAAGAAAACTAACAATCAAGCCCCCTGAGTTTCACTGTGGCTTGGCTGATAACCGGAATTCAAGCTCAGAGTGAAACATAGTACCAGAGCGGGGAGAATGAGGATTACAGGATAAGGGATTGCAGGAATTTACTAATTCACGTAATAAAATTTTTTAGAATATTAATGAAAATGGATTTTGAAGATGCTTGGTTGAGGAGGGAATATTTTCAGATAGATTATATTTCGATGCAAGTGTTGCCATTCTTTGAGCTGGCTCAGGAAACCAACTGTGATCCTAAAAGTGTGTTGACTGGATTAACGAATACAAGCCTACAACGAATGACTGATTGCATTAAATTATATCGAAGAGGACAAATTCCTTTGCATGAGGTGGAGGCATGAATTCAAAGACTTCAGAGGACATCCATGTTGGATTTAGTATTATAAGCATCCTTTCCACCCACCCTCTCACCATCACTTCAGCCCTGAAGACTCTCCATCTTGCCATGATCATTAGATCGGTGAGGAAAACACCACTGCCATTAAAATGTGCTTTACTGGCTGTCTTTAGTAAGCTGAGAAGACTGGTAGGAAAAGCTAAAAAAAATGGGCTCCCTGAGCTCAGTGAGGTCGGAAGGGTCTCTAAAGACAGCGTATCATAAAAAATATGGTTCTGCCCATTGTAACATGCAGCAGAGTGGGTTTTTTCCTAAGCCTTATTGGGGTTTTATATTTATTTATTTATTTGGCTGCAACGGGTCTTAGTTTCGGCATGCAGGATCTTTTAGTTGCAGCATGTGGGAGGGGTTGTGTCTAGTTCCCTGTCCAGGAATCGAACCCCGAGCCCCCTACATTGGGAGCGTGGAGTCTTAGCCACTGGACCACCAGGGAAGTTCCCAGAGTGGGTTTGTGAGTTAGACCTAGAATAGGGTATACTATGCCGAGATTTCTGGTTCTGGTTAATTCATGGGGTCCACATGAATAAAATTGGTAAGCAACCTACCAAGGTCCTACTTGATTTATACAGTCACAGACTCCAAGTAGGGTGAAGTCTGGGAGAAATCTGACCTGAACTTCCACTCCAGAGAACCACAGTCCTCATCTACTTTCAGACCTGAGTCTACCCAGCCCTAGAATGTTTTGAATAAGAAGTTGAATGTCCTTGAGAAAAGCCCTTTCCATGATCATACAGCTTGCCTTCCTTTTAGGGATTTTGGCCATTTACCTTGGAAATCATGCACTTGGAGAAATAATTCTAATTTCAAGGATGATCGGATACTAACTAGCCAACACTAATTCTAAACGTCACAGTGATTCATCAGTTAGAGCAGGGGTTTATAAGGGGCAAGTAATAAATGGGATTCTGATCCAAGTCTGCTTCACCTTAAGCCCAACTGGGCCCAAGGTACATTCTGTAGTTATTTTCTCAGCTCCTGACTATAAGGTTGGTATAACAACAATTGATAACATTTCCAGGTTGGCTTCTGATCCATAAAGGAAAATTATGGCAAGAAGCCCCAGATGGGAGTTATTATAGCTCCTTCTCACTATCAAAATATTAAATCAAAGCAATACTGGGGAAAACAGAGAAATCAAGGATGATTCCCAGATTTCTAGGGGAATGGACGTGACAACAATAGAATGAGGCTATTGCTCAGAAACAGACTAGTATTCTTTTTTCTCTTTAATGTGTCTTATATAGCAGTATAATCCTGAGTAATTTGTAGTTTATAGGGTCTTAGAGGATGACCTTTCCAAAGGAAATTCTAACTAGGGTCTTCTTTTTTTTTTTTTGCGGTACGCGGGCCTCTTACTGTTGCGGCCTCTCCCGCCGCGGAGCCCAGGCTCCGGACGCGCGGGCTCAGTGGCCATGGCCCACGGGCGTAGTCGCTCTGCAACACGCGGGATCCTCCCGGACCGGGGCACGAACCCGCATCCCTGCATCGGCAGGCGGACTCTCAACCACTGCGCCACCAGGGAAGCCCTAACTAGGCTCTTCTTAATTACACGCATCGACTGTCTCATTCAGCAAGACCACGGCTGAATTTTCCAGGTGCCAATGTTAAGCTAAAAGACATTGTTTTATTATTGGTTCTTGCTACCCAATTATATAATATGATATGTAAGACACGATGTGTTGTAAGCCTTGCCAGTTAAGCTCAATGCAAATGAACTAAGGTTCTCTCCAATTGCTTCCTGCCCTGACCACCTATCTGGAACTGTTCCTCTGCATTTGTCAATGCAATTTTGTTTCCAACTGCGATATCCCTACAAATGAAAATGATGATTATTATCTGATTAAGGGTAACCTAGTCAATATAGTTGTTGGAAAATGACACATATATAATCCTAATATTTTCAAATGGCTAAAATAAGATTGCCACAATAGAAAAGGAAAGAGCTCGGTTCTGGATACAGTGCTCTGTATCCAAACAATTATCATTTGTATTCTCTATCCACCCATCCCTTCAGCCAATATTTATTTACCACCTATTATGTGCCAAATAATGGAGCAAAGGGAAGACAATTCTCTGTCTTATAATGTGATTTTTTTAAGGAGGAAATTATAATAAAAATAAGGATGTTGACTTCTGTGTATTTCAAACACCTAGCACAGTGCCTAGAAAACAGAGATGCTCATTTATAGAATGCCACATTTTTGTCTTCCCAGAAATGATTGCTCTCTGCTTTCTACTGCCAGGCTGCTCCAGTTTCTTTTGCATCACCAGGATGTCTCTGAATAGCTGAGTAGCTTGGCTTCAGTTAGGGAATGCTTTCCTCAATCTCAGAGAAAATCCATCAGGTCAGTCAGTCAAATTGCTCTTTCACTTTATCCCACAGCATCTTCTGAATTCTACTCAGTTGTTCCTGTCCAGTATCTCTTCATCTCCTACTGTACTGACTCATATCCTCTTCCATCCTACACCCATCCCAACAGGTGCCAGTCAGCCATCACCAGACACACTATTTTATTTCTGGTCACCACCATCTTTTATCTTGGGTACTATAATAGTCTTTCAATTGGTCTCCTTGTTTCAATATTTTCACCTCTCTAATCCAGTGTTTATATGGTAGCCAGAATGCTCTTTTGAAAATACAACTTTAATTAGCTTCTTTCATGCTTAAAATTTTTCAATGGTTCTGCGTTGCCCTGGGAAAAAGTCCAAACCTTGTTAACATGACTTTCCAGAAGTTTTGTAATACATTCACTAATCACTTTTCATCCTCATCTTTCTTTTGTTATCCTGGTCCCTTGAGCAAAGTTTTTGCTTAAATATTTCAGCTGTAAATTCCAGATGAAAGAGAAACAATTGAATGTTTGTACCTGAGCAGAAGTATTAGAAAGGGAGCAGCACCCCCTAGCGGTCAGTATGGTGTTGGTGGGGCGTTGAGGGTGAGAGGTGAATCTGAAAACCTCAGAGTGTGTTAGAGGGCCGCTTGCCCATTTACAAGTGGAGATTCTTCCTCCATTGCTTCCTGCATTTTGGAGAATGCAGAACTGATGTTCCCAAGGAAGGTGGTGTATTTGTTACTGTCTCCAACTTCAATTTTTTTAAGTACAAAAACATTTTTCAAATGCATATTTAAAATATTGCCCCATAACATGCTCATAACCTGAAATCCTAACTCTACAATGTTGAGAAATTACTATGGAGAGGGAAAAACATGGTCTGACTACAGCTTTCTGGTGAGCTGACAATACAGTGGAGTGGATTCCTGGCTTCCAAAGATTCCGTGTTTTCCATTCAGCCATTGGTGAGAGACTCAGTGGCTTCTGAATCTGTTCTTTCCTTGAGACACAGATATGATTTACATGATTGACCAACAGGATTGATTTCCTTGTGGTTTTGTTCTTTATTCACTATCAAGTAGGCAGTTAATCTCAGCAAGATTCTGAAGAGGTGACATCAATTTTTAAATTTCAAATTTATTGCCTCCTGTGGAAAAATTATATGCCTTAATAGTACTCACAGATTTGGGTATTCACAAGAGTCTGAATAAGTACCCTTCCTGCTTATCTCTGTGTCTGTCTCTTCAAATAGATTAAGGAACTGTGAAGAATAATGAATTAATGTGCCCATTTGACTTTCTCTTAAATATCAGAGATACCAGCTAAGTCTTTACTAGGGAGCAATCTACGAGCTTGGGCAAAAATACAGGCATCCCTCACTTTCTGAATTCTCACCATCTGAAGATTGCAAACAATTTTACTCCAAATTCACTCTAAATCAAAACCCACTGTAATAAATGACCTTTTCCAGATAGGATGAATCCTTGCTGTCCCTGTTTACATGGGTTGTACATTGTAGATATCATCTTCACATTATTAAGGGCTATGATTTGAATGTTTGTGTACCCCCCCCAAAATTCATATGCTGAAATCCTAACCTCCAGAAGTGATGATACTAGGAGGTGGGGGAGTGATTAGGTCATGAGGTTGGAGCCCTCATGAATGGGATTAGTGCTCTTACAAAAGAGACTCCACAGATCTCCCTAGGTCCTTCCATCTTGTGGGGACACAGTGAGAAGACGCTGGCTATGAGCCGGGGAGAGCTTCACTAGAGGGCAGCCATGCTGGCACCTTGATCTTGGACTTCCCAGCCTCCAGAACTATGACAAACAAAGTTGTGTTGTTTATAAGCTACCCAGTCTGTAGCAGTGTACCCAAATGCACTGAGACATTAAGTAAAAATGTCTTCCAGGAAACCAACCCTGCCAATTAGTTGCTAACTATCAACATTTTGGGGAAGTGATCAACTGCAAGCAAAAAAATCACAGATGCTGCTAATCAAATGTATTTATTGCTAAGTATATGCCTTTATATAACTCTAACCTTATATTTATATGGCTATAGTTACATAGGGACAATGTTGAAGAACTTAAAGGAAACTTGTTCAACTTAAGGCTCACTGTTAGTCAGAAAAAGAGAAAGGGGAAGAAGAGCAACTCTGCATACCCTGTGCCAGATGTTTAAAAGATATTTTAGCTCACGCACAGGAAATGATTAGTGTTATAAATAACTGTGATTATAGCATGAGCAGAAGTATTACATTCAGAAATGCATTCCCATGCACAATCTTATTATTGGGAGCCACATAACTGCAAGATAAGGGAATGTTATCCATTTTGAGGAGCTGTTTTATTGTCTATTTTAGTATTTGTCCTTTTGATTCAGGTGAGGATTTTCAATTCAGAATCCTTGGCATTGAGTCTCAGTTGCCAAGCTGAGAAGACTGTCTAACTATATCTTGAATTTAGACCTGGACACACCTGTGGCATGTACTGCATTACTTCACTCCTTCACTAGCTCACTCTCTCTCAACTTTCACCCATCACCAAACCTCTACCAAGACCACAGTCCCCCTTCCCTCCCATTACTGAAGCTCACTTGGGCAATTGGAAAGGAACTATTTTTTAAATTGCCTCATTTTATAAAAATTTTAGTTTCCAAGATTTAGTATGTATTTTTAACATAGTTCGTCCTTGTTTGTTCACATTCCAGTGCATGTTCATTGCAATGTAGAAGGAAGACACAACTTAAATCTGATACTGTATACTATCTTTGAGAGCTGCATACAAACATACCCGTTGATAAGCCCATCAAGTGTTGAATAATGGGATGATTAGTATTTTATTTAAAAATTTTTTTTCTATTGAAGTATAGTTGATTTACAATGTCATGTTAATTTCTGCTGTACAGCAAAGTAATTCAGTTATACACAAGTATACTTTCTTTAAAAAAATCTTTTCCATTATGGTTTATCACAGAATATTGAATAAAAGTCCCTGTGCTATACAGTAGGACCTCGTTGTTTATACATTCTATATATAATAGTTTGCATCTACTAATCCCAAACTCCCAGTCCATCCCTTCCCCACCCCTTTCCCCCTTGGCAACCACAAGTGTGTTCTCTATGTCTGTGAGACTGTTTCTGTTTTGTAGATAAGTGCATTTGTGTCATATTTCAGATTCCACATATAAGTGATAGGATGATCAGTATTTTAAATGCTTATCTCATGTAGATACAATAAATGGAATGTTATGTAAGTTAAAGAGTGTAGTTAGTGATATTTAGGAAAATTAGTTGGATTTTTTGTATGAATATGGAATGCATGGTTATTTTTCCCATTTAAAATACTAGAATAGGGGCTTCCCTAGTGGTGCAGTGGTTAAAAATCCACTTGCCAATGCAGGGGACACGGGTTTGAGCCCTGGTCCGGGAAGATCCCACATGCCATGGAGCAACTAAGCCCATGCGCCGCAATAACTGAGCCTGCGCACCACAACTACTGAGCCCATGAGCCACAACTACTGAAGCCTGTGCGCCTAGAGCCCGTGCTCCGCAACAAGAGAAGCCACCGCAATGAGAAGCCTGCGCACCGCAACAAAGAGTAGCCCCCACTCCCACAACTAGAGAAAGCCCACACACTGCAACGAAGACCCAACACAGCCAAAAATAAATAAAATAAAAAATTTTAAATAATAATAAAATAAAATACTAGAATATAGACCACTCTAAAAATACTAGATTAGAGGCTAACTCTAGTGCCTAAATTTCTATCCAACATGTTTTCAGGAATATTTCAGATTCAGATAAAGAGGAATGTAGGCTGTAGGGAGAATCATGAAGATGCTGACATTTCTGGTCCCTGCTCCCTTATGTCAGGGGCTGCCTAAACCGCCATCTTCATCTCTGCGAGGCCAAATGCTTAATCCTAGAGCTTCCCTGATCTGTATCTGACGCTGACGCCAAGGAGGTTATGGCAATGTCCCTTCCCTCTGCCTAAACCTTGTCATTTGAAACTTTGATTTTAGATTTATGTTATTTCTAATCTAATTACTTAATCTGATCTAATACTTTAACATACAGAAATAAGAGGAGCCCCCCCCATCTATAGGAGTAATAAGAAAAATAAAGGGTTTTTTAAATAGTAACATTTTGAAGAAGAATTATATAGAGAATCTCTACTGCATTTCATGCACTGTTATGGATATTATCTCATCTCATTCAGTCCTCTCAGCCACCTACAAAATAGGTATAATTACCTCCTTTTTATGGATGAAGAAATTAGGTATCAGAAAGGGTAGGTCATTTCCCCAAGCTTACACTACATTATACTTCCTAGTTATGTAGGCTCAAAGACTATGTTTGAGTCAAAATTTGCATTGCTGTGTTATCACCGTAAGCTAAACAAATAATGGTTAATTTTTAAAATAATATTTTGTAGTCCCTAGTAAGGAGGTATACCTGACATAAAGATGATATTAATTTGTGTACTTTATGAAGCTTTTTCACATATATATTCTTTCTGATTCTTAATCCTGAGAAGTGAAAAGATATACTAAAAATCTGGAACACAATTAAATTTCTACTTTCTAGTTTATGAACCTTCCAAGGACAAGAATATAGATTTCTTCATTTTCTGTCTTTATCCAGTGGAGTAGATTGATTGCAAAAATCAACAAAATTCTTCTCTCACACCTACCTCCCCCAACACTTTTGCAAAATGTATATGGTGGATTTGTAGTGTATTAAATTAGCTGAAGTAGAACTAGTCTTTCCTAGAATTCCATTCCCTACATAGTTGGAGGTTAATGAACCACAAGAGACATTCTGAAAGACAGAAGGGATGAAGCAGCCACGATATCGCTTTTTACACCTGAATCTTCTCTGATTCTGAGCCAGGTGCGTAAAGATGAACACCAGCTTTTCCTGCAGATCCCGCATCACTGAAATCAGACTCTTGGAGGGAGTGAGAAAGTGATGTGGGTTGTGGCCCATCCTCACAGGCCCAGTTTCTTTTTCCACTTCATATCCATCTTTCCTTTTTGACTGCTTTATCTACAGACTTCAGGCTCCAGAACCAGACAAAGAAGCCGCAGCCTCCCATAGACTGTTTAACCTGCTCCCACATTAATAAAGTCAAATTCCTAGAGTCAACTCCTTATCTTATATGTCTACACACATATATTTACATTTATAGAAATATTAACTATATTTATATTCAATAACTATATATACATATATAAATATACACACACACACACACACACACACACACACACACACACACACACACACTCATTTATATATTTGTTATTGTCATTTTTTTCTTCTAGTGGTCCTGCTTCTTTTAATGGAGCCCTGACTGACACAATGTCTTTGCAGTTCCTCCCTGTCCCTTTAATCTGGGTTGGCCTTGAGATTGGCTTTGGTTAATAGAATGAAGCAAAAGTGACAGGGCCCATTTCTGAGCCTAGGCCTCTAGAAGCCTTGCACATTCTCTCGGAACTCTGTAACTGCCACGTGCACCGTCCAGGGCTAGCCTGCTGGAGTATGAGAGACTACTACACAGAGGGGAGCCCAGTTGTCTTAGCCAAGGCCATTCTAGACCAGCCTATAACCAGCTGTCCCACCCAAATAAGAGCAAACCCAACCAAGATAAGCACAGCTGCCTACCCAACCCCCAGCTGACCAGAGACGATGCTTGAGCCCACCTGAGAGCAGACCCATCAGCTGACCTATAGTCTCTCGAGCAGTAATAAATACATATTGTTTAAGCCACACTTTCTGAGGTGTTTTTTACCACAATAATGGCTAAGTGATGCATCCAGCATATTAAGTTTTCCTTCTTTCACTGTGAAATATAACACACATGCAGAAAAGCATATAAAAATAAAACCATATAAAAATAAATAAGTTTAACAAGTAATTATAAAGTGAAAATATATGTAACCACCCCCTAGGCTATGAAAATGATCATTGCCAACACCAAAGAAGCTGCCCCATTCTCCACCCAATGTTGCTTCTCACCTATCACCCTATCCTTCCCCACTATCCTGACTTCTGAGATAATCATTCCCTTGCTTCTTTGCATAGTTTCACTGTGTATTAGGGGAAACAGTATCACTTAGTTTTGCCTGATGTCAGCCTTTATGTTCTATATGATTTCTTTTTCATTGTGTTTATAAGATTCCCCCATGTTGTCCTGTGTAGCTATAATCTGTTCATTTTCATTGCTATGTAATGTTGCATTTCAGACTGCACTCAAATTTATGGATATTTGTGCTGTTTCCAGTTTGGGACTATTATTAGACTTTGGCTTTAAGTATTCTTGCCTATGTATCGTGGTATACCTGTGCATAAGTGGTTCTCAAATTTTTGATTCCAGAATCTTAAAAATCAGATAAAATAAAATAAATAAAAATTATTTAATGAAAATTTTAAATTATAGAGATTTGAGACAAAATATTTATTGAATAATTTATTTAAAATAACAATATATACACAATGGAATATTAGCCATAAAAAAGAATGAAATTGTGCCATTTGCAACAATATGGATGGACCTAGAGGGTAGTCATCTAAATGAAATAAGTCAGAGAAACACAAGTACTATATGATCTCACTTATATGTGGAATCTAAAAACAAAACAAAGGAACAAACAAAACAGAAACAGACATAGATACAAAATACAAACTGGTGGTTGCCAGAGGGGAGGTAGGTGGGTGTTGGATGAAATAGGTGAAGGGGATTAAGAGACACAAACTTCCAGTTATAAAATAAATGAGTCATTGGGATGTAATATACAGCATAGGGAGTATAGTCAATAATACTGTAACAGTTTTGCATGGTGACAAATGGTTACTGGATGTGTGGAGATCATTTTGCAATGTACTTGATTGTCAGAGCATTATGTTGCATACCTGAAACTGACATAAGTTGTACATCAAGTATACTTCAATTAAAAATAAACAAATAAAATAACAATAATAAATCCATTATGTGTTGTATTCATTTCCTGAGACTGCCATAACAAACTGCCACTAATGTGGTGTTTTAAAACAACAGAAAAGTATTCTCTCACAGTTGAGGAGGCCGGAAGTCTGAAATTAAAGTATTTCCAGGGCAGTTCCTTCTAGAGGGCTCTGAGGGAGAATCTGTTCCATGCCTTTCTCCTATCTGCTGGTGGCTGTGGGCAATCCTTGGCATTCCTTGGCTCATAGATGCATCACTCCAATCTTTTTGTCTTCACGTGGCATTCTCCCTGTGTGTCTGTGTTTGTGTGTCTCAGTTCTCCCTCTCCTTTCTCTTATAAGGACACCAGTCACTGGATTTAGGGTCCACTCTAAATACAAGATGATTGCATCTTGAGATGTTTAACTTAATTATATTTCAGAAACCCTATTTCCAAGGTCGAATTCACAGGGTCTGGAAGTTAGGATTTGGACATATGTTTTTTTGGGGTACACAGTTTCACCTACTACATATGTTAACATAGGTAATACATTTTAACATGAAAAAGAGAAATATTGTCCAAATGAAAATTTAGTGGTAAGGATCACATTGCTTTACATTTGTGTGAGTCTCTTTAATATCTAGATTCATACAAGAAGCTCGGTGCTCATCTGCTTTTACATTCGATATGTTGTATGTTGTTTTGGTTGAGATGTATGATGGAAATCCAACGTCCGGTAGATAATCTCAGATCCTCTGAAGGGGTTTCAAAGTCTCCCAAAGGTCTTTGGGGCACACTTTGAGAACCACTGCTGTAAAGTACATACTATAAGTATATGCAAAGTGGAATTTCTAGGCCATATATGTATCTTCCACTTTATTAGATAATGCCACATTGTTTTCCAAAGCCGTTGGGCCAATTTACATTTCCACCAGCGATGTATGAGGGATCTTGTTGTCCTATTTGCTCCCAACATCTGGTATTGTTGTATTTTTAAAAATTTGTCTATCTGCCTCTCTGGTGGTGTGTACTGTATTGCATTATGGTCTTAATCTTATTCATTCATTCATTCTTTGTTTGTATTGCCACTTGATGCATGAAGAAATGGAGGTTTAAAAGAGCAATGTTTCTTGCCAAGAGTCAAGAGTTAGAAAATAGAACCCAAGCTTTCTACTTTGAAATTCAGTCTTCTTTCCACTCACAGACACAAAAAAACCACTTCTTTTTCTGGCCTAGCGTTACCAAAAGTGGGTTCAGCTGCTTGCTGCTCGAAAGCCAATAATCGAGAGGCAAGATTGGTTGGAAAGGAAAGCCTGCTTTATTTCAGAGGCCGGCAACCTCCGAAGGTCAACTCTCCACTGACAATCAATCAGTGGGCAAGACCTTTTAAAGGGGAGTTTCAGGTGTGTATAGGTGGAGGGAGGGGGCTACAAGCAGAAACAGCACAGTCACCTCTGACAGTTGTCCTGCAATTGGTCATGCAGTGGTCTGACCAGTGTCACCTCGATTGTTTTAAGTACAGTTAGTCTTCAGTTCCAGGGTCAGTTTGTTCCCAGTTCTTTGAGGCCAGTTCTTGGAATTGTGGTAGCTTATGTCATGGCTACAGTCTGGTCATCGTGTAGTTAATTCCTTCCACCTGGTGGGGATTTCATTATCTACAAGACAGCTGCTCAAAGGATATGGCTCAGAATATTATCTATAGCCCTTGAGAAGGAACTAAATGTCCTTGACATTGTTTAATGACTATTGCTGTTTTGTCTTGTTTGATGGTTTTCTTTTGCTTCTTCAGTTTTTCACTTCTTGATTAAATTTATTCTTTGACTAAAGTTTTTCTACATATAAAAGGCAGGCTGAGGACATGGCACTGTTGGGGCGGCTAGGGCATGGGGTTTTCTGTCCTGGGAAGGCCCCATAGGGTCCTGCTCTGTTTCACTTGGTCTCAGGAAGGTGCAATCTCCCCCAAATCTCATCTCCTGGGGGCTCCTTTCCCCCTGCAGAGGCTTTGGGCACCTGAGGCCATTAAAGGTCCTTCATCACCCCCCTCATCAAACACCTCCACCTCCCCACCCGGCCTTCCCACCACCCTCTGACTTCCCTGCCTGGCTCCTACATACATGCTTACTGTATGATGCTTCCTGTATGACAACCACTCTTCTAGGGTTTTTTTCAAATAGTGAAGCCTTGTAGTAACCCTCTGGGTTAGGTACTATTACTTTTCTCATTTTTCAGATTCAAAGATGGAAGTAGAGAGGTTAAGTAGCTGGTCTAAGGTCACACAGCCAGTAACCAGCAGAGTAGGGATTAGAACAACTGCAGTCTGGTGGTCACAGAATTCGCGCTCCTAGCAAAGCTGCTTCCCCCCAAACTTATTATTTACAAGAAAATTCTCTGCAAATTGCAAAGCGCTCTACCACCGGTGAGTAGCCCTCTAGAGCAATATCGGCTCTTCATCACTCCCTCTGAGCCTCCCTAGCGTTTAGCTCTGGCAGAAACACTCACGGGCCGGCAGCTCCTACCACAGGCCACACCCCTTCTCCTCGCCCCGCCCCTCCACGTTCACCATGCTGGCCACGCCTCTCGGCCCAGGCGCTGTCGGAGGCCTAGCTGACGCCTTGCTAGCTTCCACGTACTCACTCCAACGTCTCTCCCCGCGGCCGGGGGAGAGCACATCCGGGTCGCTGGAGCAGGTGCCTCAGGCCCCGCCTCTTTCCCCAGTCTCTTGTCCCAGCTTCCGGCTATCTCAAGTCTTTTCCGCTTGTTTTCTGCTGTCTTTATTTGCGCTCCGCAGCTCGCTCTGGCGTCTAGGCCCTGGTCCCTCAGCACCACTACCCTGTAACCAGCGACTCGCTGCGCATCTCGAATCTCTCGGGGCTCGGAGCAACTCTGCGGTGCGTCTTCGCGGTGCCGTTGGGGTGAGGCCTGCCGCGCGCCGTGAGTCCGTGGAGACGTCAGCCCGCGTCTCCCCGCAGCTCGGTTGAGGCCGCCGCCGCCGCTGCTTCGGGATGCCCCGGCTGGGGTCCGCGCACCGCTGGGCTGCCGCCGCGGGCCATTGGGGCTGTAGGCTGCTCGCGCTGCTGCTGTTGCTGGTGCCGGGGCCCTGCGGCGCCTCTGAGATCACGTTCGAGCTGCCCGACAATGCCAAGCAGTGTTTCTACGAGGACATCACGCAGGGCACCAAGTGCACTCTCGAGTTCCAGGTACTACGGGCTCAGGCGGTCGCGGGCCCCAGCTCGCGGTTCCAGGGTCAAGGCTGTTTTCTCATTCTTTGGCTGATTCAGGAATCACATCTAGGTAGCTGATGCAGGCCATTTGGCTTTCCTCTCCGAAACCTTGCGCATTAGATATTTAAGACCAGATGATAAGGTATATAAATTCCAGAAATGCTTCCTGTGGCTGTGATTTTTCCGTCTTTTCTCTAATGTCCGTCATTTTGAACTTTCTTCTTTAAGAGTTTCCTTTTAAAAGAAAAATGTATTCCTGTTCCATAGTGCCCAACGTCAGTCCGCCGCTGTCTAATCCGCACCTCCACTTTAATCAGATTTCAAGTGCTGCCGGTATCTAACTCAGTTGCTTTTCAGTTTTTCCATTGATATTAGGATTATTGGTTAATGTGGTTCCTGTCGTTGGAAGAGCTCTATTCCAGACCGGATGACCATCTGCCAAAGGATTTGTAGAAGGAATTGCTGTGATAAATGAGAGGCCCCTTTTCATTTGAGGGATTATATAAAAAGTGCCTGTTTAACAGAACGTAGTTTCTTAAATTGGTTAGAACAGTCTTTACTGTTTCTTTTTTTGTTGGTAGACTTAACGTGTTTGAACAGCTGTTGAGTACTAGGTGCTGGTGATAGAGAAGTGAACAAAATAGATAGGGTCGCTGCCATCATTCTTGATTCCCTACCCATCCTACGGTTCTTTTCTTAATTAGTACCTGTTCATTCATCAGAATTGTGCTTTAAGAGCAGAGAATAGGTGATATACGGTCTGGTCATTGGAATCTGGGAAGGCTTCCTTTAAGAAGTGATTTGATGCTGAACTGTAAAAGATGAGTTGTAAATGCTTTGGGGAGGGGGAAGAGGGAATGGCCTTTGCAAGTCACTGTGGTAACAGTGACTGGGAATTTGAAGAACACAGAGAGGTCCACTATAGCAGGGAATAAGGAGCCAGAAGAAGGGAGGTCAGCAGGGGCCAGACCATGTAGTGCCCAGCTGGCCAGGTAAAGGATTTTAGTTTTTCCTAAGAGTATGAGAAGCTATCATAGGGTTGTAAGCAGTGCAGTGACAAGTTCTAAGTATTCTTGGTAGCTGTACGGATGTTAACTTTTGCAGGTAGAGAAGGTATTATGGAGTGTTGCCAAGTAGATGTAGAAGACTGATTAGGAGGCTATTGTAGTGGTCCAGGCTGAGACTATGGTGGTAGCACTGGGGAAGGAGAAGAGTGAAAGAAAAGGATACTTTTTAGGTAAAAGCAACAGAACTTAGTGATGATTTGGCTACAGTGAGGGAGGGAGGGAGGCCAGGGATGACTTTTAGGCTTGCTTAACTTCATGGGTTAGGACCAGGAGACAGAAAAGATGATAGCAAGAATTGTAATATAAAGTGTCAGTGAAAATTTTATTTGTTTTAATTTAACAAACATTTCTTGACTTCTACGTGCAGATGCTGTGCTTGTTGGTGAGAGTACTACTATACTACTCTTGCGGGCTAAAAAATTAGCGTTTATTATGTGGCAGACAGTATAGCAAGGATTTCAGGTGTATTAATTCTCAGGACAACTCGATATGAGATGGGTTTATTAGAGAGTTTTTATTATTTTTTTACTGATGAAGAAACTGAGGCTTCGGTAAGTTGAGACCCAGGGTTACAAAATGTAACAGGTAGCAGAATCAGTATGCAGTTCCAGGTTAAGTTCTTTTTTTTTTTTTAACATCTTTATAGGAGTATAATTGCTTTACAATGGTGTGTTAGTTTATGCTTTATAACAAAGTGAATCAGCTATATGTATACATATATCCCCATATCTCTTCCCTCTTGCGTCTTCCTCCCTCCCACCCAGGTTAAACTCTTAACCACTTAATTTTACTACCTCCCAAAGACAAATAAGGCTGAACTTGACCTCAGGGACCTTACATAGACACATAGTCATGTAATGTTAAATGCAATAATGAAAGTACCCACTAGATATAGTGCTGGCTGATGACGGAGGATCATCAGGGGGAATTTAGCTGAGGGTCTGATGTATGAGCTGAATCTAGAGGGATAAATAGAAGTTACTCCACAGGGTGGCAGAGGTGGGAGGGACTTCCTCAGCAGATACGTTATGTTTGTGAGACTTAATTCCAGCAAGCCTGAAAATTAACCTGAGTCGGCACTGAAAATACTGAATCACAGTGTTGCTTTGTAACTGTGGGTCTGAGGGCTTTAGGGGGAGGTTTGTGCCAGTTTGTCAGCATTGTTCATTGATGACAGTGAGATTGATGATTTGTACCTGGTCTCACTGAGACCCCCAGAGAGTCTGCTACCGAGAATAGTTATACGGCAAAAATATGCTTATGTGAAAAAGCAAAATATAAAAAAAACCAGTTAAGACTCTACTTTGGGCTCACTGATTCCAAGGTGTTCCTTGCACATTTGGGTGGTTCCTGATCTGAGAGGGTATATTTCTGGCCACATCCCTCACAGAGGGAGAACAAAGGAGCCCATACCTGATCTCTTCTGTCCTCTTGCTGTGAGACAGCTTTTGGCTGTGATGTTTTATATCGTATTCTCTCTCTCTCATAAACTGTAGATTTATAAGCATAGTCATTTGGGGTCCTGTGATTCTTCTTCAGCAAACAAACCCCGTGTAATTTGTCACTATTAGTGCAGATGTAGAGCAGAGACTTGTTCAGAGAATTTCTGGCATTCTGGTATTTTTGGAACATAGAGTGAGAAAGGGTGTAAAAGGTGCTGAGACTTCCTTGAGGAAGTACGGGGGTGTGGTATGCTGTTGTTAACAGGTTTGGATTTTTCTGTAGGCCACAGGAATTATCAAAAGGTTTTGAGACATGTGGGGAGGGAGGCGTTACTGTCATCTAGTGGTTAGAGACTGGAGATGCTGCTAAGTATGCTACAGTGCGCAGGGCAACACAGCCCCCTGAAAGAAAGACTTACCCAGCCCCAGATAATCTAATAACTGAGGTTAAGAAACCCTGGATTAGAGGGAGGAGATATTGGATTATGGGAAGACCTTTTAGGAAGTTGAGCCAATAGTCCCATCTGGATTGTGGATTGGGAATGGAAGAGATGGGGTGAATTTGAGAGAGGCAATAATATCGAGAGGTTTCTGTGACTAAGTGGACAGGTAGACACATAATTTGAGATGATCCCCAGTTTCTTTCTTACGTGACCAGATAGGTTTTAAGGGCGATTTTTATCTGAAGTAAGATTATTTGTTTTAAAGTTTGATAGAAGAAAAGTGGCATGAGGATCAGTTCTGGTTCTATATTTTTGTTTGTATGTATGTTTTGATTATTCAAAGTACTATGGTTAAGTCTGAATAATTGGGTATATAAAATGAAGTCATTATTTCAACTAGAAGAAAGGTTGTCGACTTTTGGTGGGGAGGGGTAAATGCCCAATTGATAAGACACTGTTTTTATGTCAAACGTTGTATCTGTATGTTAATATTTGCGTATTCTACGGTTTCCTCAGTGCCTAGTTATATTTCATTTAATTATCAAAATGATCTTTTAACATAGTTCAGTTATTTATCGTATCTCTTTAGTGACAAAAGGTCATATAAATAATCAATCTTCTCTGAAGTCCAAAGTTTGATCTCTGTGTTCCACAAATGTAGAATGTCAATATTATGCTAACCCAGAGGGTTCAAGCTTGAAAATACATCTCATGGTGGTTGGAAACCCCCAAACCCAATGTCTCTTCCTCATTACCTCAGGTGGATACAGGCACCCTATGTTTCTTCTGTCTCCTCTCCCTCTTTTTCCCAGTCAGTGTTTTCTCATATAAGGAGATTTTTCTCCTCTTTAATCCTTTTCCTTCTTCCTCTCTTATGCTTGCCAAGTAACGTCAGGAAAAATGTCTCCCTCTTCTCTTCATTTGTATAACTGAGATGGCTCAAATTGTAACTGATTAAGCATAAGCCTTTGAAAATAGCTCCAAAATCCTCTTCAGAAGCTTTTCACCTACCCCTGGCTTTCCTTTCATATGCTTTGCCTTAAACACAGACTGTGCAGAGGAACAAAACATTTATTTGCCTTCGTGTTGTTCTGTTTTGGTTTTGCTTTAATCACAGGGGTTAAAACAATGTAGTTTAATCATTTATGTTTCTCTTGGAAACAAGTTTGTAAATAATGGTATATTCTTGGAACAGGCCACAAGTCTATTCTGCTCAAAATGTAATTCAAAACAAAGTATGTATCAAATTCCATATAACTGACCTATAAAAGAACTTAAGAAACACAGTCTGTTTGTAATTTGGCAGTAAAATGAGCTTAAGTTCTCTAAAAGAAGTATGCATGGGGTGTTAGGCTAAGGACTGACCTACTTAAGTGCTTCACTGTACTATCTGAGAGTGCTCGGATGATGCTAATAGGAAACTAGATGAAAAAATTTGAGGAAGGAAAATACTACATGGTAGTAAGCTTAAGGGTCAAGAGTATGAATTTGGCATTCAACCTCTTACTAGGTGAAAAATCTTGGGTAACTTACTTATTTTAACTCAGTTTGTCAAATTGAGGGAAAAATACTGTCTTGTAGGGTTGTTGGGAGAATTAAGTGATGTAAGAGGCCTCTAGTAACTAGAACAGTTGTCTGGATTGTTGGTTAGTTCCCTCTCTCCTGTCATGAGGAAATTTGTTCAGTTTCTGTAAAGCTTTAGTTGAACTGAGATCTGCCTCCCAAGTTCCATCCACTGGTAGAAATCAAGAAATGGGGCTTCCTTGGTGGTGCAGTGGTTGAGAGTCCGCCTGCCGATGCAGGGGACACGGGTTCGTGCCGCGGTCTGGGAAGATCCCACATGCCGCGGAGAGCCTAGGCCTGTGAGCCATGGCCACTGAGCCTGTGCTCCGCAACAGGAGAGCCCACGACAGTGAGAGGCCTGCGTACCGCAAAGAAAAAAAAAAAGAAATGTAAAATTGCCTGTGATGGTAAAAAAAACCTTATAGCCATTTCAACAGGAAACCTGGTTGATTTCTCAAACTTGTTAGTTGCAGTGATCTCTTCATTTTTTGTTTGTTTTTTTCTCTTTTGTAGGTGATTACTGGTGGTCACTATGATGTAGATTGTCGATTAGAAGATCCTGATGGTAATGTGTTATACAAAGAGATGAAGAAACAGTATGATAGTTTTACCTTCACAGCCTCCAAAAATGGGACATACAAATTTTGCTTCAGCAATGAATTTTCTACTTTCACACATAAAACCGTGTATTTTGATTTTCAAGTTGGAGAAGACCCACCTTTGTTTCCTAGTGAGAACCGAGTCAGTGCTCTTACCCAGGTAATAAAAAGTCAGTAACACAACATTGATATGTTTAAAGGGAAAAAAAGCGTAATTTAATATTCATTAACTCATTGATGGAATACAGAATTTTGTGACTTTAACACAACCTTTAAGAAGTATTTTAACTCTTACAGTAGATTAGGCATTTCACAGAGAACTTCAGACTTTTTTAGTGAAGAAGAGTGTTAAAGGATTTTATGAAAAGAAAATAGACATTGAAATAGGGGGATCACTTAAGTAGAAACATCAATGCCAAAGGAAGCTTAAAAGTCTAAACAGTACCCTAGCATTATGAAGCATTTTCTATAATTCATGGAGGAATGTTGCTACCATAACTTAGCAGGTTGGTATAACTGGAAGCAAAAATGATGCTTTAATTAATATATATATATATACTTTTATACCAGTGTTTAGTGTTACTCAAACTGCTGTTACAGTAACTTTTGCTGTAACTGAAGGTAAACTAGTAAAGATTAATAGTAAGTCATCTAACAAAAATAGTTAAGGTAACTAAATTGGATTTTATTTTGAAGAATAGCTTAATGAGGGAAAGATAGCAAAAGAAATTTAGTCAGTGAACAAATACTGCTCAGGTGATGAGAAGGGCTGTTTTATTTCTAGTTAAGATACATTTTGAGCTTAGAGTATGTCTAAAAGGTAGTTTGGTATTCAAAGGAATTATTTATCACCTTTTTGTTAAAACCTTAAATTGGATTTCATTGTTTCCAGGTTCCAGGTAGTCTCTTGGTCAAAATCATGTAGTGATAGAGGCAGTTTTTAAGAATGTGTAAGAGCCTTAATTCATAAACCTATTGTAAGCATTAATAAGATGTGTTCAAATGTTCTTATTTTTAGAAATGTTCTCTTTATTTTAGCACTATGTGTGAACAGCACTTTGTAAAAAGATTTTTCTTTGGGGCCATTGTTTATAACTTAACCTTCATAAGTTTTAATTTTTAAAATAAGGTAGTTTGCTTTAAAAACCTAAGCAGGGACTTCCCTGGTGGTCCAGTGGGTAAGACTCCACGCTCCCAATGCAGAGGGCCTGGGTTCAATCCCTGGTCAGGGAACTAGATCCCGTATGCATGCCACAACTAAGAGTTTGCATGCCGCAACTGAGGAGCCCTCATGCCGCAACTTAGAAGTCCGCATGCCGCAACTAAAAAAGATCCCACATGTCAAAACGAGCATCACACGTGCCACAACTGAGACCTGGTGTAGCCAAGATAGATAGGTAGATAAAAACCTACATAGATAAACGCTTTTAGGACCGCTTAACCTCCTTTATTTGTATCACATTTTATTCTGTTCTTTTTCTTTAATTGTTGTGTTAATTTATGCTGTACAACGGAGTGAATCTGCTGTAATGAGTATATATAT